>NC_092065.1:4111000-4424000 GCF_039877785.1 Chaetodon trifascialis | reverse complement strand
CTGTTGCTCTGATTATATTCTCTACTGCTGTAAAGTTTATCATGAAGTCAACAAGCTGGTTTATTCAAGCGCTTCACATAACTGACAAACATTACCGCAGGTCTATCCACAAACATGACAAATTGACAGTATTGAGCTGTGTGTGTGTAGATGTGTGTGTGTGTAAACTAGAGCTGTCTCACTGTCACTGATGTGTCATTATTAATGCGGAACATGTAAATATTTTGTCACTTAATGTTGCTTTACCTATGCCAAAGCTTCAGAAACATTCATTAAAGTTTCTGTTTTAATTGCTTAATATGTTATGTTGTCAATTAATTTTCCATTTACAGTAATTTATATTTTTGATGTATTTTTTCACGAGTTTCAAATAATAATATTAAGAGTAAAGTTCTCTTAGTAACTGAACATTTGGGCATATGAGTCAATATTAATTTATTTGACATTATCATAAACATTTTTGTTTTTTAAGAAACACTTAAATTTGTTTATTTGATAGTTGACAGTGAGAGTGATGTGTGCTGAGTGGGACATTTTGTTGTCACTGCTCTCTGGAAGAGGAATGAAGTCATGTCTTTAAATGACTTTGAACAGATCTTTGACATGCCTGTAATTCCAATTATTTATTTATACTTATCATGTCCAAAGCCAAGATCAGCCAATATATCTGCTACAGAAAATACATTTAGAAAACCTGAGTATGTAGTGCTCGTGTGTGTGTGTGTGTGTGTGTGTGTGTGTGTGTGTGTGTGTGTGTGTGTGTGTGTGTGTGTGAGAGAGAGAGAGAGAGAGCAGGGCATCACCATGGCAGTGCGCAGCAACAAAGACTGAATGATAGACTTGCAAAAGGAGCTCAGAGGCCCTTCAAGGAGGAGAAGGAGACCGGGATGGCTGGTGTTATAGAAGCTGAACTCGCTCTGAGTTAAACGATCTGGAGTCTGGCCTTAAATGCTGCCGATACTTACATACTGAAATACCAAAGAGACTCTTTCATCAACATTTCCTTTCCCTCTATCTTCTCCCTATTGATTTCTTGCTTTTAATGTGTCAGACATGAGGACAGTGAGCTCAGACTTAAGTCCTCTGTTAAATCAGAGTGTCCCCTGAAATGGCTGCAGAAGTTAGTGAAGCACTTTGCAATCAGCTGGCTAATATTCCTTTCTCTCATCTCCTTATTCATGTGGTCATGACTCATAAACTGATAATGAGTCAGAGCTATTTTAGAGCCCCGTCTGAAGTACTGAGGACAGTGTTTTGTGAATGAGGTGATGTTCTGTCATAATCATTTTATGGCATTTAATGTTAATAATGGACCGTGGAAAGTGACATTGATTCATACAGCATCTCTACTGCAACAGCTTCATGTACAAACCTGTATGTTTGGTTTTCACGTCTCTTATTGCAGAATCTTAAATTTCACAAGTACAGAGAAACTCGATTCACACTGAACTAAACTGAAACTAGACGCCTTTTTTCGGTGACATTTCTGGCTTCAGTTGGAGACTTAATCCGTATCTTAAAGTTACTAGTTAGTTACTCAGCAAATATATTATGATACATTATTAAAAGTTAAGCTTCCCGAACTACAACTCAGTTTCCCAAGAAGATAAGATGTTGTGTAAAACATTAATAAAACAGACAGTGATAACTTACTAATCCATTTTGACTCATACTCAGAGCAACTAAAGACTGAGAAAGATGTGGAACGCTCCAAAAACACCTGTTTGGATGATCCCACAGGTAAACAGGCTTATTGGCAACAGGTGATGGTATCATGATTTGGTATCCTGGAAAGGCTCAGTTGTTCACAAGCGAGGATGAAGAGAGGTTCACCACTTTGTGAACACATGATTGGATAAAGGAGATTACTACATGGAGTCAGTAAAACTGTTGACAGTAAACACAGTTTGTTTGCAAATGATTGCAGCAGCATTTAAGTGATGTACACATCAATGCATCACGTATTATAATCCAATAATTCAATATACGTTATTCTGAAATTGGTAATTCAGCATTATGAGTACTTTTACTTTTTATATATTTTGATGCAAATAATTATGACCATTAAACATTTTGAATGCAGGATTTTTAAGAAAGACCCCAAGCCAACCAACTAAACTTAAGCTGCTGACTGACCTGTTCATAATAGGCTTTATGAGCAGGAGGAAAAGCTCTGAGAAAACTCACAGCTGATGGTTCTGTGTGAAGGATTTGGAGATCTGGTCACTCATTTAACCAACATTGTGTCCCTGACTCTTCAAGACGCTAATGTGAACAGTTTACTGCACCGTAGATCAAAGTGGAATCTGTGGAGTATGGCAGACTCCATCTTCATCTGATATTACTGACAGAATATATACTCATCATGCAAATCATTCCTGGACTGCATGTGTGTAATATCAGCTGTTCTGCTTGTAATCATAGCTTTCCCACAGTATCTTTTTAGCTTTTTATTCATCTGTATTCTGTCCTCTGGTCAAACACGTCTCTCACTCAGTATGTGGATAAGCTAGAACAAGTCACCAAGCGGTATGAGAGGATCAACAATTGTTCACACTTTTCATAAACAAATGTAGGTGTACATAAAGCAGAGTACAGAGTATGGCTGCAAATACACGCTTTTCTATCTGAAGTCTTATTTTTCAATGATTTTTACAGATGTTTGCGTGCTGAAAAGTAGCTGTGCTGTTGTAATCATGATCCATTTGTCGGTGCCATTGTTGTTTATGATTGGAACCATTTATTGATATTTTAATGGTGTGTCGTGTTATTGATTTTGTTATGCTGTGTAAAGATCAGCCGCTTTGTTCTATCCATTTTAATTTGCTTTTGTGATTATACTGTTTTATTTGGACATTTTTAATCCTTAGGAAGATTAGCAACTTGGCAGAAGCTAATAGAATAAACAAATAAACCTTCAGGTCTCAGTGAACAACTTTAGGACATTACAGAATCTGTCAGTTCTTTTAACCAATTGCATTTTTTTCTTTTCCTAGAGAGACGGTTTGCTAACTGTTTCTGGTTTAGAGGCTTTAAACTGGTTTAGCCGTCCAGTGATTCAGTGCTGCCAAATCACAGGACCAGGATTAGCATCAGGAGCTGAGACTCTGGCTTCCTGTTGCTGCTGTGAACCAGTGACCGTGATCAAAGTTTAAGGAGCAAGTTTGTGTCATGGAGGTTACTTCTTCAAATCTGAATCTCTGCTCAGTTAGATCAGATAAACAATTACATATCATTAACTAACAGTAATTTTCATTTCTGCTAAACTTCACACTGAAACTGTTCTCAGAGCAGTGAAAGCACTGGATTAGTTTCGCATGTTTTAGAGCTACAGGACGTGTACTTCAGCGGTCTGCACTGCAGACTTCAGCGGTGACTCAGCAGTCACTTGCTTTCAGACACAAACACACAGTTGGACTTGCAGTTTTGATGTATGGCTTCTCTGGTGGGAGCAGACGCAGTGCTGAAATGAGTGCGGAGACAGCCGGGTCTGCATCGGCTTCTTTAATTTTCCAACCCACTTCACACCACTTCATCTCTAAGCTCAGACAATAGTACTCAGTCTGAGGGAAGGAATGAGCCCACATTAGGCAAATGAGATTAAGAACAGGATAATAACTTTTTGATGTCAGCTTCAATCAACCTCTGTTGATCTGACGTGTATATGAAGACGAAGCCGAGGCATCAGTTCAGCGACATTAACTCGCTCATTACTTAACTTAATTTTACTTGATTTACTTTGAACAGAAAACAAGGCCAGAGTTACAGCAAAAGGGTATTTGCTGGGGCTGCAAGTACGAATAGGTGAATTTCGACCCAGCAGCCAGATCAGTGTTGGCATAGTACATTTCTTCAAACTGTTCAAACTTCGCATTTCTTCATGTTCACACTTTTTGTTCTGACACTTGGTTAAAGTTAAGAAAAGCTTTAGTCATCACAAACATCCATCCATCCATCCATTTTCTATGCTGCTTATCCCTTTCGGGGTCGCGGGGGGGGGCTGGAGCCTATCTCAGCTGTCAACGGGCGAGAGGCGGGGTACACCCTGGACCGGTCGCCAGCCGATCACAGGGCAACATACACACAACCATTCACACTCACACTCACACCTAGGGGCAATTTAGAGTCACCAATCAACCTAATGAGCATGTTTTTGGTCTGTGGGAGGAAGCCGGAGTGCCCGGAGAGAACCCACGCATGCACGGGAAGAACATGCAAACTTCACACAGAAAGGCCCGATCCGGGAATCGAACTGGCGACCTTCTTGCTGTGAGGCACGCGCACTACCTGCTGCACCACCGTGCAGCCCTCGCCACAAACACGAACACAAACATCATCTTAGCTGTAACAGTTATCATTTTCCATTTACTTGCAGTGGTCTTGGCTAAAAATTTGCATCATCACCATGCTGAATGCTTTGACCTTTTGTGCATGTGTGTGCTGACGTGGGTGGCTTTATGGCAAAACACCAACCACCCTGAAGCTCGTGATATTATGTTTAGAACAGGATGTTGGCTGTCCGACTGGCATTACATTAGAATTATGACTTACAGCTGAAAGAGGAGCTGTCCTTGGTGCTGAATTATTTGCAGCCCTGTGTTAAAAACTCTGGCATCTTGCTGAACCTAAGCTCTGAGACGCTGATCTTATGCTGCGGTAACATTGGTGATGAGTTTAATTTGGAAGTTTGTTGTCCACTTTAATTATAACAATTTGCTGAACGTAGCAAAAAGAACTCCAGTGCTTACTTAACTGTCTGTTTTCCTAGAAGTAGCTGCTCCTTTAAATGTTTTACCTGCTGTCTTCAGATTCTTTGAACCCTCTCATCATCCCTCTTGCCACTGTAAATGTGGAGCATGCTATCTGGAGCAGTGCAGTGGCTGGGCCTCGGTCGATCAGTGCTCCGCTTTAGTCGCCTTTAAACAGAGCGTTCTCGTTTGGGGAGTTCAGACGTGGATATTTATAACAAGCGGGTCAGCTAAGAAAGAGCCGGAATGAGCAGAAACACTGAGTTCTGTCTGACAAATGACCTTCCTTCCTCTGGGCCTCGCAGTTACGAACAGAGTTGGGCAAAGACTGAGAGATCCTTAAGTCAACCGTCAGGAGCAGGACACATGACGTCCAACGTCCCCTCAGTTATTTCACTCAATAAAATGGATCATTGCAGATACGTGATGTCGGTTAACGCAGATACCCCTGCTGGGTTACACCTTACTAAATCTTTCTTTGGGCTTCGTTTTAGGAACATTTGATTGTAGCTTGGCATCCATCTTTAAATAAAGATCTAAAATCTAGAAATAGACATGACACATTAAAGTCAGGCTGGCAATATGCTAAGAAAAATATCTCACTGCTTTCATGATTTGAATTCATGCACATTCTGGTACAACACAACCATTGGAGCCCAGTCAGTACATCAGCATGATTTTACTGGACCATTTTAGTGTATTACAGACCCATTTTTCCACATATGTCTGCTGATATACACAAGGTGTGTTTGAGGCCATTTGAAATGGTGTCACCATTAAATAATGCTCTGCTCAGTACAAATCTCCATCAGAATTATTTCATAACCCAATTTAAGCAATCTTTCCAAAACACATCCAAAAACAGCAATATCAACAATATATTATTATCTGATCAGTAATGATCTTTCTGGCTCTAATTACCATCAAAACTGGCTAAACCCTGAAAAAAGTTTGACAGACTCACAAACAGTTCCATATTTTCCTTTACTGGGAAGGTTTCCTATTTTTAGCCTGCTCAGCATGATGCTTTCTAAAGCAAAGCAGCACTGGATTTTAAGCTTTGACACATACTAAAAATCCACAAATTAAGTATCTTTCTTTAATCCCAAAGTCAGCTGCAGCATCTTTTGTTGTGGTCTGAGTGAACTGCAGAAATGTGTCACGATGATAAGCTAATGATAAGCACCGCTTTGAAGTTCACAATCATGGGCAGATTTACTAAACCAGAGAACCAACTGATAAGAAGCCACGAGTGCTTTAGATTGATTCAGCTGACAAAGGAAGCAGGGACCAGCAGTAAAGCCTGCGCAGAAACCAGAGGTATTTCACAGTAGTTTAAGTAGAAAAAATCAGCCACATTTTCCTAAGTTTCCTTTTATAACCAAGCATGAGATTCTTAAATGCCTCTGGCTGAAAGTCACTGTATGTGAAAGCAACATGCCTCGTCTCTGTCTGGGATGCCAGTGAAGGAAAGCCACGGGGATGAATAGATGAGGGCAACTTGGCTGAACATCGCACCCTTCCAAAGGACTGTTTAACAAACACATTCAAGCAGAGGAACAGACGCTGGCCTGCCTGAGGAGGCTTTAGCTTCACTCTGTTTGTATCTCCGTGGACGCAGTGAGACCCTCAAGGCTGACTCACATCATCGGGTTGTAATTTCCAGTAACAGCCTTGTTATTTATTACAATTTGATGAGCACAGGGTTGAAACTCTGGCATGATGATGGAGTTTTCCATGAATACCACACAGTTAGTTACTTCACCCATCAGTGGCTGTTATTCAGCCGGGTAATATGCACTACACCGCTGTAGTAGACACACAAACACCTAAAAACATCCTTGAAAAATTTGCCTTGAATAATATTGTTTGTTTTTAAGGAGCTCTACTCTGAGTTTCTTTCAAAAAAAGGTGGATACATGTCTTTCCTTCTGCATAGATTCCAGCCTTGAGGATACGGACAGAAAAAGGCTGACGTGGGGATGTGTGGCGCTTGTAGGAGGAGGAGATGTGTTTAATGAAGGCGTGTCTGACGCACTGCAGAGATGAGTCGATTCCCACCTTGAATGAAGTCATTGAGAAATCCATCAGTCTTCCCCATTTGACAGCTTTCTTAAGGCTGAGCACATTTGTCATTTTTGTAAGCAAGAAAGTTGCCAAAGCTTGAACATAAATCTGACATTTGTCACACAAAGACAGCTAATAAGTTTGAATGTTTCACTCTGAGATGTACACAATTATTATACGTTATAAGGTAAATTACAGTTTTCTTTACAGAGAAAAATCTGCTGTTAAATACGCGTTTAAGTTTATGTCATGAAGATGCTTCTGGACAGGATGCTTCACCCACACTGACACAACATATGCATTAGGATATGTTGTGCTGAAAAGTAACACAAATACAGGCTGTGATAAAACAACACGCCCACATCTGACAATGACCCAACTTTTATTAACAACATATAACACTGCCGTCCTCAGCCAAAGATCCAGTAAAAAGTACAATTGACAAAAGAGAAGTAAAAATGTAATGTTCATTTCTCCTGCCTTCACCTGTATAGAACCATCTAAAATCCTCCTTTTATATGTCCTGTTGACTGATATTCTCTCAGAAACAAGTCTGTCTGCAGCAGCAGTGAGTCTGTCTTTATTAGAGGACTCTCTGAGGAGAGCGTGGATCATATCGCACCAGCTAACTAAATACAAAGACTAACTGCTCCTTCAGGTGGAGTGAAAGCCTTCTGTCATCAGTCTCAGCTTTGCTGGAGGCAAAGTGGAATAGTTGAATAACATTAATGATATTATGTAATATAATAATATTTGAATAACATTGATATTTTTGGAACTTTTTTAAACTTAAAGTCTAATAAAGTCTAACATCATATCGTCCCATGTAAGTGAAGTTCAGTTTCTGTTTTATGTCTTGCACTTCACCGTGGTCACCAGTGTTATATACCAGCAGAACACAACTGATGCACTTTTCTGCTCTGGAAAATGTGGTGCTGTTGACTGTTGTAACTGCAACACCCATTAAATTTTAATTAGGCCTGCAACTAATGATTATTTCCATAATTGAACAGTCTGTAACTATTAATTGTTTGGTGTATGTAGACTTATGAACACTTAAAAAATACCCACCCAAATGTTCTCAAGCCCAAAGTGATATCCTCAAATGTCTTGTTCAATTTGACCAACAGCCCAAAACTCTCAAATGTTCAATTTACTGTAATATTAGATTTGTGACTTAAAAAATGATTTAAAAGATTATTCAGTTATCATAAAAGTTGCTGATTGATTTTCTGTTGATTAACCAACGAATCATTGCAACTCTAGATTTATTTACTTATAAGATATCGTAATTGATAAATGAAATTCCTTTATTTGTAAAGCATCATGAAAAACAATGGTGTTATCCTCAGTTATAAACCACTGAAAACAAAAGTCAGACAGCTGAGCATCACAGGACCTTTTAACTCAGTGCACCAATGTCACCTACACAGATTCCCGTGTGCTGTGTGTGAGTGAACCTGATCTGAGAGGTCTCCAGCCTGCAGCTCTCAGACGCTCTGCATTGTTGATGTTCTCTGACCCCCCCAGCAGCGTTTCAGACTGACTTAGAGTGCCTTTGTTGTTGTAGTATCACATCGTACCAGTCTGCAGTGAGTGTCAGTGAGCAGTCACCCTGCAGGCCGCCATCAGCAGCAGCTAATGCAGCCTCGTCTCCTCTGTTTCACCTGGGAGGCACATCAGGAGGTCAAAGGGACACAGTGTCTCTGGGCTTCATTCTTCTGAAAGCAGATTTACAAATTCATTCCACTGCCGCTTGACGCAGGTGTCTCCAGTGTCTGTAAAGCTGCCCCAGTGTTGTGTGTTGCTCTTGTCAGCATTGGAAGAATCAAAGCAAACTTGCAAATCATTGCTCCCCCTCGCAGCTTAGTCATCGCGCTGTGAAACCGGACACGTCTGTGGGCAGATCTGCTGAAGTGTTAGAACTCCCCCTGACTGCTGCACCGGCAGGTTCATTCGAGCGGCGAAGGGTGTCGTCGTCCTCGTCCGTCCACAGAATCCTTCAGTCGCCTCCTTTCCTTTGCTCCACGCCGGGGTCAGTCGAGTAAAATTCATTTTCTGCCTCACATTAGTGATGGTGACCACAGTGTGCATCAACAGAGGGAGCCACATCCTCTCATTTGCTTCGGTGATGTTCTCTGTACGTTTAATATTTCTGAAGTTAATGCAGCGTACATGTATATACTTTTCATTAAAATTCTGCTTCTATTGTCTTTGGTCATGTTAAGTCAAGCTACAAAGCTCATTAGGTTCATGTTTTCTTTTTTGTAACATCTGTGGAACAAGTAGTTTATTTACTGTGGCAGTAGTGTCAGCTTGGACCTTCTGTTTCTGATTTATTGTGGCTCTTTCTCATTGTCTGTTCAGCCATGCTCACTGCTGCTCAAACCCACAAGCCAAGGCAGTTTTATTTATCCAGTATACTGCAACACCTTTGAGCCAATTCAGTGATTCACAGGTTCCACAGAAGACTTTAAGCAGGAGAGGAGGAAAATGAACTTCAAAGTTAAAACCATAAACTGACAATAAATGACAAATCAAAGTCAAGACAAAGCACATTTATTTGTACTGTATAGAAAACAAGGCAGTTATAACTACTTTATATAAGACATAAACACAAGATACTATAGAAGCATGAGATGGTATAATCATATCAATATGGTCAGTAAGACTAAAATAGTAGGTTGAATTATAAGTTAGAATTTTATAAAACAGAATAATGAGTTCAGTAATAGACAAAAGTGAGTTGTTCCAAATGTTAGTTAACTAAAACAGCTGCAAAAAGAAAGATTTTAAGCCTAAAAGTAAAAGAACTGAGAGACAAATGTATTATTTTAGGAAACCATGAATAAGTAAGTTTTAAGTTTAATTAAAACATGATCAGATTCGGCCGTGACAAAAACAAACCAGCTTGAGAATGAGTATAATGCAATAATCACTCAGTTGACTTAAATATTTCATGGATCACTGTGAGATTTGGTGCAGACATTCAGGGTCTTCATGGTCCCCACATGATGAATCGTAATGACTTTCATGATCCTCTGACACCAGCGCCACCATTAGGTTGTCATTTTTATTTTCCAGTGAAATATTGACAGCTGTTGACAAAAGATTTCGTTCAAATACTCGCGTCCTCCTTGAAGTTTTTGTTTGTCCAATGCTTTGCTTTATGACCAAATACCTACAAAGCCAAAAAAATTCCCATTAGTCTCAGCTGGACTTTGTCTTTGGTGCTAAATAGCACATGTTAGCATGTTATCATGATGATTATAGTAAACTTGCTGTGAGCATGTTAGCATTCTGACATTAGCATTTAGCTCAACGCACCAATGTGCCTCGGTCTGCTCACAGTGAATGTGGATCAGCGTTTTTGTTTTATTTTTATGTGTTTGATGCACATCACTGTTGTTGCTGCTGGAAAAGTGAAATGCAAATCCTAAAGAGCAACCAGAACAGCCAGCTAAAAGTTTTCATGATCTACATGCAAAACCCCCTGACGTTTGTTTGTAGGAAAGTGTCACAGATGACTGTTTGCAGGATAAGAGGAAAATGTGATTGAGTATAAAACAATTCAATTCAGCTCATGTTTTTTCATCAGTTATAATGTTAATGCCATTTAGATCAGTGAAGAAAGCATAAAATACAATCATCAGCTGGAAGCAGATAAAATGGCTGTGATTACCATCTGCAATAAAACAGCCTCTCATTGGGTGCTTTTTCCTCTGACTCACAGTTGGTCTAGACTTTTAAGTAGTGTGCTGATTACCTTATTGATAAAAGAGATGAACCATTAATTTACTGCTTGAAATTACTTTTCTTATCACTTTCACTCAAGCTGTTTTGCATCTTAACTGCTGTGACTTCTTTTGTGAATTTTGTGATGTGCTTTATACATCACTGTATCTGAGAATGATTAACATCTG
Organism: Chaetodon trifascialis; assembly: GCF_039877785.1. Classification (NCBI taxonomy): domain Eukaryota; kingdom Metazoa; phylum Chordata; class Actinopteri; order Chaetodontiformes; family Chaetodontidae; genus Chaetodon; species Chaetodon trifascialis. The sequence continues at coordinate 4,413,262 of NC_092065.1, read as the reverse complement.
AGGTTTTTCATGGAAAATACATGTTGACAGCCCAGATCCTAAAAAGATGGCAAAGCACCGCAAACTCAGGGGATGCTCTGAAGATCTCTGTGGATGGTGGAGTCACTGAGATCCTCCTATTATTAGAACTCTCTAATATTAGAGCCTGCATCTGTGCTGAAACAAAGGGGAATTAAAAGCTTAACATCACCTCTGAGTGGAATTAAATGCTGATGCATAATTATGATGAATATGCATAAGGATGTATGGAAATGTGCCCAACAGTGCAGTGCATTTTGTGATATTTTCTTTGCTTTTGTGTGCGGATTTCCGTGCATTAGTGTTTTTACTCACAGAACTGTTTTGTCTTTTAATGTTTCTGCCCTGCATTGTAAAAATCGACTCATTTTCAACCACATTGCAAGCAGCATATACTGTATTTCTGTCTATGGCCCGAGGTCAAGTGATGGAGCATGAAATCAGGTTTAATGCCTAATATCAGTGGTAAATGTTGGTCTCAGCTTAGTGTGTGTTGTGCTCATAGGTTTAATTTTTAACTTCACCCAACAGATATCAGTGACCCATTTCCTGTTCCAACTTTTGTTCTTGATGCACAAGTGGGTTGTCTGCCTCTATATAGTGATTGCCCCACATACGATGCAGCATGCAGTATAGCGAATCTCCCTGACTCAAACAGGTTTTCCAGATCAGGTCTGGATGTTGTCCAGCAGGATGTCTTCAGGCCAGACGGCTCAGCGTCTGGCAGCAGTGTCAGTCAACTTGTTTACCTCGTCCAACCTTCAGGCCTTGATGGAGTTGAAATCCCCAGGCTTAAATGCTTTATTCATGAAAGATTAACACCATGTTTCAATCTTCTCCTGCAGGACAAAGAACTCTCCACCACAGAAGTGAAGTCCTAGAGACTGTGGTGCTCGTCAACCCTTCAGAAGACACTGTTGTATCAGAGGTAATGTCAACATATTATGAAATATACAGTAGTTCCCTGCTGGTTGCATGTACACAAGCATGTGGTATATGTATTAAGAGTCAACCTCCATTCCTTTGGACTCTGACAGATACATTCATATATCAGTTCACTGTTAAATCTGGGCATTGTTTGAAAAATTTTAAACCAATAATTTTTCTAATGACACCAAAATGATTTTTTTTCTGTAGCGTTTTTTTTGCAAATGATATCAAGATTTTAGAGTTTAAAAAAATCTCATTTCAGATAGGGACAGGGTAAAATACTTTACAGTATAAAAATGAACTTGTAAGTGTGTAAAGGTGATGCTGTTCCTTAAGTAACAGAACATACCTTTGGCTTTTCTGTGCTGTAATTTCTTGTTCTGATAAGCAGCATATATGCCAGTACCAGTACATCTGTGATGAGCTGATATCAGCCCAGCCAAAAATAATACATTTTCTTCTACTACTTTTTATCCAGAACTTTGAGGAATGTAAGCATGATCTTCTTAATATTTTTTTTGGCTTTGTAGGTAATGACATTTTCCCATAATATAATACAGCAAAGTAGTAGTTTATTTTGGACAGGCTGGTGACTTTTGTGTCTGTTAGATTTTTCTGTATTCGTAGCCAGATCTTGTTAACCTTGACACAATTAAACCACACCGTTGTTTGTCAGTGACGCAGGTGTTTCTCTCTCGATCCTGGCAATGCTGTCTCTCCTTTAACTGTCCTCTGTCTCCCTCTCTTTCTCTTTCTGTGTGTGTGTCCCAGATCCAGTCTCTAGTCACAGACTCAGCAGGACACAAGCTTCTGGTCTTGAGTGGTCAGAGCTCAGATCACGGTGGCCTTCTCCTTCAAACTGGGGTTTTCACCTACCAGACCTTTTCACGTGTCTTTGCTGATCCTGGGGTGAGTCAAATCTACTGTCCTCCAACTCTTACAACAATCTGATGAAATATTAATGTGTTTATTATGTGCTTGAATAGTTGACTACGAAAGGAGAGTATTCAAGCTCCAGCTTTTACTTCCATAATAAAAGTTAAATTGATGATTTTGATTTTGAGAAAATACCTTTAAACAAGAAGTTTACTTGATTCATGTATTTTTTTTATTTTTTTTTTTTCATTTTGGGTACCTTTACAAACAACAAATGTCTCCCACATTAATGCATTCATCACTGACTGGTGTGTCTGGGTTTGTCCCTCTGGCAGGTCAGTGAATTACTGGGCACAACAGCCCCCAAGCAGCAGGCTACACTCACTGTGTCCTGCCGCGGGGAGGTGGGCTGGAGCTCCCTGGGACAGCAGCAGACCCTGAGGGAGTTCCTGGAATACAAACTAAACCCTGAGCCTGTTCTCCCCAAAATGGAGGGCGTCACCGAGTTCACAGAGTACATCTCTGAGACGGTCGACGTCCCCTCACCTTTTGACCTCCTGGAGCCACCCACCTCTGGAGGCTTCCTGAAACTGTCCAAGCCATGTTGCTACATCTTTCCCGGTGGACGAGGAGACTCTGCTCTCTTTGCCGTGAATGGCTTCAACATCTTAGTGGATGGAGGCTCTGAGCGAAAATCATGCTTCTGGAAGCTGGTTCGTCACCTGGACCGCATTGACTCAATTCTACTCACACACATCGGTGCTGACAATCTCCCAGGTATCAATGGGCTGCTTCATAGGAAGATAGCAGAACAGGAGGAGGAGCAATCTCAAGGCTCCACCAATTATAGTGACTGGATGAAGAACCTGATTTCTCCTGAACTAGGTGTGGTATTCTTCAACGTGCCAGAGAAGCTCCGTATGCCAGAATCTAATCTTAAAGTGAAACGCAGCATCGAAGAGGCCTCGCTGACTCTGCAGTACCTTAACAAACTAGGAATCAAGCCGGAGCCTCTCTGTCGAGTTGTCAGCAACACAATTGAGCCCATTACTCTGTTTCACAAGATGGGAGTGGGCAGGTTAGACATGTATATTCTCAACCCTGTCAAAGAGAGTAAAGAGATGCAATTTTTAATGCAGAAGTGGGCTGGAAACAGCAAAGCCAAAACTGGCATTGTGCTGCCCAACGGGAAAGAAGGAGAAATATCTGTGCCCTACCTGACATCAGTTACAGCCTTAGTGGTGTGGCTCCCTGCCAACCCTACAGAAAAGATCGTCCGAGTGCTGTTCCCTGGGAATGCACCACAAAACAAGATCCTAGAGGGGCTGGAAAAATTAAAACACCTTGACTTCTTGCGCTATCCTGTAGCCACACAAAAGGACATTGCCTCAGGAGCTCCGCCCTCTGTTGTAAAACAAACAAAGTTAAAACAAAGAACAGATAGCAAGGAGAGTCTCAAGTCCTCCCCAAAGACGACTGCAAAGGCATCAAAGAAAGAAACTGAAGGACAGGATGACGTGTCGGCCGCCACAGAGGCAAAGAGTGACTCTGTGAAGGAAAATATATCAGAAAAAAGAGAGGAGAAAAAGCCTACTAAAACGATCAAATCTAAAACTGATGTACCAGAAAAGAAAAAACTCTTGAAAGAAAAATCCTTAAAAAAGCACCCCAAGGAAAGGGTGTCAAAAATGGATGAGAAAAAGGACAAGGAGAAGAAAGAGATCAAGAAAATAAAGAAAGATGACTCTGCTAAAAAGGATGAAAAGAAGGATGTAAAGTCCAAAGAAGACAAAAAGAAGGACACATCCAAACCTGAGCTGAGAAAAATTACAAAGCCTGACCTGAAACCATTGACACCAGAAGTCAGAAAGACATTACATAAAGCTAAAGTCTCAAGTAAAGCCAAGACTGGAAAAATCAAAGCAGCAAAGGCTGAACCTGCTGAACCGAAGGTGGTAGAGTCAAAACCTGAAACTGCTCAACCTGAACCAATAGAGAATGGAGTTGTTGAGGGTATATCTGCTCCCTCAACTCCTGAAGACCTCACCAAGGATTTTGAGGAACTGAAAAAAGCTGAAGTTGTAGCTGTATCAGCAGAGCCACCAGACAGTAACAAGGTTTCATCGGAGCAGACAGCACAAACTCTAACCCAAGAGAAGCAGGAAGCACAAGAAACTATACCTGAAATTCCACCTGGCACAAAGTCTCCAGAAAAGGAGGTCTCAGCCCCAGAAGCTGAAGGTGAAGGTGAAGACAAAGACAAGGAACTGACACAAAAGAGAGAAATGGAAGAGGCTCAAAAGTTTGAGGATGAAGGAGCAGCAACTCAGGATGAGGATGAGGAAGAAGAGGAAGAAGAGGCACCATCTGCTCAGAAGAAAACAGAAGAGGAGGAGGAAGAAGACATGGGAATAGGTGAAGAGGAAGATGAATCAAAATGGAAGGAGGCAAAAGACGATGGGCTTGACAGGAAACATGAGATAGAAGAAATGGAGAAATCAGAAAATCTCTCAGCAATGGTTGTTACAAAAGAGGAGCTACAGGTGGCTCCATCCGAAGAGGAGGAAGAGGAGGAGGCAGTGGAGAAAGCTGAACTGGAGGAGGTTGAAGATTTAGATGTAATAGCAGATGAAGAGATCAAAGTCAAACCTGAAGATGAAACTGAAGAGCAAATGGTCACTGAAAGCAAAACCACTGAAATTCTGACTGCAGCCAAAGATGAAGAAGAAGAAGAAGAAGAGGAGGAGGAAGGCTACCTGTCACATGTTGGAGGGGCCACTGCTCCCATAACCTCAATAGCTCAAGGAGCCGCTGCAGCTGAACCCATCTCCTTCATCCAGGACGAGACCATCCCTGGCTACTCCGAGACAGAACAGACCATCTCTGATGAGGAGATTCACGAGGAGGCAGAGGAGAGGATACCACACCTTCAATACGACGTTGGCGCCTACGACATCTCTGTTCCAGATCAAACTGAATCGTTTGTAAACATTCATGGCATGAGGGAGATGCAAGCTGCAGCTATGACCGAGAAGAGTTTCATCCCAGGTGTGCAGGAGCAGGTGTCAGTGTTCACCAACATCATCACTGCTCCTCTAGCAGAAGAAGAACATGTGTCGTCTGCAACGTCCATCACGGAGTATGACAAAATGTCTTCCTTCCCTACCTCTATCGCCGAAGACCAATCCGTGGCATCTGTCGCAGCACCTCAAGCTGAGGAACCACCCAAAACCCCTGTTCCCCTGCCAACCCCACCTGACGCTACTCAAGGCAAAGAGCAGCCACTCTCTGCAGGAACTCTTTCACCACCTTCTTTAGAAGAAGACAAACAATCTAAGTCTCCATCCGATGATTTACAACTTCCTGTTGCAGAAATGAAGGTGGGAGCTAAAGCTCCCGATGCTCCCGATGAGGAGGAGGAAGAAGAAGAAGAGGAGGAGGAAGAAGATCAAACTCCTAATGTTGACATTTCACTTGAAAAACTCCAAGAGGGCTATGCTTCATCCCAGTTCATACAGAGTAAAGAGAAAGATACAGAAAAGCCTCCTGGCTCAGTGTCTCCAGTTTTGAAGTCTATAGAAGACACCAAACCAGTCCACCTACCAGTTGAAGAGGAAAATATAGATGCAGTTGCACCTAAAGATAGTTCATCTGTTGTCCCTACTAGACCTTTTGGATCGGACTCAGTAACTTCAGAGAGTGAAGAGCGCTGCTTCAGTCCAGATGATATCACTGTGAAAATGGCCTCACCTCCACAATCCGGGCCACCGAGTCCAACTCACTCTCCACTCCGTCAGTCACCAGTGGAAGACAAGATGAAGGTTTTCCCTGATGTGGAGCTGCAAAAGCAAGAGGAGCTCCCCATAGTCACAGCAACTGAAGACAAAACTAAGAAGAGCGACGAAGCAGAAACAGAGACACAAGAAGATGTTAACAAACAGAAAGCAGATCAGCATGAAATAGAGGTTTCAGTATCTTTGGACAAATCATTTGAGAAGGAAATGAAAGAGGTACCAGTGATGAAAGAGCCAGAAAAAGACACTTCATCAGTGCCAAAAGATGAAGGAAAACAGACAGAAACAATCCCTGTTGTTGCTGCTACTTTAACAGAAGTTCAGCTGCCCGCATTAAAGAGGGATTCCCTCATCTCATCTGGAAAAAGTGATGAGGAGGCTGACGAAGGGCTCAAAGGGAGAGAACCTAAACTACCTCTTCCAGGGAAATTTCCAGATGATGATAACAAGAAGGATGATGATGATGATGATCATGATGATAAATCTGCAGTTAAAACTGTCAAGGTGGAACAGGAGAAAGAAAAAGACGACACCCTCGATGTTATACAATTCAAGGATGAGCAGGAACAGAAATCTGTCATCCAGGAAGACTTTTCTGCCGTTAAGTCCATCATGGATGAGAAAGCAGAGAAAGAGGCAGTAAAGGATGATGCATCTGATATTAAACCTATCAAAGAAGAGCAAATTGTGAAGGACATTGTCACTGATAGAGCCATTAAAGATGAACAGAAAGAGCCTGAAAAAGACCACACTCCTGAGGCCAAAACTATTAAAGAAGCAGAGCCAGAAATTGTTGCCTCGGAGGCCAACCAAATCAAAGATGAGGAGAAGCAGAAAGCTGTAAAACAAGAGGATGGTTTTGACCTCAAAACCAAAGGTCAGGTTGTTGAGATGGAGGTTAAAAAGGATGATGTGTCTGATATAAAGATTTTGAAAGACGAGAAGGAAGTGACAGAGAAGGGTGATACTCTTGACATTAGCTCAGTAAAGCCTGGAGAGAAAGAGACAGAAAAGGTCCAAGCCACAGATATCAAACCTGTTAAAGACGAGATGGAGAGAGAGGCAAAGAAGGATGATGTGCTCATTGTTGAACCTCCTAAAGATGAGAAGAAAGAGGAGACAGAAGCAGCTGATATTAAAGTGATGGAAGATAAGAAAGAGAAAGAAAAGACAGATGTTTCTGATACCAAGCCCCTTACAGATGAGCAGCAGGAAAAGGAAAAAGAGATGGGTGACACCATTGTTGCTAAACTCACCAAAGAAGAAGAAATTATTTGTAAGAGTGATAGCTCTGCTGTTACAGGGAAAGAAGAAAAGGGGCAAGAGATTTGTAAAGATGCTGTCTCAACCATCATCCTTACTGGGGTGGAGGAAAAGGATGTAACAGTGAGTAAAGATGCAAAGTCAACCACAGAGCAAGAAGAGAAAGAGACAAGTAAAGATGATAGCTCTGACACCAAACTCTCCAAGGAGCAGGAAATGGATATAACAAAAAGCAAGGATGATGGTGGCCTCCTCAAATCTACTATAGAAGAAGACAAGGGGGAGGACACAAGTAAATATGATACTGCTGCTATAAAACTTACTGAGGCAGAAGAAGATAAACTGCCCAGTAAGGAAGATTCTTCTGCTGTTAAACCAACAGCTGCAGAAGAAAAGGAGCAAGAGGAAAGTAAAGATGATACTACTGCCATCAAACCTATCAAGATGAAGGACGAGCATGTAATAGTGTGTAAAGATGACGATTTCTCTGCCACATCAACCAAGGTAGAAGCAAAAGAGACAATTAAAGATGCTGTTGAACCAGTCATGGGGGAAGAAAAGGGGCAAGAGACGTATAAAGATAAAGATGTCACTTCTGCTGTCAAACCTGCCAAGATGGAGGAAGAGGATGTAATGAACGAAGGTATTTCTGCTGTCAAAACATCTGAGGACACAACAAGCACGAAAGAGGAAATTTTGGTTGTTAAACCCACCGTGCATGATGAAAAGGAGAAAGAAATTAGTAAAGATATCTGTGCTGTCCAATCAACGATAAAAGAGGAAAAGGAGAAAGCTGTAGATAAGGAGGAAGCTTTTACTGTGAAACCATCCAAGGAGGAAGATGTGTCAACTCAGGATAGTGTTGCTATCAAATCCATCAAGGAAGAAGTAGATACAGTTGCAATTAAGGATGAAATTTCTGGTATGAAACCAACCAAGGAGGAGGAAAGGAAAGACACTGCAAGTGTAAAACCCCTTGCAGAAGAGGAGAAGAAGGTAGTCCAGGAATTGAAAGATGTTACATCTGATTTAAAACCCCCTAAGGAGGAGTCAAAAGAAATCCCGGAGGAGGAAATTTGTGATAAAGAAATGAAGGTCAAAGAAGAGGAAAAGGAAAAAGAGAAAGAAAAAAGTGATATTACTGATTCTGTATCCATTAAGGAGCAGAAGGGAAATGACATAGATGATATTTCTGTTAAAACCACAAAGGATGACAAAGCATTGGAAGAAAGTGGCATTTCTGACAGACAGATAAAAATACAGGAGGTTAAAGGCGAGGAGAAGGGTGATATCTCTGACCACAAACCCATTTTGGAGGAAGTTAAGGACAAAGAAACTGAACAAGATGACACAAAAAAGGAGAAAGAACCAGACTCAAAGGCTGAGCAACCCAAGGACATGAAAGACCAAGAGCCATCTAAAGTTGAAACCATCAAGGAGGAAATGAAAGAAGTAGTCAAACAGGACAGTCATGATTCTGAATGCATCAAACAGAAGATAGAGGACACGTCCACTCCAACATTTAGCATCAAAGATGAGAAAAAAGGGGAAGATGATTATCCTTCTGAGTCTGAATCTAAGATGGATGATAAAAAAGAGGTAGATATCCCCCTGACTCAGGCTTTGGAAGAAGAGAAAACTAAAAAGGATATTTGTGATGTGAATACCCTTAAAGAAACCTCTGATAAGCTTACTGGAACGCAGAAAGAGCAGGAAACATTTGGTGCTACGTTAATAGAAATGCAACAAGACACTTCTGTTACTACATCAAGTGAAGTCCTGAAACCAGTGACAGACGACATTTGTGTATCTCCCAGCCACATGCAGGAGGAGAAGAAAGAACAAGATAAAGAAGCAAAGGTCATTATTAGTCAGGAAGAGAAGATGGAGAAAGAAAAAGATGACACACACGTTGCTGAACTGAGCAAAGAACAGAAAATGGAAAAAGAACAAGAAAAAGAATACACCTATGGAACTAAGGAGATCAAAGATGAAAAGACAAAACAAGAAGAGGATGAAAAAATTATTAAACAAAAAGATGTTGCTGACACAAAGACAGATGAGACCACTGAGAAAGAAAAATATGACTCCTCTGACACAGACCACACCAAAGAGGAGAAGTGGGAGCGAGAGGAGTTACAAGAGAAAGACCTGGACAAAGCCATTAAACAGCCCGCACAGACAGCATTAGGAGAAGCAGTGATGGCATCCAAGTCAGATTACAAACCTGCATTTGCGGTTCAGTCCTCCGATGAAGACAGGGAAGATGAAGAGGAGGAGGACATCTGTATGGGAGGAGCTGGCTCCAGACCTTTGTCAGTTGAGCCAAGAAAATCAGACCATGACATCTCCTCTGCAGGTCTGCCTTTATCCCAAACTCCACAGACAAGTGACCAAACTAAACCACCATCAACAGAACAGACTACATTGATCATACCAACACTTACAATGCAGGAGCCCTCTATTGATGAAGACATCAAGGAGTTTGGCAAAGAAGAATCCAGACTTCCACCTCAAGAGGGCAAAGACGTTGTAAAAGCAGAAACCACACCTGCACCACTTGCCAAGCCAGAGCCCTCCTTTGATATTGTCTCATCAAAGGAGGAGACGACCTCTATTCCAAAACAAGAAACGGCTTCTGATGTCCCAGCCGCTAAAGCAGAGCCAATGTCAGACTCAACTGAGAAAAAGCCTGTGCTGTCAACAGTGTCAAGCACTGACAGTCAACCCAGGAGCTGTACACTGTCGAGCACTGAGAGCCAGTCCAGTATGGATGAAACACCGCAAGAGAAACAGAAACCGTCTGAGACAAGTTCAGCAGTCAGCTCTACAGAAAAGACAAAGCTGGATGAGAAACCAGGAAAGGAAGCAGAGCGAGAGATGGAAGGAGAGCGAGAGTTGGCTTCTCCAGGATTATCACAGCCTTGTTCATATTTTATGTTGGACAAAGATTCTGCGGACTCCAGCCACGCTGAAGTGGTAAAATCAGACACTGCAAAAAAGGAGAGTGTTGATAAAATGACCTCAGAGAAGGATGTGGTCAGTGGAAGTCTCGGAGATGAAAAACAAACCTTTGGTGCATCCAAGTATGATCCGTACGAAAAGCCTGTTCCAAAGGATCATGACTTGGACTCCAGAGAAGAAAGTGAGGTCTCTTTAGGTTTCGATCAAGCCTCTGATATAGGTATCAACGATAACAGAACAACGAGCCAGACAGAGGCTGGAGGAGCCATGTTCCTCCTGGATGATCAGTACAAAGAAGAGCCTCTGTCCTTTAGTAGAGTTGACTACAGTCCAGTGTCCCTCACAGAGAGCGAAAGAAGTAGCCACCACAGCCGAAGTGCCTCGCCTAAATATGAAGACAGAGAGAAAGGCCAAGAGGAGGAGAGGGAGAGAGAAGAAAGACCAGATACACCTCATGTTGACAAGAGCTTTTCATCCACAGAAATGCAAGATAACAAAATGTCCCAGGCTGCTGAATGTTATTCTTTCAGTCCAAAAGAGGACAAACCTGAGAAATCAGAGAAAGAGAAAGAAGATATGATGGAAGGTGCTGCAGCAGCTTTTCAAACAGGGCCGACAGGAGAAAGTGATAAGATTCCTACCAGTGAGGCTGTCCAATCAGCAAGTGCACCATTAAGACAAGAGACACCCTCTCCGTCATGGAGCCAATCAGATCCTGGCCCTCAAGTTGCAGCTGCTCCCATAGCTTTTGGAGAATTCACAGAAACAAGAACAACAGAAAAAGAGAAAGAAAAATCTGCTGAGCCGCTCAAACACAAAATGGAGTCTTCTGATCATGAAAGAGAGGGATCTCCATCTGGTCGGCATTCACCTGCAGAAAAAGACATTATCCCTCAGCAAACATCACTTTTAGAGAAAGAAGAAACTTCAAGTGAGTCAAGGACTGCACCCGCTGCCACATTTTTAGGACATGAAGTCGATGATAATGTTCTGGCATCTGACAATAGTCAAATTAGCAGCTCTGCCACTTGTAAATCAATGTTAGACTTTCCTGAAGGAAAGGAGAGCCTGATAGACAAAAGGTTACTTGTAGAGGGGGAAGACTTCAATGTTGATGATGATGAAGACGAAGATGAGGAGGAGGAGGAGGAGGAAGAGGAGGAGGAGTTAAGTGATATAGATATGGAAAAGGGTGCTAGAGAACAGTCTGAAAAAGAAATGTGCCGACGTGGCTCTGATGATAGTGCTCCATTAGCAGAGGTAGAGGACTCAAATAAAAAGTCTCAGTTGCCTGAATCAATCATCCTTAAAGAGGAAAAAGTCTGTAAACCAACACCTGATGATGGCTCAGCTTCTAAAGTCACAGAGACAGACAAGGAGGACATGAGTAAAAAACCACCATCTCCTGAAACAAAACTGCTCAAAGGAGATGATGCAACCACATCCAAACTTCCTGAGACAAGGAGTGAAGATGTAGGTAAAACAACTACATCACCAGACTCAAGTGCTCTCAAAACAGATGAAAGATGTTCTGCTGTATCCGATGCCACAAAACCTCCTGAAACAAAGAAAGCAGAAGACACAGAAAAAAAACACTTGTCTCCTGAACCAACCACGAAGAGAAGGTTGTCATCAGCAGAGGATTTTACCTCTGAAGCACTAGACTCAAGAAAAGGAGATGAAGACAGAGTGTCTCCATCACCAAGCGTTTTGACAAAGGAAACTTCTCAACCACTGTCCCCAAGCAGCTTGACAGGCAGCTTTTTGCCACCTGACCATTCAGAGTCCACGTCCAAGACTACATCTAGTCCCTCCCCTCCGCTAAGAGGCAGCTATGCCGATATTGGACAGAGCAGATCTGGAGGTTATTCTGAGCATTTTTATAGTGAGGAGAGTCAGGTAGGATTGACGGAGGATAAGAAAGAAACCTTTGTGCTCTCAGATGCCTCCCAGGTATCCAAGCTCAGCGAAGACAAATATTACAGCCAAAGAGACATCCATGACGAAAGTCTAGATGAGAGGCAGACCACAGATATCACCACAAAACATGAGGAAACTTCCTCATCATCTTGCACATACACCTCCTTAACATACTCTTCTTCAGCGTTCTCCTCCACGTCGTATAGTTACTCATCCTCTGCCTCAACTTCTGCCCTTTTGAGCCAACAGTTTGGAGAAAAAGGTCAAACTTCCACCACACTATCAGTCTCTGAAGTCAGTTCAGCCAAAGAAGAGCCATCTTACACGAAAGGGTCTACCAGCTCCTGCTTTGGAGGGTTTCAGAGAGATGAATACATGGAGGTGACGACGAAACCTGCAACAAAAGTGTCTTTATCCAGTCAGTTTGATGAGACCAAACCATCATCTCCAGTCTTTTCCACCACTGCCAAACAGACTGAGGATCAAAGTGGTTCTGCAAAGCCTGAAACAGACACAAAGTCCAGCACTGATAGTTTCTATATGCTAGAAACTAAGATTACAACATCCTCCGCAGCATCATCTGTACAAAGTACCGAACCAGTCAAGGTGTCAGAGAGCTTATCCACATCAGAGGTTTGCTTTGATGTCTCTCCCCTCCAGAGGGCTGACTCCTCTGATAGGGTGTCCCAAGGGTCAGCAGAAGATGAGGAGCCTGATACACTTGAATTGGAGGACAGCACCCTACCGTGTCGTATTGAATGTCAAAAAATCAAAGTTGCTGAGCAAAAAGAGACTTATTCATCAGTAACTGAGTCATATATGGTAGAAAGTACCACACACTCCACAGAGACGAAGACAGTCACCATCACCTCTTCCTCTGTTGTGTCCAAACCTGATGTGGTGATGGAAACAACTCAACAGACAGCCTCATTTACTCCACTGGGTGATAGTGGAGCTAGCAAAATCACATGTGCCACAACAGATGTGTCCAAAACAGAGGAGGATAAAGAGAAAAAGGAGAAAACACCAGAGTTAAAAGAAGAAAAGTCAAGTGGAGCTGTTGCACCTTTGAAGGAAGATGCAAAGGTGTTTGAAAAAGAAACAAAAGAAAAAGATGAAAAGATAGAGACTACTAAAGACAGTGAAGTCGAGCAGAAAACAGAGGATAAGAAATTGGAGGAAAAGACCTGTAAAGATGGTACGGAGGAGAGAAAGGCAACAGCTGATCCAAAAATGTGTGAAAAAACAGAGGAAGGTAAGAAAGAAGAGTCAGAAAGAGTAGAGGAGAAAAGCCTGTTGGAGAAGCCATCAGAGAGATTAGAGATCAGGAGAAAGAGCAGTATATCTGATTGGGAGTTACTACAGAGGCCTGATGACTACCCAAGTGCCCCTCCACCGGGCTATGGTGATGAGGAGGAGGAGGAAGAGGATGAGGAGGCAATGGAAGCAATGGAATGGATGGCCAGTGTCCACGGTACCTCTACGTCCTCCTCAAAAGATACCTATCATACAGAAACATCCGCAAAGGCTGATCGTCCCTCTGATTTGGACACAGGGGCCACATCCTCCTCTGCCTCCCACCCAGGCTACTCCTCCTGTGAATATAAACATCGCAAAGGAGAACTTTCTCCATCATTCATCAACCCAAGCCCTCATCAGCTCTCCAGTGACGAGGGCGAGGGGAATGGCCATAGTGACCACTCCCAAGAAGGGGACGAGGATGACCAGGAGCAACACTCTGTAAAAAGGAGGTCACACAAGCAGAGGCGCCACCATGCTCCAAGTTACCATGGAGATGCTGGACAGGGGTCACACCAACTGCCCGGCGCCATGTCATCCGGTTTGGCTGTGACGTTAGCTGGAGAGGAGACACCTCCAACATCAGTGAGCGAGTCGTTGCCTTCACAGTCTGACTCTGACGTGCCTCCAGAAACCGAGGAGTGTCCATCCATAACAGCTGAAGGAAATCTGGATTCAGATGAAGACGCTGAACATCTGCCGGTGGACAAATTATCTGCACCTGGAGCTGGAGGGGGTCACCGTCCTCCGTCACCAAGGTCAGCTCAGAAGACTCATGATCCCTTCCCTACCCCGATGAAGGACCCTCTTCCCCACCCTCCTCACCCAGATGTGTGCATGGTAGATCCCGAGGCTCTTCTCAATGACCATAGTAGCACAGAGAAACTTCTTAAGAAGGAGCACAAGACCACTAAGGGCCTCAGGAAGGGCAAACCCAAGTCAGCCTCCCCCGCTCGTAAGGGGGAAGTCAGGAAGAGGTCCTCTACACCAGTGAAGCAGACTTCTAAGGACTCCGCCTCCCCTCGATCAGCCTCCCTCAGGAGGAAGGACACAGACAGAAGCTCCAGGCTGATCAAGATGTCTGAGACCCAAGGCTCCAGGAGTGAGATCCTCAATCCGGTGAAAGGCTTGGTCAACGGTGTCAAGAGCAGTTCAGGTGTGTTAACACATTTACATCCTGCATTTACCTGCAAAAGAATTTCGGGGCGGACTCAAACAGCCTTCACTTTATGTTCTGTTGCAAACTCACTTTGCTAACTCTCTGCCTCTCTGCAGACACCATATACTGACCAGCTACAGCAACCTTAAAGGGTCAAAACAGTGTGTGTGTGTGTGTGTGTGTGTGTGTGTGTGTGTGTGTGTGTGTGTGTGTGTGTGTGTGTGTGTGTGTGTGTGTGTGTGTGTGCGCGTGTGCCCATGTATTACTTACATTGTGGGGACATAAATCTGTTTACACCTTCACATTGTGGGGATTCGCCTTACTTGAAGGGACAAAATGCAGGTCTTCATAATGTAAATCATTAAACTGTAGGGTGAAGACTTGGGTGACCCTAATACACCTAACTACACTAAATGTATGAAGTGGCATTAGATGCCATTTAGAAAGTTGTACTTGTGCTGTTTGGCTGAAAAGATTTAGGGAAACTGTGTGACTGGTTACTGTTTTTCTAATTTCCTTATTTGTTGCAGCAAATATTATTTTTGGGAGCTGGTCCAATGATTTTAACAGTTTATTCCTCAGTTTATTATTATTATTATTTTCTGAATAATAGATTTGTATGAATAAATTAATTAGACCATCATTAGTTCAGTTAAGGAAAAAGTTGTGAAAGTTCATTGCTGCAGCCCAATTTTGGTAAATTGTAAGAACGATCACTCCCCTCTAACACTGTTTTAATCCTCGTTCACTTCCAGTTAACAACTCCCAGAAAACTAGCTCGGCCGTCCCCCCCGGCCCACCCGTCTACGTCGACCTGGCTTATGTGCCCAACCATTGCAGTGCCAAGAACGTGGACCAGGAGTTCTTCAAGAGAGTGCGAGCTGCCTACTACGTGGTGAGCGGGAACGACCCAGGCAGCGGCGAGCCCAGCCGTGGAGTCCTGGACGCCCTGCTGGAGGGCAAAGCTCAGTGGGGCTCCAATTTACAGGTATTTACGTCCGTCTGTGCCTCCATATCTCATATTCTTTGCATCCAAGTGTGCCTACGATAAATGTACTATGCACAGACTAATGTATAGGATGTGCATCTACACTTAGTGCTGACTTCATTACTGTACTTATTTCTAAGTTACAAATTAATATAGACAGTATGGATATTATTTACTGAGTCATTGTGAACTCATCTCACCAGCAGGTGAGCTGTTGATTAAAAAGGGAGCAGGGAAACTCTGAGGCAACAAGCATCACAATTATGCTGATGACGGCTGAGTATAATAAAACAAAACTCATTTTACCTTATGGATGGTCAACGGCAACAGAAGAACATGAGTCGTCACTCGTGTCTCCAAAGAGAAAGGAAATACAGTTTAAGTGAGCTCATTATCAACAACAGTGATAGGTGGAATCAAACTGTATGTGTCTTGTACTGTCTGCTTCAGCAAATCCTGGTTTCTGTATTTGGATGTATTTGACACGGAGCATTGCCTGGTGTTCACGCATCTCTCATGCAGCTACTGATGCTGTATTGACTTTAGCTTACTACAATTCAGTCCTAAAATCTATAACCCAATGAAACACCTGAGCAGACATCAAATCTGTAAGAAAAAGATTATGTGTGTAAACCACAGACAGTAAAGGATAGAAACAGATTCAGCTGAAGCTCAAATGGAAGAAAAAGTCCAAATGTTGAGAGATTCAGAAATACAGGCTGGTTTCAAAGCAACATGAGCTCCTAGTTATTGCAGTAGCTAATGGTGACATATCACCACTCCATAGATATCATTATCTAAAACTATGTTCATGGAAAATAAGTCCTTAGAGCAATAGTTAACCAGAAACTTACATCTTTACACTTTGGTTATTCTACAAATTAAACAAACACCATATCATGTGAACAGGGCCAGGCTAGCTGTTTCCCCTGTTTCCATTCTTCATGCTAAACTAAGCTGACGAACTCCTGAATGTAGCTTCATAATTAAAGTACGGAAAAAGGCCAAACTATTCCACAAATGTCTTGAATGTATTTGTTGTCTTCATCATTTATGGCCTCTTTTCTCCTTCACTTCCTCTCTACTGTCCTCACTCATCGTGTTTCCTCGTGTTCCTCGCAGGTGACTCTGATCCCGACCCATGACACGGAGGTGACCCGCGACTGGTACCAGCAGACCCACGAGAGGCAACAGGACCTGAACATCATGGTTCTAGCCTCCAGCAGCACCGTAGTCATGCAGGACGAGTCCTTCCCTGCCTGCAAGATCGAGTTCTGAGCTTCACAAGCCCCGCTGTGCTTTCCCCCTCTCATCCGCCCCCTCCCTGTCATCTGTTCTCACTGGAGGTAGAGCGAGATCGAGCAGCACTCCCTGCTTCTTCAAAGCCTCTCGCTCTCTCATGGTACCAGTCTCAAACACATTCGCTGCAGCCCTCAATACGCTAGATTCTGTTAGCTGAAATCAAAGTCAGAACTCTGGGTTACGCTCTGTGTGACAGTGGGGTTATCACGCAAATAATAACATACTTTTATGTTTGCTTTCTTCTGTGAGTTAACTGTCTGCCCTCACACGCACTCTATGTGATTTAAAAGTCAACTAATTTTCATTATCACACATAACAGCTTTATTTGCCTCATGTCTAACAGACAAATGCACATTATTGTCCCACAAATATACAATGCCACAGTTAAACTAAAGATTTGAAAGGTGTAGTTTTTAAACTGTTGGCTCAAATCACAAATAACTTGGAAATTTAAAACTCCCAAGTGGCAAATTTCTCATCCAAAGGACCAAAACAAGTGGCAAAACCGAAACTCTTATTAGCTAACGTCTCCAAAATGTCTCCTAAATTAACCAGTGATCAATAATTTGAGTGTACGCACAGAGTTTTTAGAAAGGTAGAAACTTTTCGATTTCTTAATTTGAAGCTTTCTTTTCCATCTGTGCACATGACAAAAACGCATCCTTTGCAATTCTGCTCACGCTACAGTAGTTTTTGGGCTAACTCAATAACGACATAAATTGATGTTCTGTATAAAAAAATGTTTCTTCTTGTCATTTGTGGTGAAGTTTTAGGAGGTGCCTGAAGTTGACACTGTTTCGGCTTTCACAGCTTCGCTGGTGCATGACGCTTGCATTTTTAGCTCGGACTCTTTCAGAACTGCATAGGGTTAATCCTTTCTTTAGCCAGCCTTCAAGTGTGGAATGCAGTATAGTGTAGATAGATTACTACACTGTTTGGCTGTCTATGCTCAAGTGAATTCAATAGGCGCCAGGCAAAGGAACGATGTTTGTACACTAATCATATCTCTGCTGGATGTAATGGCTCCTCTTTAAGTCTTTATCATGGTCTTTGTTGGTTGTATGTACTCCAGTATACATATAGGGTAAATGTTTCTATATCAATACAGAGGTTATGTTAAACAAACGATATATTTTGTGACGATGCAGCAAATTATGATCTGAGGTGAATGCAGTGTTTTTGATCATGCATTTAAGAAGAGGATGGTTTAATTAACATTTCTGTCATTTCCTCCTGTTCAGCTCCATTTTACCGTCTCTGTCGATATCACATAGCGTTGGACAAAACAAGCAGTGACCTGTGACAAATGTAGCAAAGGGAGCTTGTCCACTAGCCCTGTCAGAGGGAAGCTTACGCCAGTGGGAACTGCAATATTTGTATTTATTACTGGGGTAATTCTTCAGGAAAACATAATAATGTGAAGTGTGTTACAGGAGGCTTCTTTCATGTGCCTTTAGCGTGTGGTTTTGGAGAGAGGGGAGTTCTTTAAGGACATGTCAGTCAGTATGAAGCAGAGCCAGAAACCAGGGTCAATCCAAGACATCAAGTACACAGCTTTGAAATAGAGGACCAATCAGTTCATGCAGCACACGCACAAAACTTACCCAGGATACTCCGAAATAACACGCCTACATGGAAATGACTTTGTAACCCAATTAAGCATTCTGAAATGCCACTTAGCCAAACCAGTATGAATGTCTCAGAGCAAGGTGTTGCCCCAAACAGGAATGTACTTTTCTGAGTTTAGAAGTGGAATTTTTGTTTGTGGGTGAAGCACAGAGAGCAGCAGAATGAAACAACGTTCCAGTGTAATATACTGACCTGATCTTAATCCCAGAGTAATATCTGTAGAATGAGCATGAATGTGACGATTGCACTGGACGCAGTTACAGTAGTAAAGTAGAGTAGGAATGTCTCTGAAGTCGTTTTGTGTGCGAGCATACGATACAGTAGCAGTTTTTGTACGGCAGCATAGTTTGTGTCCAACGGTGACGTGGAGAGTGAGTTTTCTGTGGGTTCAGAATGAAAGCTCTTTCTGCTTATTCACAGCCAGACTGGAGAGAGGCTCGCGTTAAATTTACTTTTCTTCAGCTACACCTGAATTCTCCAGATTTCTGGTGACAAGCAAATTCCAATTGTTTGTTTACATTAATTCTTGTCTAAATAGGAAATACATTGGTGCCGCAACGGCTCATCACGTGTGTGTATTTTTGTTGTTGTGAAGACCGATTTGAGGCCAGGCTCGTGGCAGGCGTGGATTTCTAGAAAGGACCTCGTTTGAGCTATTGATGACTGATTGATTGTCAGGAGGATGTTGCCAACTAAACACAGGGAGGATCCTCTGCTCGCACAGTTCAACTTCACTCATGTTTTTCCCTCAACCTGATTCAAGATGTGGAACAAACTCTGCAGAAGGCTTGAGTCTGTTGTCGGCTTGTGCTGGCCTGGGACCAGTGCCATATCCTCTCCCTGAAAAACTCTCATAACGCTCACACTACCTTATACCTCATCTTCCACAGCCTCCGAGCTCTTTGCTCTGCCTGGCCTCCCTTTAGTTCCACATTGTACTCGTCCATTATGCACGTATGCATGTAGGAGGCAGACATAGCTTTTCTCATCCCGCTGGGGAGAATCTGAGTTTGACGCAGGTTGTGTATTAAACAGCTGGGCACGCACAAGTAGACACACACACACACACACACACACACACACACACACACACACACACACACACACACACACACACACACACTACTGTGGAGGGAGCTGATTGACAGAAGGCCACATTAAGACGTGCACACTGAGGGGAAGGTCGATCAAGCAGCAAAAAGTCTTTTTCACCCCGTCCTCTGCTGTCTGGACATGTGCCCAAGGAGCTTTTCAGTGTATTGATCAGGTTTTGTGGATGGTCTGATATGTTATACTGTCTTTGAACAATGTTTTTAAGTTGACAGATTCCAAATAGCCGGCCTTGAGGTTTTCAAGGCGTCAGTAAGAACGCTGTGAATCACTCAATACTGAACTGTGTGACTATACAGAAGCTGAATGCACTATACAGGAGATCTATTTTTCTGAATGTAGAGTTGGTACTACTATGCGAATGCTGCTGGATCAAAAACAATAGATAAAAAAACAGAAAAAAAAAAAAAAAAAGAAAAACCTTCACACCAACCAGGACAGAAATACGTGTTAGGGAGCTTGGAATCAGGGCAGATACTGTTTCCTGTTTTGACAAATAGTTGTTTCAGTCATGGTTCTGCTCCAGAGGAAGAGACGTTTCACGTGTCGGAAAGCAACTAAGATCCAACAATAAACATTAACAGTAACACAGAAATAGTGCTAACTGCAGCTGCAACTTTTTCCTTTTCCTGAATATGACTTGAAACACATGCAGACTCAGAAACCAGTAAAATTAAACGAATGCTACACGTACATTTATGTACTGTACACAGATTTGTACATATTGCTCTGGAAGGAAAAAAAAACTGAAAGGTAGAACAAATCGTTCTTGTGATAACTGTTCATTTTAGCTGATTTTAGTGACAATATGATCCAAACTGCTAACTACTCCTCGAAGCGGGAAAACTACACAATCGCTGACAAGATACAGAATGAAAAAAAGTGCATCTTTCAGTTCAGTGTCATCGCCATCCTGCATTAAAATGAAAATATCATTTGATCACAATATGGTGTCATCTGTCCATCTAATCTCTCTGCATGTGATTTATTTAGTTATAATCCTGAATGTAATTGTTTAACATGGAAATAATAATAAAAAATACAATGCTATTTTAAAGAGGTATATTTGAAAAAAGCTAATTGTCTTAACTGGTACTGAAATG
Organism: Chaetodon trifascialis; assembly: GCF_039877785.1. Classification (NCBI taxonomy): domain Eukaryota; kingdom Metazoa; phylum Chordata; class Actinopteri; order Chaetodontiformes; family Chaetodontidae; genus Chaetodon; species Chaetodon trifascialis. The sequence continues at coordinate 4,392,906 of NC_092065.1, read as the reverse complement.
ACCTACAGTAATATAATACTGGGCTGTGCTTTCATTGTTTGCCCTATTAACATGTTGTTAAGAAGACGCTGTATTGGTAGTTCTGTTTGATTCTCTCTTTTTTTGCATTGTATTAATCTTAGTTATGTTTTTCTTCCTCAGTGCAATATTCAATATCTCTCTGTCTCTTTAACTGGTAAAACTAGAACTACTGCAGATCCATTGTAAAAGGGAAACAGCCTGGTGATCATCAATTAAAGTACATTGAAATCTAAATGTCTGTCGTGGCTGTTTTTGTTCGTCTCTTTGCATTTCATATATCTTAAGTGTCAGGGAGTAACTAAGTACATGTAATGAGATGATTAAAACATATTACAGTAATCATGTTTAAGCAGGACTGCAGCCATGCTAGCAGCTATTGCTTTTAGCTAAATGCTAACATCTGCAAGCTAACATGGTCACAGTGACAATACAAACATGCTGATGCTTTGCAGGTATAATGTTTACCATGTTCACCAGCTTAGTTTAGCATGTTAGCATGCTAAAGTTTGCTAGTTAGCACTTAACTCAAACGACATCTTATAGGAATTCTGCCACTAGTGCAGCAGGTATTTGTACTGAGCAAGCTGGGTCATTTAATCCATCAGTGCATCATATTCTGTAAGATCTTCATGTTTACAGCGCTGTCATCCTCACAAAAAACACCTTTGCATGAGCTCTTTTATTACTATAAATGCTGTTTTTATTCCTTTTTTTTTTTTATCCTATTCAGTTCATTTTATTGTCCACTGTGTTCATGTCCTTGGCCTATTTCTCATTTTAACTGTCTTATCTGGTTCTATCATCATCATCATCATCATCATCATCATCATCATCATTATTATTGTTATTATTATCATTATTATTATTATAAAATTGTTTTCTCAGCCATAAGGCCTTAACTCTTCAGTATATCAGAAGACTTCAGATTCAGAATCACTACATTTGGAGATACATGGTTTTTACTTTTTTTTTTTTAAACACCTGAGCTGACAAACCATCAGATTAAATGTACAAAGATTCATTCCACCACTGTTCACCACAGCTAACCTTATTTTAAAAGTCCTCCCTGCCCTCTACTGACATTACATCAGGATGGAAAAGATGAATCAGGACTTTTTTTTTTTTTTAGTTTATTGCTTTATTTGGACATTCTCATTAACTGTGATTAGTTCCAGCCGGTGGACAAACAGCTATTTGCTTCAGTGCCAGTTGTGACTGCAACTCGACGATAATCTAGTTTGGACTAAATCGCTGTATTACTGTTCAGAAAATGTGTTGTTGGACCTTTCAGGGATCAGATCTGACATTACTGTGCTGGGATCAGGGATTAACGACAAATAAGCCTTCAAATTTGGTTTAAACTGGTGGGAGTGACAGTGAATTGAAGATTTTTTTTTTTTTCTTAAGTATTGTGTAATATGGAGTCTCATGGGCGCTTCACAACACATTCATATACAGTCTGATCACATTTAGCAGCAAAACATTCAGCAAACATTCAGTGTCTGAGATGCTGACGGGCTCAATGTACGAAAACGTAAAGAGAACTGTGAGGAAAAATCAAAACCACCACCATCATCATCATCATCATCATCATCATCATCATCATCATCATCATCATCATCATCATCAGGTTAAGAGTTAAAACTGTCCAGTACTTTGGTTCATGACCAAATACCTGAAAAACAAGTGTGCTTAACAACAGCATGTTAGCATTGTCTGTGAGTTTGTAGCATGCTAATGTTAGCATTTAGCTCAAAGCAAAGCCAAAGACTCTTGGTCTTGATTTATGAATAAAGGTTGTGCAAAAACAGCTAAATTTGTGTGCAAATAAACAATGGCTGATACATCAGATATTATACTAAAAAGCTTAAGAGGTCTTGCCTCATTACTTCATTTGCAGTGTTGCTGACAGTTTCTGCCCTCTCAGACAAAAACTGGAATAAGTTAAACATGCAGTAGTTAAGCTGTATTTGCTAAAGATATGTCAACAGAACAAAACTCAACTCAAATCACCAAAACGATATGTGATTTCCACCTGTAGAATTAGCACTTGCAAGCTACTGTGCTTGTTAGCAAATACATTGTAAGTAAACAACCTTGAACAAACAACTTTCTCCAAGACTTTGTGCCGAGTATCTCTAATCTGAGAGGCAACCAAAACTACAATAACATTCATCTCTCAACAACTGGGAAAGATGTGGAACGCTCCAAAAACACCTGTTTGGATCATTCCACAGGTAAACAGCTCTACTGGTAACATGTGTTAGTATCATGATTGGGTATGAGGGGGCATCCTGGAAAGGCTCAGTCGCTCACAAGCGAGGATGGAGTGAGGTTCACCACTTTGTGAACACATGATTGGATGAGGGATATTACTACATGAGCTCAGGAGCACTTGAAACATGATGAAACACTTTGAATTGGAGTTGTACCAAAGGCTAATGTCTTTGCTTACTTCATTTGCAGTGTCTCCCAAACTTAAAAAACTTGCCTCTGCTGAAGGCCTGAACAGTAGATCGATGACTTGAACCCCATCTGTCACAAAACATTACGAATCACTGTTTGAGCCACACAACGTTAAAAATCCTACCTTTAAGTTTTTTTTGTGCCTAAGCTTAATACTCTCGGAAACCTTTGATAAAAGGAAATGTCCATTCGGTTTTAGTGCTGGAGACAACAGGTTTGGTCAGTGTGCTGATGGGCTTTGATTTGTCAGGTGGAAAGATGAAAGAGAACTTACGCTGCAGCAGCACAGCTCGACTCCCGCTCCCCACCTGTCAACATAACTTAGCAGTTTTCCACTTGATATTTACAGATCTTTTACTGAAGCAGCGAAGGAAAAGAGAACAAGTCAGTAATCTTTAAAGAAAACGAGTACCCGCTCCCTGAGGGGTCGAGGAGGGGGGGATCCAGGATCCACACCTACACTGAAACACACCCTGCATTAATTTCAGCTGGTGATGAATGGCTCCTCACTTATCTTTGTCTGTCATTTCATTCCTCTTGCCCTGCAGTAAATGTGTCAGGCTCCAACCTCTCACTGTTTTTCTTTCTGGAAGAAAAAGGGAGTGAAATGCGCACACTCACACACACAAAGAACAAACTTGGCCCGTTGTTCTCCCACGTTGGCAGACTCTCTAACCTGCGGTTTGAGTCTCGACACATGGCTGCTCAGCTGCCACATCACCATCCCCGCCGGCCCTCCCCCTCCCCGATTATCACCACATCACTGATCAGCACAGAGGGTTTCGGGGGAGTCGAGGACGGGTTGTGGGAGGCGCTCCAGGTCCAACGTGGACACCTTCCTGCCTTCCTGTTGGCTTTGGATGGAAACCAAATGAGGGTAATTCTCTCATCAGCATGACAAATAGTTACTCTGCTCTCTCGTCTTTCCCTCCCACTCCTCTCCTCACATTTGTATTTCTGGCGATTAGCTGAGGCACTGAACTGTTGGAAGGAAGTTTTGGGACGCGGTGACCTCCTGTCAGCCTAAAGGAGTTTTAAGAGCAGGTTGGAAAAGATTTTTAAACCTCGGTCTGTAGTTTACTTTTCCATTAACCTTCACCTCACACAACTGACTGGAGCGAAGCTGAATAGTTTGTGTATCATGCCAAAGCACATTCAGTGCATCTTTTCATCGTATATTTGACCCAGATGAGTCATGCAGTAAGCGAGGGCTTTCAGTGTACCCACAATCCTTCAGCCCATCTCATCTACGTCCACCTGTGTCTGTGTTACAGTCTGGTTTGCTGCAGCATCTTTGTCTAGAAAGTATGGTGGCCCTGAGGGTCAAAACACAACAACATTTGAGAAACATTTCAGATTATGGAAAAAGTAGGACAACACTTCTTGTTTGTGATTGGACAGAATTCGAGTCCCTGGCGACGGTTCAGTGCGATTTCCTGTTTCTGTTCTGTGCTACTCTCAGCGGTGTCACTGCACAAACGTTAAGTTTGAAAGGACGGCAGAGGAGAAATCATGGAGGGATATTTCAACAAAGGACGTTCATGTGATGCAGTTCTGCATCTGCTTTAAATATAACATGACACAAAAAACACACCTGGAAGGATTAGGGCTGAGGACACAGGGTGGCTGCTTTCAACAAGGAACATCTTAAATAAGAGGGCATGCTAACACGCGCAGAGCGTCATCAGTTACCTAACAGTGAAACAACCAATCACAGCAGCGTAGGGTTTAGAGCATCCCTGCGGCTGATCCAATCTGGCACCAACAAACCTCCACACATCCACTGAGTAAACTCTGAACGGACTTGGTTTCTGTCCAATCACAAACAAAAATGGCATTGTGTTTTGTAAACATTGTGTTTTGACCCTCAGGGCCACCGTAATGATGGCTTTCTTCTTCTTCTACTTGTGACTGCTGGAACTCCAAACTAGCAGCTTTAAATGCTGCAGGAACAAAACCAAAACCTACCTAAAACAGGTTTTTTATCCACTCATCTATAAAAAAAAAAAAACATGGACTGGAAGCGTGTCAGTGCAGGTCTTGCAATAATTAGCGTGACTTTATGCAAAATATCTCTGATCTTAGAGGCAAGCATCCTTCAAAACTACAACACTAATCTTCTCCTTTCTCTCTTTAAGCTTTTGACAAATCAGTGCTTCCACCTGCAGACGCCTGCTGTCCCACAGCCTTTACCAAGAGGCAACTCCCTTAAACACCAAATAAGAGCGGAGCTCTTGACCCTCTGAGACCTCGTGGCATTTTCCCCTGAATGCTGTGTTTGATTACATCTCTGAAAACATGTTTGTGGCCGGCTGCATTTTTATTTTGTCACTCTGGAGTGAGAAGACAGCTTGCTAAAGGTCACAGAACGACCTGTAGCCACACGGCGGACGTCTCACGAGCGCTGTGAATGAAACTGGAGTTTGAAGCATGAGAGACAGCTGTGTGTTCGTGACAAAAATAGTGTGTGTGTCTGAGAGAGAGCCGATGGAGTCGTCATGAATAGACGTTTGTGTGTTTAACTGTGTGAGAGTACAGGAAAGAAAACCTGAGACAAAGACCTGCCATCCAGACAGAATGAATGACATCAGATTTTGGCTTCCAGTGAGTCGGCGGTCTCTCTCTGTCTCTCTCCATTCATCCTGTGTAGCTCAGGAGGAGTCAATTACATCTGGGGGCGTCGTCATAGCAACGCATGGGAGCAATAGGAGGAGGCATGAGTCATCACTATTCTTAAAAGCTGGTGAGGAGTGGGAGAGGGAGGCGAGGCGAGAAGAGAAAGAGGAGAAGAGAGGGAAATGGGGTGAGGAAAAAGAGAAGAGGGGAAGAAAAAGAGGAGCGAAAACTAAGATAAGGAAAGGAGATGAAACAATGAGAAGAGATGAATCAGGAAGAGGACACAAGGAGAAAAGGAGATAAGAAGATTGGAAAGAAGCAGATGGACAAGGAGAGAAGAAATGTGAAGATATGAAAGGAGAGAATGAGAGGAGGTGAAAGAATGAGAGGAGACAAGGAGAGAAAAGGAGATGAATCAGGCAGAAGAAACTTAAAGGAGATAGAAAAGGAAATGAGAAGAGAGGAGAGGAGGAGAATGAGGTGAGGTGAAAAGATGGGGAGATAAGAGTGGAAGAGGAGAAGCAGTAAGGAGGAAAGAATAATGAGTGAGTGGAGAGGATGGAGGAGAGGAAGAACAAATGGTGGAGAGGAGGAGAGGTAAGGTAAGAGTAAGAAAATGGGATGAAGTTAAAAAAACAGGAAAGGAGAGAAGGAAACAAAAGAGACAAGAGTGAGAGAGGATTAAAGAAAAAAGAGGATGGGAGGGAAGAGAGGAGCGCTAAAAGACGAAGGAGGTAAAGGGAGAAACACAAACAGAGTGAGAGAAGAGGGACGTGGAGGGAGACGAGAGGAGAGGTGAGTGTTGGCAGAGAGGAGACAAGCAGCTTTGTTTATGGAGCAATAACAGGCTGATGTGTCTGGACTGTGGACCATTAATAAAGACACACACACACACACACACACACACACACACACACACACACACACACACACACACACACACACACACACAGCCTTGTCTTTGTTACGTTGTAAGGACACAAGACAAGAACATGCAATGTGGGATCCACCCTTTCTGAAGGTTGTACAGCACTGAAAAAAATCAGGCAGTATCCTGTAGTGGATACCAACACAGCTGTCACTTCAAATTATCAATCAGACAAAGTAAATTCCTTCACCTGACCAGATCCAGCCGTGTGGGGACTTGTCAGGGTTTTAGTCATAAGTGGGGTCAATATACACACTGTCTGGGTTTTCTGTCTTTGTGGGTTTAACACACAGTCAGGTTAAACTTACTTTGTGGAACATGACATTCATCTGCTGGAGCCTGGTAAGTTATGAAAAAATTAAGGTTCTTAGGTTAAGTATTTGGAATTCAATACAATATTGATTAAGTCTTAAGAACTATTTGTGCTACTACAGTATTATTATATTGTTAGTCTTTTAACCTGCTGTGGTCAATTGTGTAAATAGTAAACTTTTAACAGCCATACATGCCAACCACTGTCTTGTCATTATGTTCTGAGCATTAAAACCTTACTATAGATTAGAGCTCTGGGATATAATTCATGATTAGAATTTGCTTCAATACGAAACCTTGTATTAAGAACTCATAAAAGGTATCACGATTTAAAGTCGTCATTATTACAGGACAAAAGTCCCAAGACTTTGTAACAACATCAGTCTCATAAAAGTATTATTAATGAAAACTGTCAGACCAAGGTTCTTCAGACTCTCTACACACGTGTTGCTGTATTACCAGTACAGTCCTGTATTTTTTAATTTTGCTGAATTTAACAGATTGCTCCACAACTTAGGTTGTTGGATGAATCTTAAACATCAAAATCTTTATTTACACTTTAGTATGCAATTATTAAAATGTTAAAAGTCTTGAACAAAAATACCAGAGCGCAGGTTTGACCAAACAACAATAAAACAAACAATAACAACAATAAAACACTTATCACAGTCGCTTTTCCCAGGGACACGACATGAAGTGATGAAGAACATCATGTGCTTCAACAGCACGGACATCCTCTTTCTCCCACATTCTTAAAAGTTTGGCGACCTGTAAAACATTCGATAAAAAAGTATAAACATTTGTATTTCTCCATGATAGTGTTTTTTGAGGAACAAAGGCCAAGGACAAATTAGGGGGTTCTTGTGTGGATGCAATACTGTCCATAGTATAAAGTGGAAGGGATCCATAGACAGACACAATATGTTCAGTTTTGTGTTTTTTAATAGGTCTTTTAGCCCTGATTCCATTTCCTCCCATTGTGTGCAATCCACAAACAGAAGGAAAACAAGTGGAATGAAGGGCAATCAATGAGAGAGAGCTGCAAACAGCTGTTTTTACACACCTCCTCTGCTGATTTTGATGCTCTGATTAATAAAAGTAAATACCTAATCCCTTGTTTGTAATGACAGCTTTGGTTAGTTTTAACAGTGAGCACTTGTGAAACTGCCCAATGTGGTCGAGGCACTGTGGATTTTTGATGCATTCCGAGAGTTTTTGTCTACACCTGAACTGCCAGAACAACAGTCTCCTGATTTACAAATTAAGCACAAACGATGCTTTATCGGTTAGTCGGTGCAAATGGAGGTGGATAGGCTTGCTATGTGCAAATGTTTCTTTATTGAAAACAACAACGTGTAGTGTTTTATTTCACACTAACATTCTCACTTTGAGCAGTCATTCACATTTGAAGCAAAACCTCAATAAGCCTCAGAGGAGGCACTGGCAGTCAATTGTCCAACCTGAAGAATAAGTTTAACATCATTTCAACTCAACTACAATGACTACAGGCAGATACAAAAGACAAAATGTTGAAATGGTTCCTGTATCTGACTCATAATCATTCTTACTTTTGAAACTTTCAAGTTGGCTCTGATTTCTGTCATAAATATGTCCCCTAACTGGAACCTCCTCACTCAAGAACAAGTAAAGGTGAAGTCTGGCAGGATAAACTGACCTGTGACCAACTGCTGCTTTGACTAGTAGAAGGCAAACTGACCTCAGATTCAAGGACATGTGTCATACATGGAGTTTTTTAAGTTTATAGACACAAAAATGAAATGAATGTAATTAAATATGCACAATATTATTCACTTGGCGTGGACCCCACAACTACATGAGACCTGACAAGTGTGTGTGAGAGGTGTGTCTAAAAGCCCAAAGACTGGACCCCACAACTACAAGAGACCTGACAAGTGTGTCTGCGAGAGACTGAACTACATTAAAAGACCAAAACCAGCATGTGCTTACACTGACCTTAACACAGCCAAAATGTACCTTCAAGTGCACACACTTCAACAATTAAAAGCTTAAAAACTAAAGTAATAACAACCAAAGGACATGTAAAACAATTCAGACAAAAATCTGTACCTGCATCTGGGAGCATGGAGATCCCTGAGGGGCTTGTTCGGCAGATGTGGAGAGTTCAGCCTCAGAGGAGGCACTGGCAGTCAACTGTCCAACCTGAAGAATAAGTTTAACATCATTTCAACTCAACTACAATGACTACAGACAGATACAAAAGACAAAATGTTGAAATGTTTCCTGTATCTGACTCATAATCATTCTTACTTTTGATACTTTCAAGTTGGCTCTGATTTCTGTCATAAATATGTCCCCTAACTGGAACCTCCTCACTCAAGAACAAGTAAAGGTGAAGTCTGGCAGGATAAACTGACCTGTGACCAACTGCTGCTTTGACTAATAAAAGGCAAACTGACCTCAGATTCAAGGACATGTGTCATACATGGAGTTTTTTAAGTTTATGGACACAAAAATGAAATGAATGTAATTAAATATGCACAATATTATTCACTTGGCGTGGACCCCACAACTACATGAGACCTGACAAGTGTGTGTGCGAGGTGTGTCTAAAAGCCCAAAGACTGGACCCCACAACTACAAGAGACCTGACAAGTGTGTGTGCGAGAGGTGTTTCTAAAAGCACAAAGACTGGACCCCACAACTACATGAGACCTGACAAGTGTGTCTGCGAGAGACTGAACTACATTAAATGACCAAAACCAGCATGTGCTTACACTGACCTTAACACAGCCAAAATGTACCTTCAAGTGCAAACACTTCAACAATTATTCATAGAGAAACAGCTTAAAAACTAAAGTAAGAGCAACTTAAAGACATGTAAAACAATTCAGACAAAAATCTGTACCTGCATCTGGGAGCATGGAGATCCCTGGGGGGCCTGTTCGGCAGATGTGGAGAGTTCAGCCTCAGAGGAGGCACTGGCAGTCAACTGTCCAACCTGAAGAATAAGTTTAACATCATTTCAACTCAACTACAATGACTACAGGCAGATACAAAAGACAAAATGTTGAAATGTTTCCTGTATCTGACTCATAATCATTCTTACTTTTGAAACTTTCAAGTTGGCTCTGATTTCTGTCATAAATATGTCCCCTAACTGGAACCTCCTCACTCAAGAACAAGTAAAGGTGAAGTCTGGCAGGATAAACTGACCTGTGACCAACTGCTGCTTTGACTAGTAGAAGGCAAACTGACCTCAGATTCAAGGACATGTGTCATACATGGAGTTTTTTAAGTTTATAGACACAAAAATGAAATGAATGTAATTAAATATGCACAATATTATTCACTTGGCGTGGACCCCACAACTACATGAGACCTGACAAGTGTGTGTGAGAGGTGTGTCTAAAAGCCCAAAGACTGGACCCCACAACTACAAGAGACCTGACAAGTGTGTCTGCGAGAGACTGAACTACATTAAAAGACCAAAACCAGCATGTGCTTACACTGACCTTAACACAGCCAAAATGTACCTTCAAGTGCACACACTTCAACAATTAAAAGCTTAAAAACTAAAGTAATAACAACCAAAGGACATGTAAAACAATTCAGACAAAAATCTGTACCTGCATCTGGGAGCATGGAGATCCCTGAGGGGCTTGTTCGGCAGATGTGGAGAGTTCAGCCTCAGAGGAGGCACTGGCAGTCAACTGTCCAACCTGAAGAATAAGTTTAACATCATTTCAACTCAACTACAATGACTACAGACAGATACAAAAGACAAAATGTTGAAATGTTTCCTGTATCTGACTCATAATCATTCTTACTTTTGATACTTTCAAGTTGGCTCTGATTTCTGTCATAAATACGTCCCCTAACTGGAACCTCCTCACTCAAGAACAAGTAAAGGTGAAGTCTGGCAGGATAAACTGACCTGTGACCAACTGCTGCTTTGACTAATAAAAGGCAAACTGACCTCAGATTCAAGGACATGTGTCATACATGGAGTTTTTTAAGTTTATGGACACAAAAATGAAATGAATGTAATTAAATATGCACAATATTATTCACTTGGCGTGGACCCCACAACTACATGAGACCTGACAAGTGTGTGTGCAAGAGGTGTTTCTAAAAGCCCAAAGACTGGACCCCACAACTACATGAGACCTGACAAGTGTGTCTGCGAGAGACTGAACTACATTAAATGACCAAAACCAGCATGTGCTTACACTGACCTTAACACAGCCAAAATGTACCTTCAAGTGCAAACACTTCAACAATTAAAAGCTTAAAAACTAAAGTAAGAACAACCAAAAGACATGTAAAACAATTCAGACAAAAATCTGTACCTGCATCTGGGAGCATGGAGATCCCTGAGGGGCTTGTTCGGCAGATGTGGAGAGTTCAGCCTCAGAGGAGGCACTGGCAGTCAACTGTCCAACCTGAAGAATAAGTTTAACATCATTTCAACCCAACTACAATGACTACAGGCAGATACAAAAGACAAAATGTTGAAATGTTTCCTGTATCTGACTCATAATCATTCTTACTTTTGAAACTTTCAAGTTGGCTCTGATTTCTGTCATAAATACGTCCCCTAACTGGAACCTCCTCACTCAAGAACAAGTAAAGGTGAAGTCTGGCAGGATAAACTGACCTGTGACCAACTGCTGCTTTGACTAATAAAAGGCAAACTGACCTCAGATTCAAGGACATGTGTCATACATGGAGTTTTTTAAGTTTATGGACACAAAAATGAAATGAATGTAATTAAATATGCACAATATTATTCACTTGGCGTGGACCCCACAACTACATGAGACCTGACAAGTGTGTGTGAGAGGTGTGTCTAAAAGCCCAAAGACTGGACCCCACAACTACAAGAGACCTGACAAGTGTGTCTGCGAGAGACTGAACTACATTAAAAGACCAAAACCAGCATGTGCTTACACTGACCTTAACACAGCCAAAATGTACCTTCAAGTGCAAACACTTCAACAATTATTCATAGAGAAACAGCTTAAAAACTAAAGTAAGAGCAACTTAAAGACATGTAACACAATTCAGACAAAAATCAGTACCTGCATCTGGGAGCATGGAGATCCCTGAGGGGCCTCTTCGGCAGATGTGGAGAGTTCAGCCTCAGAGGAGGCACTGGCAGTCAACTGTCCAACCTGAAGAATAAGTTTAACACCATTTCAACTCAACTACAATGACTACAGACAGATACAAAAGACAAAATGTTGAAATGTTTCCTGTATCTGACTCATAATCATTCTTACTTTTGAAACTTTCAAGTTGGCTCTGATTTCTGTCATAAATATGTCCCCTAACTGGAACCTCCTCACTCAAGAACAAGTAAAGGTGAAGTCTGGCAGGATAAACTGACCTGTGACCAACTGCTGCTTTGACTAGTAGAAGGCAAACTGACCTCAGATTCAAGGACATGTGTCATACATGGAGTTTTTTAAGTTTATGGACACAAAAATGAAATGAATGTAATTAAATATGCACAATATTATTCACTTGGCGTGGACCCCACAACTACATGAGACCTGACAAGTGTGTGTGCGAGAGGTGTTTCTAAAAGCCCAAAGACTGGACCCCACAACTACATGAGACCTGACAAGTGTGTCTGCGAGAGACTGAACTACATTAAAAGACCAAAACCAGCATGTGCTTACACTGACCTTAACACAGCCAAAATGTACCTTCAAGTGCAAACACTTCAACAATTAAAAGCTTAAAAACTAAAGTAAGAACAACCAAAAGACATGTAAAACAATTCAGACAAAAATCTGTACCTGCATCTGGGAGCATGGAGATCCCTGAGGGGCTTGTTCGGCAGATGTGGAGAGTTCAGCCTCAGAGGAGGCACTGGCAGTCAACTGTCCAACCTGAAGAATAAGTTTAACATCATTTCAACTCAACTACAATGACTACAGGCAGATACAAAAGACAAAATGTTGAAATGTTTCCTGTATCTGACTCATAATCATTCTTACTTTTGAAACTTTCAAGTTGGCTCTGATTTCTGTCATAAATATGTCCCCTAACTGGAACCTCCTCACTCAAGAACAAGTAAAGGTGAAGTCTGGCAGGATAAACTGACCTGTGACCAACTGCTGCTTTGACTAATAAAAGGCAAACTGACCTCAGATTCAAGGACATGTGTCATACATGGAGTTTTTTAAGTTTATAGACACAAAAATGAAATGAATGTAATTAAATATGCACAATATTATTCACTTGGCGTGGACCCCACAACTACATGAGACCTGACAAGTGTGTGTGCGAGGTGTGTCTAAAAGCCCAAAGACTGGACCCCACAACTACAAGAGACCTGACAAGTGTGTGTGCGAGAGACTGAACTACATTAAAAGACCAAAACCAGCATGTGCTTACACTGACCTTAACACAGCCAAAATGTACCTTCAAGTGCACACACTTCAACAATTATTCATAGAGAAACAGCTTAAAAACTAAAGTAAGAGCAACTTAAAGACATGTAACACAATTCAGACAAAAATCAGTACCTGCATCTGGGAGCATGGAGATCCCTGAGGGGCCTCTTCGGCAGATGTGGAGAGTTCAGCCTCAGAGGAGGCACTGGCAGTCAACTGTCCAACCTGAAGAATAAGTTTAACACCATTTCAACTCAACTACAATGACTACAGACAGATACAAAAGACAAAATGTTGAAATGTTTCCTGTATCTGACTCATAATCATTCTTACTTTTGAAACTTTCAAGTTGGCTCTGATTTCTGTCATAAATATGTCCCCTAACTGGAACCTCCTCACTCAAGAACAAGTAAAGGTGAAGTCTGGCAGGATAAACTGACCTGTGACCAACTGCTGCTTTGACTAGTAGAAGGCAAACTGACCTCAGATTCAAGGACATGTGTCATACATGGAGTTTTTTAAGTTTATGGACACAAAAATGAAATGAATGTAATTAAATATGCACAATATTATTCACTTGGCGTGGACCCCACAACTACATGAGACCTGACAAGTGTGTGTGCGAGAAGTGTTTCTAAAAGCCCAAAGACTGGACCCCACAACTACAAGAGACCTGACAAGTGTGTGTGCGAGAGGTGTTTCTAAAAGCCCAAAGACTGGACCCCACAACTACATGAGACCTGACAAGTGTGTCTGCGAGAGACTGAACTACATTAAAAGACCAAAACCAGCATATGCTTACACTGACCTTAACACAGCCAAAATGTACCTTCAAGTGCACACACTTCAACAATTATTCATAGAGAAACAGCTTAAAAACTAAAGTAAGAGCAACTTAAAGACATGTAAAACAATTCAGACAAAAATCAGTACCTGCATTTTGGAGCAAGGAGATCCCTGAGGGGCCTGTTCGGCAGATGTGGAGAGTTCAGCCTCAGAGGAGGCACTGGCAGTCAACTGTCCAACCTGAAGAATAAGTTTAACATCATTTCAACTCAACTACAATGACTACAGACAGAACAAAAGATAATAAGTAGTTCATGGAGAGAAAAGTGACAGTAATGTAACTGCATGTGTACAATATTATAGGGCTGCAACTAACAATTATTTTCATCATCAATTAATCGATGTTGATTATTTTCTCAATTAACTGATTAGTTGCTTGGTCCATAAAGTGTCAGTTGTTTTTTTTCTAATTTAATAATCATTTAATTATCGATAATTATCGATTGACCGATTTAGCATTGCAGCTGTACAATACTATTCCCTTGGTGTGTACTCCACAACTACAAGACACCGACAAGTGTGTGAGAGAGGTGAAGTTAAGGTAAATAAACCTTTTACTACATTGTATAGAGCAGGCATCTCAAACTCATTCCACAAAGGGCCGTGTGGCTGCAGGTTTTTCCTCCAACCAATCAAGAGGATGCAGTCTGACCAATCAGCTGTCTGAAGACTGAGATCAGCTCATGAAATGAGTCAAGTCTGGTGTGCTGCTGCTTGGTTGAAGAAAACCTTCAGCCACTCGGCCCTTTGTGGAATGAGTTTGAGACCTGTGGTATAGAGTAACCTTTACCCGAGAGTGCAATGCTATCCTGAACCAGGCAAAACTTAAAATAATGTTCACATTCATGCCAATATGCACCGTCAACAATCTCTCTTCCACTCGAAGAGAGTGGAGTCAAAATTAATGTTGCTGCCAATCATTGACCCATCTCAGGGCCTAAGAATAATAATGATAATAATCAAATAATTCTTGAAATGTATTATCTGGAAATCATTTTAGCTTTGTTTTTTTTTTCTATAAAAAAACAGTGGATACTGGCATCTAAAGGGTTAAAATCCCCAAAATATAATTAATATTTGATATGTATATTTCAGGCCGAAGTAGTTGAAAAATATTGAATCATCTAAAGTGGAAGAAAATATGAATATGTTTTTACAGCAGTTTTTGGGAAGTTGACATTTTTTTTGTCATTATGGACAAATGCATTAGTTTATTGAAGGACCTCTTTATTAATAAATCAGCCGCAGGGCCGTCAAAAATAAGCTGGCCTGTCTCGTTGTCAAGCCACACTTTCACCATTAATTTCATGTCAAATCAGAATGAATCCCTCCTTGAGTTACATTAATCACACACTTGTTTAGTGTTTTATTAATTGAAGCAATGATGAAACTGACCATACTAACCACCGTTTTAACCTGACACGTGCCAGCAGCGACCACACTGTTAGCCAATTAGCCAGCTAGCCAATTAGCCAGCTAGCTTGACCTCGGTAGCATAACGTAGCTGTCCCTCCAGTTGGCTTACTAACTGTTTGAAAACGTAACCACCTCTGTTACTAGCAAGAAATGATAACTGTGGTAATTCACTCGTATCTTAATGTTCACGTAGCACAACTTACCTTTTCACAGACACTTGTCCCAGCCATCCGCACACACCAACACGCCCACGTAAATTGCTTCTCTCCACGTTAGCTCCTCACGTGAGTCGGGTCAAGGAGCACTTGTTTTGTATAGTGAGCACATCCTGTAAGGGTGGTAATGCTGTCGTCTGTAGGACTCCGCCGTCCGCCAACGCAATCTTATGAGGGGCCGTGCAAGCCATAATTCATTCAGGCCCTCTCACGTACTGTCCTTTCACAGACACATATTTTTACTCTCACATTAATTTATTTTCATTCTTACACCAACACATTTTTATTTTCATATTTATATATTTTTACCCCGCGACCCCAAAAGAGATAAGCGGCATAAAAAATGGATGGATGGATTTATATATTTTTACTCACACATTCATACATTTTACTCTCATATTCATATATTTTCACTCACTCCATATATTTTACTCTCATATTCATATATTTTCACCGACACATTCATACATTTTGAAAGCTGAATTCATGTTGTTTCACCATTTACTATAACATGTTTCTTCATTTAGAACCATGGCAATCATCATCATCATCATCATCATCATCATCATTATGTTAAGAAATGATTCAATTCAATCTTAATATTGAATTAATTAAGAACTCTCTCTGTTTCCTGGTGGTTTGTGTGGCTCCAGTTCGAACCCTTGTCCATAACACTCATATTTAGATATTTTCACTCACAAATTCATACATTTTGCTCTCATGCACATGTGGCCAATGTATATTTAATATTTTGAATAATATATGTATATAAGAAGAAGATGTATGTATGTGTGAGGGACAGAGTATAATAGAAAAGGAAGTACAGTGGAAATGGAAGGCAGGTCATTTTATCGCACTTTGATTGACTGAGAAGTTAGACCAGGGTCATGTTCAGGTCAGATCAGCATGGACAGGAGAGATGAGGCTGCAGCAGGCCATTGGGGTTTTAAGAAATATTTTATCTTCCCCTGAGACTGTCACATCTTTGTCCTTGTCCATTGAGTGCCAGAGAACAGGCTCATCTGCACCTAACATTACTCGCAGCGCAGTGGAAAGTGAGATGAGAGAACTTTTCAGGCCTCACAACTCCCAAGTCGCTTCAGCGGGCCAAGTGGCTAACATTACACTCGGCCAAACTGGAGGATTGCGGCAGTCTTTACTATATCAGACTCAGCAACACTTTGGCAACTGGAGCTCCCAGGCAAGGAAGAGGTGAGAACAATGTACATGGCAGCTTAACAGGAAGTTATCAACCTACTGACTGTAAATCCTAAATCTAAGTTTGCTAATTTAGCAACACACTTTGGCACCACAGTCAATGTTGCAGTATTAGTTAATGTTTTCAAAAAACATGTCCATAGTAAAAAATAATAAGGGTTAATTAAAAAATTAATCAAATGACAGAAAATATTGGAAGCTATTTTGTATTTATAAGCTGACCATAAGAGGGGTGTTGATTTGTTAGTTTTTAACAGGGGGGATGGTCCAGTGGGATTTTGTTACAGAGGTGGCTTGGCCTGTTGGTGTATTGCAGAACAAACACTATATTATAGCAATATTATAGGAATACTACAGGAAGCAGTGTGTAAATGATCCTCTCACTCTTCTGCAAATACATGTTGCTATTTGTCATTTTCAGGATGAAGGTGACACTAGGATAGACTATATAGACTACAATATAGTATAGACTTAAGTATTTATAGTACATAGGCTAATTTAGAGAATATTATAGATCCGAGATGAACAGAACGGCCGAACTGAGAGAAAAGGGCGCAATCACAAATCCGTCTACTACTACAGGGCCATGGATTTATCAATACACAGCACAGGTAGGCTACTGATCTTCCAGAGCCATGGTCAGGGTCATAGATTCTAACTTGCACAAAACTCAGTCAGATAAAGGATGAGTCAGCAGACTAGACTGACATGTTCAACTAAACAACCCCTCTGCCCCTGCACTCTGCCCACTACTAGGGGACGGAGAGGTGAGATGGCAGGTTACAAGGGGGAGGCATTGTGGTAATTTTGTTAACAAGTGGGATGGCATCCCCCCTCATCATCCCTCAAATTGCCAACTAAATGATGCTCTCTCTCTCTCTCCCTCTGAGGTTACATTACTTTTGACTGAATATCCTTTATTAATGTATGTAGCAGTAGCTACATTACCCGAGGAAAGCACTGGTTAAGGTTACTGTTATTTTGGTTAATAGATTTAAGTTGATGAGCTTAATCTTGCTAGAAAAGGTCAGTTAAAGGCTTTGTTGTGTATGAGTCAGTACTACAGCATTGTAGAGCAGGTGAGGATGGACATGGCTGACACTCTTGTGTATTTTAAGTTAAGGCTATTCCTGCATTACCTCCAACTTGGTACCATTGCGTTGTGTAAAGTGTAGCAAATTACCCTCTAAGAAAGACTAACAAGGGTATAAGAATGGAAAATAAAGATGCATTGTTCTTCTAATAACTAATAATTCTAATAACAGTGATATGGCTTCACCCTAGATTGCAGTACAGTTTTCTTCTAATGAGCAGCAAATTACCCTGTAATAAGGTGAAACTATGTTGAATAAAAACCCATTCAGTGTAGTATCTGATTGTTTTATAAGCTGTGTCCGGTATATATTGTAGTTGCTTATATTGTATAAATAGCATAGGCCCTCAAGCTATGTTGGTGGCATTAAATGTGGTGTTTAAATATATTTGGTTGTACTGTGGCTAATTTGGATTGAGTAAAATACAGAAGCAGGCTCAGTCATTCCATATCAGAATATTGTCAGAACTACAGACCATTGTCACATTGTTCAGTCCTAAGTGATGGTAACATTAGCAACTCTTATTGCCTTATTTCAAGTAAAAACAGTATTATTTTAGCTTGTTGTAGGAGAGCCTTTTATGCTTTCTACATCTATGTTCTTGTTCATGTTCTTGTTTTGATAGGAGTTACGGTTAAGTCAGCATAAGCCCAAATGTGAGACTAGTGCAGAGGCAGAAAATGGCTGTTTTCCCTCCACGTTTCTGTCTGCCCCTGTCTATCTGACTGGGGGGCCCCTATCGTCAATGGCAACCACCTCAAGTTGCTGTGGCAACCTCTGAGCCTCAGTCCTTCTCTGAGCACTCCTCTGCCACACTCACAAACACATATGTAGCTTCAGCTGCAGCTATGTTGCTGATTCAAATGATCAACTCGTCATCAAGCTCTGCAGTGGCTTGATAACGAGCCACTAATCTTATCTTACTATTACTGGTGAGTTTGAAATGGTAGTAATGTAATGAGTGATATTGTTCTGTTAGCATTAGCCACAATGCTAACAGCGGCTAATGCTAACATGAGGTCCTATGAACTTGTTGGTGCATACAGGTTTGACTTTTCATATCAGGTTGTTGTGCTAATATGCTAATGATTAGCATGCTAATGCTAACATGCTAACCTACAGTAAAATGATTCTTAAATGCATTCTAATGGTGTTTGAGATCTTTTCAATATGCTATTTGACATGCTAATGTTAGCTTGGCATTAGCCGCTTTTAGCATTGTCATAATTTACACACTCCGGCAGTAGCCCCCATGGTCCTTTCGAAATTTCCCCAGGGAAATTAACATCAGGATAAGATGAGCAAGCCTTGCACGTGTATTTCCTGGTTTGAGGATGACTAATTCTAATTTGGCTGCTTGAGCATGCTCAGTAAGCCGAGTGTGTGTGAAAAGTGTGCTTGTGCATTACCGGCCCCGACCACTAGAGGCCGATACTGAGTTACTTCTGCTAAGCACACTTAAGCACACTGTGTTGGTAAAAGTGCATTGTGAGGTCATGCCTGAAAACTTTACAGGGCATTATTTTGACCTTCTTTTCACTGAATTAGCTGTTATCGTTGTGGGGTCCAGGATTTTGGACCCCACAAAGATTTTGGACCCCACACTGTGACTGTGCTGTCAGGTGCTGGACCCCACCATGTGATAAAGACAAACACACACACACACACACACACACACACACACAGACACACCGACACACTTTAACAGACCTGTTGCAGGTGCGAGCATGTGACCTTTTATGCTTGAACATATTGAACACCATTTTCACTGTTTCATTGATTTATTTCATTACCCTCCTCCTCCTCCTCCTCCTCCTCCTCCTCCTCCTCCTCCTCCTCCTCATCCTCGACAGAAACATCTCACACATCAAACCTCGACTTTGTCCTCCGGTGGCCAAACCGGTCACACAAACACACGCCTCCTCTTTGGCTGACATTAAATAGCACATTAAATAATCACATAAATACACAACCAGAATTACCTACATTAACCCACATTTAGGTAAAAAAAAAAAAAAAAAAAAAAAAAAAATCATCTCATTAAAAACTAAAACTCTTTCCATGATGACTAACACACACGTTTGTTCTACAGCAGGCCTTTCCAGGTCTTGGGGTCAGTTCATTTTCAGTATAAGCAGTTTGAAATGAGCAGGTTTATTTCTCACATTTACTCTTATGTAAGTGTTATTTTATTAAAGAGCTTTAAAGTTAAAAGCATTTCTTTGGAGTTTAAAGTTGTATAATCACCACTGAATTCATTCTTTTTCAAAATGACTGAAAGTGAATTGACCCCAGTTCAGTCACATGTTGATAAAATCCAAATTCCACCTGAGTATCGTTCATTTAATCGTTATGAACAGTCATCGGATGAATTTAATGTTAGAATACAGCTGTAATTTGGTGTGACAGCAGACATTAACAGTCTGAGAAAAGCTCAATTATCCTCTTAATCAAGTGGTTCATCCCTTTAATTCTAAAATAAAACTATCACAGATTTCCACAAAATCAGATTTAAATTGAAACCAAAAAAAAAAAAAAAAGAGAGAAAAGTACTAAAAAATACAGCCAGAAACCCACATTCTCTACAATACTCTTAAACATTTCTCTCAAAGGTCATTTAAAGGCACATTTGCAGATTCAACAGCAGACTATCATTGAGAGGACGAACACAGTTTGATCGAGCTGGCTCAGGCCTCAGGCTCCACAGCATACAAACACCTGGATTCACCTGGAAACTAAAAACCTTAAAATGACAGCAGATATCCCCCCGGAATAATTTGCAGTCTCTGAAATGATGAAAGTGTTTGTTTCCTCGATGTTTGCGTGATGCTCATGTTTGGGCTGCACCTGCTCTTTTGTTAACAGCTTGATTTAAGTTCACCTCTTCAAGCAGATTCATTCTTACAAACTAGGTCTTACATAATATGCACACAGACTTAAAGGGATACTTTGAAACTGGCTTATTCATTCATTTTCTTACCTCTATTAATGTCTATGCATTACACATGAAGCTACGGCCAGCAGCTAGTTAGCTTATCAAATGGGGGGAAACAGCTCGCTATCCATCTACCAACACCTCTAAAGCCCAATAATTAACACATTACTTGTACATCCCATCTGTGTATTTCAAACAAAAACTTGCGTACAAATGACAGTTTTTAAGTTAGCATGTGTTGGACAGAGCCAGGCCAGATGTTTAACCTATTTCCAGTGTTTGTGCTGAGATAAGCTAACCAGCTGTGGCTTCATATTTATCGGACAGATACGACCGTGTTTATCATCTCATCTCAACTGTTGTCACGAAAGTGAATTTAGTTTGCCAAAAAGTCAAACTATTCATTTTAAAGCTTTAACTTTCAGCCGATTCTGCAACTGAAAGACACAAACTGTAAGTCAAAGTGGTCGAATGTTACTAAAAACCAGCATGTTTTGATTCGGGGTTGGCTGTGATTAACTAGCCACAGCGCTGCAGCACAACAGTGCAAAAAAAGATCAGATCAAGGACAGCAGACAGTCAAATGCACGTCTACGGTGAGACCTGAGGCAGCTGGTGTGTGAGATATTCAGCAAAATAGCCAAAAACAAACAAACTAAAAAAAAAAAAAACCAGCAGGCACTGTTGTTGTTGTTTTAGCGTCGGCAGCATCCAAGTTAAACTAACGGCACAACTGGTCTGAACGTTGGCTCAGCTGGTTCACAAATGTGTCGACAAACTGAGGAGGACTGGGTGCTGCTGATGGTCCAGCGTTTCGTCCTTTGACGGAGCAGAGGAGCTGAGGCTGGGGTGCAGTTTGAGCACTCATATTCACAGTCTCTCCACAATCAGCACCTCCTCCAGTGTTTTTTACAGTCAATGTGAGCAGAAGGACAGATGGGAGGATGAAACGAGCAGAAGTCTTCAGACGCTGAGCTCAGACACCCAGAAGTCTTTGTGTTCTACTCACTGAAGCTGAAGTTCAGGCCGGAGCTCTCTGTGACGGGGGACGAGGGTCCTGCACTGGACACAGCACTGGAAGGGACGCTGCCATCTTTAAAACACAGAGAAGTCAGTCAGTTATGTTAGTGACGCACGTTCCAACGACCAGCTCTGACCTCAATGCTGACCTGAAAACGGATCAATCCTCCGGTACAAAGCCTCCATTTTATAATGGAAGCATTAATCTCACCCCTCGCTGCCCTGACTCCTCGCTCCGCTCCGACAGTCAGAGTGCGAGTTATTTGTTACAGTGTTTGCATCATGAGGAGGAACACGAAGCGAGCAAAGAACAAAATCAGGAAGAGCGTCACCCCCTCGCCCCTCCATCCTCTGTGCCATGGAGAACATAATGAAAACAGTTTTTATTGGCAGTACATTCATTAGCACAGAAATTAAGGCCATTTTAAAATCACAAGTCGCAAGAAAATTTTTTTTTTTTGTCCCTCCACTGCTGTGACCAAAGGTTTCAGATGGTGCCACACTCACAAACAGCAGCCCAGCTGTTCCGTCGCTACAGCCAATAGGAGAACAAACAGTGTCACACCACCAGCGGAACAAGCGTCGTATTCATCCTGATGCAAACTGCCGGCGTCTCCGCCTGTGCACCGTGTGATAAACGAGGCCAAATGAGTTATCAGCTGCTCTGGCGCTCCAGATCTGGATCAGGTATGACCAGCACAGAAAAAGACGAATCTCCAGGGAGACAAGAAGACACCCAAAGTGTCCAAGATGCAAAGAAAACACACAAGCGGTGGAAAGAAAAGACGCTGGTGAGAAAATAAATGAATGACCTCACCACTCGGGGGACATAAGAAGAAGAAATACAAAGAGAGTGCAGAGAAGAGAAGAGAAGAAGAGGAGGAAAGGGAGGAGGGTGGCATCATTAAAAGGAGGAGCTGAGTTGTTAAAAGGGAGCTGTGATGTTCTCTAAGAGCACTGTTTGACTAGAGTTTTCTAATGGATGCGGGTCCCACAAGGCGGCCTGCCACACATCCACACTCGGCTGTTATTAACTCGTCTGACAGTTTCAGGGCTTCCTTTAAACGAGTTTACTGAAATGCAGCTCAGTTTGTGAAAATGGAGGCTGTTCATGAACTTCTTCATCATTTCTGGAGCACATTTTAGTCACTTTAGGCGTGGAGGAACCTTCAAATGAACGTTCAGGTTGGTGTTCAGAGCGGCAGTGAATCAACGAACGCCTGGTTCAGATGACATGAGAGAGCCCAATTTTGAGACGATTTTGTCATGGCCGACGGCAGTCAGGTGACCATGGTGAGGAGGAGGACGGATGCTGAGGTTGCTGCCGTCAGATAAGACAACGAAAGAGAGGAAAAGTTCTTTGAGATATGGCAACAGAACCTCTCTCTGACGTTTCCTCAAGGGAGAAGAACAAGTCAAAAAGGACAAATGTTGGCGAGGAGCTGCCATAACATGCTAATAGAATAAATAAGTGTGGAAATAATAGTACTAGTACTCTCTTCTTTTTCTTTCTTTCCCCGGAACACAAAACCGCAGCATCACATACAACACGTGTCAGTTTGATTGACAGCTGCTTCGCGCCCGCCTCCCTGATGTTCGTCGGGGTCGTACGTGTTAAATCTGACACAGTGACAGTGGTTTCAGAGTCTGAACCAGGCCTAACTGCTCATCAATCAGCTGATTGACAGATCATTATTCTGCAACAATCATTCAGGTAAAGCTCGATAGTTTATTCTTGACCGTGAAAACCTCAGATGACAAAACAATCTCACCTCAGCTAATCATTCAAGTAATAATCTTTTCAGACACCTTCTCATGAGCTTGAGTGAATCCTGTTGCTGCTGTCGGTGTAAACTGATCAAATTCTTATAGTTTGAATGCACAATCACTTCAACAAACAGTGGTGGTTCATTTTTTTCTGATTTATCTCGCAGCTGCCAGCGCTGACGGCTCCACAGAACACGCCGTGAGCAACGCTTTCTTTGTCTTTCTCACTAAAAGATTAATAAATTCATCAGGAAAATGATCAACAGGTTAATAAATAATGAAAATAAGCATCAGCAGCCATAGATCTGAGCTGGTTCAAGGACACGGCCTTTCAGCTGATGCTGGGCTGAATATGTGTCCTGTTTGTTATGACGCTGTTAGCTTCTGTAACCACGAGGTCACTGCAGATAAATGAGGCCCATCAGGTCACATCTGCTACCAGCTACAGAAGGTGAAGGTCGTCCTGAAGGCGTGGAAGGCCTTTCTGTCTTAATCCAGGTCTTGCTGAGCGTGCACACTCTGTTTCAGCATCACTGTTTCTCATTCGTACAGTTACTCTTTGTCACACATGGGAGTATTTCAGTGCAGCTCTACGAGGATTCAAAGCCTCGTTCAAGGGCGAACCTGAAAATGACAGCCACTGAGCAGACACTGCAGACACTTGAGACTCATAGCTTTGAGTAGCTTTCAAGATGCTAGACAACAGCATTTCCTTTCATTTCTGTTCAGTTCTAAATCTGCAGGTTGTACGATCACACAGAACCCTGAAATACTCACGCCATAGAGGCTGGCTTGGCGGCCGCAGAGACGTTTCAGACCCAGAGGAGGACAGAGGCTGCTGAGGACTGTAGAGAGACGTCTGGCTCTGAGAGTCAAACAGGCTGGAGAGAACTGGAAAAAGACAGAAAAACAGCACTGAGATCAGCTTCCACATGTCAAATGCTGAAGCTCATTTTAGCTAACGCAGCCACAGAGTTTTTGTTGAGTTGGATTCTGCAAAATACTTGATCTGAAACTAAATAATGACTTTAAAACATTAATATGGTGGTCTTAATATCAATATTAGATCAAGTTTATAGAAACTGCATTCCTTTTTGAACACTTTCCCAATTTTATGGGACAGAAGTGTTTACAAAAGTCATCATATTTAAAATTTGCTTGCAAATAAACCACAGAGGCTCAATTCTACGAGGCACAGACCTTAAGTAAGAGAACCACATGGACAGATTGAGGTCAGGTGACTGAAGAGCATCATGAGGTTTGGCCTAAAAACATCTTGGTGTCTTTTTGTGTGCGTGAGGGACCATAGTCTGCTCATATCCTCCTATGATTGGGAAACGGATTGCTCATGTGCTTAAACTTCTCCCCTTGCAAAGCTTTCCTAACTCAAACAAACAAAGACTAGCCTGCAGGTGTATGACAGTAACTGCTGATTTGCCATCAGCAGGCCTACCTTTCATGGTTTTGGCGTGGGCCTCGCTGCTGCTCTCGCACACCGTGTTGAGGAACTCGTCCACCTGCTTCAGCGAGAGCGAGTTGTGCAATGTCTCCAGCGGGAAGATAGAGGGCACCATGGAGCAGCCTTCAAACCCTGCAGCACAGACAGGAGAGACACAAGCACAGCCACTTTTCCATCAGACAGAAGAGGAGGAGGAGGAGGAGGAGGAGTGGTGACACTGTAGCTGTCTGTGCATGTTGGCTGTCCTCCAGGTGTCTGCTCAGTCTAAACGCCATACTGACAACATTCAGCAGCCATTTTTACATGTTAACTAGCCACACAGAGGTTCAGGCTACTGTAAGATCTACGATTAGTGGCTTGTTACCTTCTACAGAGGCTGGTACAGTTTACCTACTGCCCGACAGTAGCTGCACTCCAAACTTACCAGCCGAAATTAATGTGAACAAACATCAGCAGCACGGCTGCTGTTTGCTGTTAATGTCCTTCTTTGATTAGTAAGACCGTACGGCATGAGCAGAAACGGGCTGTTCAGTGTCACAGACTGAAGATAAGAGGGTGTGCATCATTAACTGGTGCCCCTTAATTTAGTGAGCTGACATGTTAACTTGTGAGTGGAAAGTGATTTGGAGTTCACTCATGTCTTCACTGAAAATGATCATGTTATAAAAATGCAGTATTTGGATCTTTTAAAGTAGCCATATCACAAGAAGAAAATACATATATACAAGTACAAAAGTCCTGCATTTATATTTTTCCTTCAGTGCAAAGGTATTACCAACAAAAAGTACTTAAAGTATCAGTAGTAAAAGAACTCATTAGGCTGCAGAATGGCCCCTGTTGTTGTAATGCTCCTGTATCTTATATCATTGTTATACCATTAGCATTAATGTTAATAAGTAACTGAGGCTGTGAGATAAATACAAGGCAGTAAGAAGTACAATGTTTCTCTCTGAAATGGAAGTGAAGGTAGTTTAAAAACAAAATACTTGAGTAAAGTACAACAAAACTGTACTTCAGTGCAGTTACAACATTGGTCACAGTGGCTGTCAAATCCAAACTGGTGCTTCAATTGTTTCCTCTTTCAGGGAGTGTTGGATAATAAATACAAGATGATGCGCTCAGAGGCCATGTGACCCTTCGTGGACCATAAGGAAGAAAAAAATATGCAGCTTTGCTTATTACACTGTGGAGAAGACAGAAATACAATAACCCCGCCTGCATACAAAACAATCTTGCCTTTGGAGTCTTTTTTAAACCCATTTATCCATTCTTCCTTTGGCTATGCAGACATCTGTATGGATTCATTAACTTATTCGTGTATAAAAACACTGTACAGTATGCGCTCAGACACACAACTATACCATGGGAAGCTGACTGTCACACAAACAGAGCAAACACAATCCGCAGTCATTCAGAGCGATCTGTCACCATGATGAAGCGACACCATGGAAAGAAGCAAAGTGGGTGGATGGAGGTTGAAGCAGCATTTCCGATTCATCCACGCTGGCCAGCCTTGCATTTCTCCATGACTAATATGCTGCGACTGCACATTTCTTCCATGGCAACTCCCGAAAACAACTTGTCTGATATGACGACACAAGCGGAACAAACTGCACTTAATGAACAGGAACCGCTGGAGGCCTCGAGGGGCCGAGATATGATTTTCCCCTGTTGATAATTTTAGTTCCTGTGTTAATGTTCCTCATGGGCTCATTCATGTACAGAGTAACACAAAGCCTTTCAAGGACATCAAGAAAATTCTAGATCATATGAGGGTCATCAAACCCTGTTCAGGGTTTTTCTGCTGGAAATATCTCTACATGATGTTTGTATGTGGCCCTTTGCTTAAATAGCTGAGAGAAGAGCACAGAGAAAAACAGGTCTGGAGAAACATTTTGAATCAAAGCATTAAGTCGTTTTAGACTGAATTCTTCAATCATCAAGGCTTTTCCTGACTGGATGATGGCCAAAGCAGCTTTATTCATTAGAGGAGAGATCACTGCTCAACATGAACAGATCTTGCAGCTAAAGCTTTGATGGCAGAGGGAAAATAATACCTGCTTGGCTTAAATAAAGCCTCAGGAGAGAGAAGTGTTGTGATGGCTCAGCAGGCTAAGATGCGTATCGCACTTCTCGCACGTTTGATCTTGTTGTTTAGGTTTATGACATGACATTTATCCTCTCCTCGAGCTGCTCCTTCTCTCTTTACTGTACTCTAACACAGGATATATATGAAAGTAACATAAGATGGCATTTATCGCCTCTGCCTCCTCCCTATCTTTGCTGCAGCCTCTCCATGTGGATATCAAATTCAGCTCACACCAGATGCAGAGGGAGCAGAAACACTGATGCTACACTGCACCATTCACTTAACTAACACAGGTGAGCACAAAGATGGCAAAGAAAGCCAAAAAAAATAATAAAAACAACTGTCACTTATGGCACACTGAGGAAGAATAATTGCTTTGTTAAGGTGCCAAGATGTGCTCCACAAACACTTTACCAGATCAGCAGTTTATGAACAAGCCTCCACTTAATTAGCAAATTGAAACACGGGATCAGATGATGACTCAAATCATTCAGCAGACGCTCAAATATCTGCCAACTGGCCAGGGAGCACAGTGCAGGAGTGCGGGTGGATGCCCAGTCCTGACCTCCTGGTGCAAAGGCCAGATTGGCTCCACTGACACCTGTTGCTTTTCTGCAGAGCTCATAATTGAACAAACACAGTTTTGAGTGTATTTTCACTACAGCCACCGGTCAGGACGGAGCATGCACACAATGCAGTCGGACAAGCCTGAAAGTCTTCCACAGAAGAGTTTGTTCGGCTGGTCATCAAGTGGCCACGCAGCATGCATGTAGAGCCATTAGTTCTCCTTGTGCAGATTCATTTAGAAATAAAACATACAGACAAAATAAGGTTTGCATTATATTTGATCTTTTTCTGGGTCCAGAAACGGTGCAATAGGTGTCCAATCGTTCAGGGAAGGACTTAAAGACACAGTGAAATGAAGAACGTTTTAATCCTGTGCCATAAAACTTAATCATGTTTTTGGGTTCAGGTGGCATTTATATACATTTATTAATTTGAATATAATGTTGGAAAACTAGCTAACTCCCTCCTACTGTATAAAACTGCCCTTGACCACGAGCATAGCATAACTACTGTTATTTATTTCATTATTTTAGTTAACAGGGAGAATGCTCATTTATCAACAGAAAAACATGTAAACAGCAAACGTTAACTTAAATGGCAACATTTCATCTGCTTCCACCGGCCATATGTATTCTAAAAAGGAACATAAAAGAGTAGAGGAACCCTAAAAACAGAAAAAAACATCATATCCTGACACAACATAAAAAAGGTCAAAAATACCACAGTATAACACATGGTCAGCTACTAGATCTACTAGATCTCATACCTAAACCTAATGAACCCAAACAATGAAGACAACTTGTGCTAGCCAATCAAAGACAGTTGTACATGTCAAGACTTTGCCATCCTGGAAAAAAAAAAAATTGGCACTGCTAGTATGGATAGTGCAACCGCCAATTCAGATGCAGCTACGGATACCTGAAGGCATTTTATGAACAAGCAGAGAGACCAATGGAAAAAAAATCCATTTCTGTGCAAACTGTGCCCATTGGGTCTGAAAAACAAAAAGTCTGAACATCAGCTCGGCAGTTACTTTCATTTCCCAACAACAGGGAAACAGACTTATTAGACTGCACTGTAGAGGTGTGTGTTCAGAAAGCCAACCCACCCATTCAGAACATGTCACATTATGGAAGATTAAGGCCGTTTCACTGTGACTTTAAGTACGCAGCAGAAAATGGACGTTTCCCGCTCTCAAAGCAAGTGTTGCACCCTCTGGCAGACATGCAAAATAACAGAGAAGCACAGGAACATGTTCATGGCTGGACAGGAGACAGGCTGGGCTGCAGATGTGACACAAGGAAAAGGCAGAAAACCAGACTGAAAGAAAAACGAAGAGCACTGAACTACAGAAGATGCAAAGCTCGACTTGCTGGACGGGGCTAGAAAGAGGTAGAGGAGGCAACAGAGAGTAAGAGTGAGAGCGGTCTACAGAGGCTGACCGTGGAGGGATTCTGGGAGCTCCTGACCAGACATCAGGCAGATCTTGAGGAGGCGGAGGTGGTAGGGACAGTGGCGCAGGTGGTGGGCTATGGCCCCGTCCACAGCCAGAGGGGCAAACCCCAGGAGGGCCGGCTCAGCGGGAAGCCCCCCCGGCGGCTGGACTACGTGGAGCTCGTCTGAGGGCTCTGAGGGACGAGAGGCAGAGCAGGGAGAAAGGAAGAGAAAGTATAGTGGAGCAGGAGGAGGAGCAGGAGGGCTGACAGGAGCTGTGCAACAGAGCTAAAAGGACAGTGGTTGTATTTGTGCAGATGGACGTCTGAACAGAGAGATTCATCACAGGAAGTACACTCAGATCCAATCCGATGTCCTTTGATCAATATAGGACCTCTTAGGTCTTTAGACGTGAGCACGACGGGATGCCTCAACTGTGCACGAACACCTGACATCATTATTCAGTCATCAATATTACCGTTTTAACAGAACATGTTAAAAAAAAAACTGTGAAACCTCATTCAAATAAACAACTCTGAGCATGGAGACAAAACTGCACCGTGACTCTCAAATAAAGAACGAGCATTTGAGATTTGTACATCAAACCTTTCTGACAAGGCTTGATTACCAACCGTCTGAAGTGCTGGGGGTGCTAAACCCGCAGTAATGGTTTTTTTGGCAACTTGGGGGCAGCAGAAATGAGCTGTGAACACAACATCGATCTATTAGCACTTTTTAAGGTGATAGAGCAAATTTATAAGCAAAAGCAACAACATTATTTTCATGTGCAGTTGTGTTTTAGGCCACCCGATGAATGCAAGTTCAATATTCACCGTCTTTTAGCTCTTGGCCTCCACCAACTCCTGAGGGAAATATGTCAGCCCTTAGCTGCTAAATGCTCCGCTGTGTTCACCAGCTAGCGGCTAACTGCCTGCTTTTTCACTGAAAATATCTCAATAAACTGATCTCATGCAATGAGAGTGAACTGAAGCAGTAAAGCTGCAAGCCAGACAAGCAGACAGTGAGATGAAACTTTAAAGCTGAGCTGCAGATTCAGGAAATAATTGTCTGTAGCTGCAACAAACATTGTTATTCTAATTCTAATTATAGCTGATTTAAGGCAACAAATGCAATAATAAAGTATCTTGAATGGCCCCTATTCCCAAGCAAACATCTAGTTTAGCCTGTATTATTTCAGCTGATATGAGCTCAGACGGTGTAAAAACTGTGCTTAATGAACGTAACACAGATCACTGTTCCCACTGGGCCCATGAGTCAGTTAATCCGGCGCTGCTTTCTGACCATGATCACAAAAGAAAGGTATTATCTTAGTCTGTAGTGGCAGTCCTGGAAAAAAGCTGTATTAAGTTACTGAACATTTCTTGCTGTTGCAGCTTCTTGTTAAACACAAGTTGACATGAATGATGGAAAAAGCTCAATCACTTCCAGACAGCTTCATTAATAGAAAATAGATGCTGTTTCCAGAATCATGTGACCTGTAGTACTAAACCCCATGTGCTGTTACCAACAGTAACTACAGGTCACCAAATCAACAGAGAGTGAAATCAAACACTTAAAGCAACATGTTCCTTCACTAAACACTGCAGACATTTTGCTCTCTGCAGCACACTGTGCACTACAACATTTCTTCCATTAAAAAGGCTCTGAGAGGGAAACTGCTGTCACTGGTTTTTCCTCTAACGAGCATCATGACGGGTAATTCATCAGTGCTGATTTTCTCTTTTTCTCAGATTTCCTCATAATAATAACATATATCATCATAATAACAACTAGATATTAAATGGCTAAAATATATACACTCATTTTTCTCTCTCAGCAAATGTCTGAGTTCAGGCTCTGCTCTAATCAACAGATAATAAAGAGATGTTTCGCTCCAAACACTGCATTGATTTTGTGAAAATGTGACCTGAACTGATTGATGGCTCAATCTGAAACAAAACATACAATTGAAAATGTTCTAAAAATGTCCAGTTAACCAAAACCTCCCACAGCTAAACATCCTTTTAGTAAAGAGTTTTACCTCCACAGACATAAATCTCTTTACAAAATGTGCAATATTAAAGGTACACTATGCAGGAATTTTAGCCCAAAGGTTGAAGCACAGAAACATAAAGAAAATAAGAAAATATGGCAGAGGGAAGGTTTTCTGCTGATAAATTCAACCCCACACACCTCCAGTGGGTCGTAAGTGATGACTGAGTGATTACTTATGTACAAGTCTCTTCATTGTTTTTCAGGAAAATCCTGCTTATTAAACTTTTAAGGACATTCTGAACTTAAATTATGTTATGTGACTGCATGTTAAGAGCATATGTCCTTTATGAGAGACCATTACTTACTATTAATCATATTAAGAGGTTAAACTACAGCTGCAGGTCACAGAATTTGAAATTTAATATAAAAAAAATAACAAAATAAAGAAGCAAAATTCAGGAAAACCAGCCTGCATCACTCGGGTAAGTGCTCAACACACATCCTACTACCATCCCAACTGGAGCGAAACACTCCTCGCTGTGGTTCCCGGTGGTTGGTCCAAACACTTGTCAACGTTATATCAGATTTCTGAATTACACTGACTCCTTGGATCCTGGTGCTTGACGACACATTAAAGCAGACAGCACTTATCAGACTGCCAACACATGCTGTGCTGCTGGTGAGCCATTGATTTAAATCCTAAATACCATTCAGTCACATCCAAATAACCTTTCAGGGCTGTGTTCAGTTCTGAGCTGCGCAGTCGTGTTTAATTTGCCACATCTCACGCTATAAGAGCCAGCGGGGCTGCCACCAGTGAGCTCGGCCATGAATGACTTCCTCATACACGGCGGTGGTGCAAAACTCCTTCAACAGACATTTGAAGAAAGTTAAGAGTGAATTTCATCATACAACAGCTTTAACAATGATAAGAAATCTTTTCAGAGGCAAGCACTGAGGAGTAACTCTCATTTACATCAGTTAGCATTGAGCTAACAGGCTGC
Source organism: Chaetodon trifascialis (assembly GCF_039877785.1). Classification (NCBI taxonomy): domain Eukaryota; kingdom Metazoa; phylum Chordata; class Actinopteri; order Chaetodontiformes; family Chaetodontidae; genus Chaetodon; species Chaetodon trifascialis. Next base: position 4,361,118 of record NC_092065.1, on the reverse strand, counting down.
ACATCAGTGACAGATGACTGGATTAAAGACACTTCAGAGAAAATAGCTTTTCGTGGAGGACTTGGTCACATCAGAGAGCAAGTGTGACAGCAGCGGCTGTACTTAAGCTGTGAATGCTGTTCCACCTTTTCCACTTACAGGAGGCAGTTAGCATCCACAGCTTGGCACAGGTAAAGCAAACACTCGCTAACAAGTGAGACTGACAAAAAAAAACAACTCTTTGTATTTCATTGCTGCAACTAATGATTATTTTCAGTGCCAATTCATCTGCTGACTGTGTTCTCAGTTAATAATCCGCATGCGCTACGAAATATCTTAAAATGGTGAAAAATGCCCACCATAATGACAGAGTGAAAGGAAATGCCTTCAAATGTCTTGTTCTGTCCGACCAACAGCTCACAGATATCCATAAACAATGACATAAAAACAGAGAGATGCAGCTGAAATTAGAGAATTGTTGCAATTTCTACTTGAAAAATGACTCAACTGATGAATGAACTGATGAACATGTTAGAGGCTGATTATTTTTTCATTAAGTGAAACCATACTAAATGTATGCGATGTAAAAGCTGTTCACAGAGAAATTAATGAAAAAAACAATGAAAGTCTATGAACTCCAAGACTGTAAATTTGACTGGAAATTTATTTTAATGGTCCAAACTGATGAATAAACCCTCCACTGGCCTGTTTTGGTGTGTAGCTATGAAGCTGAAATCCAACAAATGAAGGAGGAAACTCCTCGTTCACATGCAGGTTAAAGAGCTGCTCGTCTTCGTTGGCGTCTCCTGGTTTAACTTCTCACCTTGCTGCAGTGATGCAGATGTGCACTCCAGGGTGTGTTGGTACACCATGGCATCACTGTGATGTCAGAGGTGAACAGACTGGGAACTTTCCACAAAAAGCAGTTAAAAGCTGCTTTAGAGGATTGTTTTAAGTTACCCTTTAAAGCTCAAACTAAGAGATTAACAGATTTAAAATGAACAAAAAGTGCAGGTAATGTGATGTGTGCGCAGGATCAGAGAGGCAAATTAGACAGGTGCAGGCAGAGCAGGTGGTGTTAGAGGTGAGGGTCCAAAACAACACAAGGTACAACAAACACCGAGGGTGTGTGTGGTGAAACAAACTCCTTCCATCTGTTTTTCAATGCTTCATCTTGGAGACGTTAAATGTAATTAACGCAGCCAAACGTCAAACCCCCAAAAACAGAAAACATAGGAAATGTTTTCCCACAAAAAGATCATGCAAGATAAGAGGAAACACTGGAGGAGTGTCAAAATAGACTTGAATAAAAGCAGACATACCATTAGTCGGATGCCTGGCAAACGACACAGAAAATCTCTTTACTGCCGGCATAGAGAACAGCTCTGAGGAGATAAGAAAGGTAACTGGTATTACTGGGACTGCTGGTACCCCAGTCTGACCTGTTTGTTACTGTTTGTTTCCCTGTATGTGTTTTCCACATGAGAAGAAAAAGAGAGAACAACAGAATGAGAGAGAGAGTCGGCCTGTCCATTCATCAACATGTGTCTGCCAACCAACATGCGTGAAAGTGAGAGTCATCTCGGCTATCGGAGGAGATGGACGGAAAGGTGGTGGAGGAGATGGAGGAGATGGACGTCTCGGCTGAATGGCAAACATGCGGGAGTGATGATGGACTTTGATCTAAGGAGTATTTCTCTGTGACAGGAAATAATTTTTCCCTTTATTTATTTAATTATTTATTTATTTACTTTTTTAGCTTTAAAGCAACATTTGGCTTTCTTGGCAGGAATTAGAAGATTGATATCACTCTCATGTCTGTACCATGAACATAAAGCAGCAGACAGCAGCAGATAAGCTTAGCTTAGCATAAAGACAACAAAATATGCCTATTCCTATGTCTTAAACTCACAAATGACCAAGTTATTTATTGTTTGTTTAATCTGTACACAAGCAGACAAATCTAGGTCCAATATTCTCTCTTGTTTTAGTTCCACGTTTGGTCTCCACCGACCCCTGAGGGAAATATCTTGGTCTTCAGCAGCTAAATGCTCCACTGTGCTCAGCAGCTAGTCTCCAGCTGTGTCTGTCTGCGGTTTGCTGCTGAGGTTTTTAGAGCATTTTTGCTGAAAACAGCTTCCCGTTCGGTTAAAAATAACTCTGATGAGAGTGAAGCAGCTAAACGATGCTCCACAGACATGAAGGGACCCTTTCACATACAATTCATATACTTTTACGTATGCCATTGTCAATATAGCAATGCTGCCAATAGCTGCTTTTAAAGAAATGAATGAGTAGTTGTAACAAACAGCTTTAAGTGGGAATAACAGCAATGCAAACCAAACCTAATGAAAGAAAAAGATGTTTACAGGCTTTGGCTTTTCTGGGATCCCCAAGTGATTGGACTCATTCTGACAGGGCTGTGTTTGCTCAACCAAACTAGCTCCTCCTTTCTTTTCAAATTTCCCGTACATGAATAATACGCCGTTCTGATGCTGCCCACTCTTCCCTTAAACGAGCAGTACTGACGAAAACCCTCACCTGTCTCTCACACAGCAGAACAGCAGCATGTAGCCTCACAGTCAGAGTGACACCCGGTGGATAAACTGAACAGCTCAGTTTTTGGTGTTTAAAACCCGCAGTGGGAACAAACATCCCTGCAGCTTGTGCAGATCCATGTGCATGCAAATAAATTGCTGCTATAATCATCTGTTGCTGACTTAACCTTAGAATACATCACATTAATCTTTGGAAAGCACTAAACAAATGTGTGTAACTGCAGCAGCTGTGAACATGAGAATGATATCACATCCAGATGTTTGGGGTGATTTAACTTGCCATAAGGACCCCTGGTGGCTGTAAAAACAGCTTGCTCGTACTCACCATTACCAACATGAGACTGAGGGAAAGGGGTAGGGAGGGAGGATTATTTAAAGGTGGATTATTGGGTCTTGAAAGTGTATCTGTTCCAAATAACAGGCTGAGTTTCTTAATGTAAGGATTACCGTAAATTGTGATTAATGAAAAAAAAGCCAGACTTCTGGCTACCAGACACAAAAACTGCTTTACTGTGGATTATGAAATTAAATTCCCTGAGAGAGGATGTGGCACCAACTGCAAAACAACATGCACAGAGAGGGAACGCTTCAAAGCACTCGAGTCCAGGCAGACAGCGGCGTGATCAGTGAGTGGTCATGCTGATCTGGAAGAACTCTGATCACTGATAGCTGCAACCGATCGCACAGTCCAGCTGAAGGTTGCATGCTCAGCATCTGCTGCACAGTCAATCACTCTGCCGTCAAATCAGTGCCCTCATCATGCACACTGTGCAATGAATCACTCACGATATGTGATGCAACAGATTGAAAGTGCTGGTTTGTTTTGGGGGTGGAAAAAAGGAGGGAGCTTTGATCAAAAAAAAAGTGACAAATACTGAATGTCCCAAAAGGAGCAAAAAGTAGAAGAAGAAAAGCCAGAAAGGGAGTTTGAAGACCTTCTCAAAAGAGATAAAGATGAAAGGAGGCGCCTCCTGGTGGAGGACAGACGGTGGTGTGAACGTACCAAACATGCCAATCTGGCACGGCAGACTGCCGGGGGACAGAGGTGGTTTTCGGTGGAGGTGGTGATGCGTGCGGACGTAGTCCCGCAGGTTGGGGGCGCTACAGGACACCCCGAGGGCGGAGGCACTGAAGAGGCCAGAGCAGAGTGAGCCTGTGTGAGGAGGAGCCGGGGGAGGAGGTGTGCGGGGTGAGTATTAGTTTCTATGACACACCATGCCATTACTCATAACAAACTTCTGGTTTGAGCGTGTACACATCTCAAAGCATGTACGCCTGTGTGAAAACCCTGTAACTACAGCTTTGGGTGATTTTCATCCTTTACTTCTTAAAAAAAAATATGTGACGATAAATTAAAATGTGTTTGAAAGAGAATCTGGAAACAAGGCTTCTGTGTGTTCCTGGGAATGAAGACGTACAAGGTTTTCACAACAGTGACTGCATAGGCCTGTGCATGTGTGCATATGTGTAAACAAGAGTGAGTGCACAAGTGCATACAGTGTGTGTGTGTGTATACATCAACAGCAGAGGTGTGAGGCACAGGCCGGGGGTGGAAACCCTTCCCCCCCCCCGCTGTGCACAAAGCTATTGGTGAGAATACCAAACAGCCAATTCTCATATGTTCGCACTATTTTCTATTCTAATATTTTGAATCAATATTGAGTTTCTAGACCCCACAAGGAGTAGAGGAAACATTATCTTTGAATCTGCAGAGCCAAAAATAAAAATAATCTAAAAGGCGTCAGAGACTGTGCCATTTCTTTGTTCTAAAACAGTATGACGGTATGAAAGGCAGCTCGCTAACAGAGGTCATCCCTGACACACGCTGCTCCTGTGACCCGTGCTGCCAGTGTTGTTGGTGCTGGTGATGAATAGGGAAGGATCACTCAGCAACCTCACAATTACTATACATAACAAACTGACTGGCTCCACTCAGCGGAGACCCAGAGGGGTTTATATGGAGCAGCTTTGATGTCGCGCTAACACAGAACCCACTGCTGCTTTCAGACTTGTGATAATTAAGCACTGAGTGACAGGCTGATTAACACATTTAGGGAGAAGTGGCTCAGCACCCACACTGCACTTTTAACTGCTCTTGTTTGCATTTGTTTATGATTACACTTGATTGTATCTGAGACTTATTTCATGTTGGAAGAGGCTTCCTTCCGCTCTGCCACACATCCATTTACTTTAATTATGTCTTTTAAGTCTTCACTGTGCAAACGGAAATAAACGTCACTCAATATCAAAGCTGAAGCTGTTTAACGTGCCTGAGTGGGATGCACAGGTTTGAGCCTCCCAGTGAAGCACATGTGACAGACATGTTTTCCACAAAGTGTTCTCACACTCACGGCTTCAAGGTTTTCTCCACACGTCTTGATTTAGACGACAGGCTTTCATGCTTGTGTGAGTGTGACCGTGTTAGCAGGTCGTTGGAGGTTACATGGAAACTGTACACAGCAAAACCAGAGTCCTTCCGGGCTTCTTTAGGGTAGAGGTTAAACCAGTTTGAGACACCCAAAGAGATTCCTGAAAGGACTTCTTAAACAGCTGATTTGGAACATTTTTGGCTTTTTAAAACTTTTTGTGCCAGGGTCAAGAAGCACTACCCAAACATCTAACTTACAGGAGTTTATTGTAGCACCAAAAAAGCTTCTGCAGCAGGATGAGCCCAAAAGCCATATTTGGAGCAATGAGAGACTGTGTTGCTTCATCTTGTCCAGACAGCAATAAAAACCTAGCAGACTGCAGTGCAGGTGCAGTACCATGAAGCTACTGATAAAAACATACTCTCTTATCTACATATTGCCCCATAAATACATGAACTATGTACCTACTTATGTAAAGACAGTGATTTTAAATAATAAAACAATTAATTTTTAATGGTAGACCAATTCTGAAATGATCCTAAAACGTATTGCTGGCTTAACAGTCAATATGTCTCAATTTCAGCTCATTTGTTGGACAATAATGTTTATTAGTCTTCCTGCTGAGAGTGCTGTAGAAATCAATTCCTAACGGGCACATCAGGTGTGCATATCTGCTCCGTTATAAACCTCTCACTGTGTGCATGAGCTTAATGTTTATTTCAAACACAGTGTGAGTGTATGTAGGAATCTAAGACAGGCTTCGATTCAGATTTTAACAGCCAAATTTTTTCTTTTGTTTTCAGCACGACAACCTGCATAAATTTATCCAACCAGACTGTCGCTGTGTGATGACATTACAGCTGTTTCCAGAAAGCAAAGCTCAAAACAAATCTAGAGGCTTCTTACATTGGCTAAAAAAATTAATGAAACTTATCTATAATTAAACTAAAAGTCTATTAAAAATCTATTAAACCTGCTTTCACTTCGCGGCAGCCTTTCACTGTTTAAAATAGTTTTTTGTATGGTAACAGCAAAAACTGTGCACTTTGTACACAGTTCAATTATTCAGTTGTATGGAATTGGGACACAATCTATATCTCAAAGTGATTCAGTTTGACCTTCAGACGTTTGCTTCCTGTAAAGACCTCGAAAATAAGAGAAACCTCAACAGTATGTTCCCTATGTTGTCACTTTATCACCCAGCAGGGTTCTCTGAAAGCCATGTGACACCAGAGCTCCTGCAGTTGGCCGTGAACGCAGCTCTCTCTGCTGACCTTTCATCTACATAGTTTGGAGTCTGATCCTGTTTGGCTGCTGCTAAGCTAAGCTGGGGTGGAAGCTATGTGACCGTCAGAGAGAGGAAAGGTGGGGAGGAGGGGTGATGGAAAGAAGAGCAGGATAGAAAAACAGACAAAGAAATAAAGGGAGAGACAGAAGGAAGTATGACACGACAGGAGTGTGAGAGAAGTCGCAGCTGGGGCTTGAGATGAGGGAGGATCAGCGATGACAGCTGGAGATAAAGTGTTGTGAGGTCAGTGTGTCTGTTGGCAGAAACTCTCTCTCTTACTGTCGCCCCCCAACACACACACACACACACACACACACACACACACACACACACACACACACACACACACACACACACACACACACACACACACACACACACACACACACACACACACACGAGAAATGAGGTGCCCACCTAGGCCACTGGCTGGTTTGATCTCAGGAGACTGGCGTGAACACGAGGGGAAGAGTCGGTGGGATGTGCAGCCTTTGGAGGACTGGGTGGGGGAGGTCTCAGAGAGGACCTGAGTGGGGCCATGGAGACCAGGGGTTAAGACTGAGACGGGCTGCCACAGTTAAAGTTAAATCAGGGACCTGACGTCTCCCTTTCACTTAAACAAAACATGACATTAAGAATTTAAAGAAAACAACAAAATTTCCCCCCGGCCCCTGAAACAACGAGACTATGGTCTGGTACCTCCATAGAGCCCGTCTTGCGGTTGCGGATCATGGGGGACCTTCGCTGTATGTTGATTGGCTCAGAGATGAGAAGTGCCTGGTCTGGCTGGTCCTGGGAGAGGTCTTCCAGGCTGCCCTGATTGGGCTTTTTGTCTTGATTCTGATTGGTCAAAGAACACGAGAAGGAAGTGATTGACATTTCATATGTTCTTGTCCAAGGAACCACGTGCACAGGTGTGAACATCAAAAACCACCTGAGCACCTGAACATGCAACAACAAATACTTAAAGGTGAGCAGAATATCATGAACATACAGTAATGTGTAATGTGAAACACAGTCAAAAGAATCTTCACACAGACAGACAGACAGATAGATAATGGCCTGCATACCAGTGTGACAGAACATAGAGCTTTTGACATTGGCATGACAATGACAAACAACACAATGAGCAGCGCTGACTTCATGATTATTTAAATGTTTCCCTGCAGACAGAGTTCGGTGTTGTGTTTTCACCATGTGCTACTCAAAACAACTGGCCTGCTGCTGCAACTTCCTACTTAAACCCACATGACCTCTGAATGCAATGAGCACAAACTTAGTGTGCGTGTAAGCTGTGAGAAGATTAGACAAACTCTCCACTGCTGACGTTTTATAATTCACAATTAATCAACTCGAGAGCCCTGGAGAGCTCACATCTTTTTTTGATACAACCACACACTGTAGTGTGGACAGGCAGCCCCCAAAAAACGCCATTAAAATATATGTAGAGATGACAGACTAAATCATTCATCTCATTCCAGATAACGTTCTGCAGCTTTATGTATTTTCTGAGGTGGGAAAAGGTGTTAATGGAGCAGAAGCTGACAGACTGCATGAACGGGTAGAGTACATCCTATCAAATGCACAACACTTTAAATTTAATTCGACAATGTGTCCACAAACGAACTGTCTCTGGAGTTGTAAACAAAAAAATGCACAACTTTGGGATTCCAACTGAAGGGTACAAAAACGTTATAATGCTGAAAAACATAACAACAGGCAAAGCAGAGCACCTCTGAGGAGGCCGGACGAAAGCCAAAGCCAAGAGGTACGTTCTCCTCGTCTTCACAGCCTTTGACTCCTGGACTGAAGTGAAGCTCAACATGGAAACGCTCCTCTGAGGACGGCTCCTGCACACAACACAGATATGAAGATGTAAGGAAATAAAACTGCAGTGCTGCGACACCTCTGCTGCACAGTTATGCAGCTCTCTGCAAGCTGACCTTATCGTTGTCTTCGTACAGCATGATGACGATCTGTGTCATGTAGTTGAGTTCAGTCACAGCACTCAGGTAGTCCATTGCCTGTTTCCACTGCCAGTCCTTCTTCTCCTGATGCATGCACAAGAAACACAGATGGTGAACAAACACTAATATCAAATAAACAAAACATGCAACAAAAGGCTTAACTTCTAACTTTTATAATGAGGTACGACAGAAGACATCAATCATTAGGAGTTTCTCAGTGTCGCTGTATCAATATATTCATATGATTTTTTCCAATATAAGTGAATATGTGTGTATACATTAAACAAGACAAAAAGCTCACTCATGCAAAACATTAACAATTTTTTTCAACATAGTTACTCTGGATCATGGCTGAACCCTGTTGTTATTATGTCCCTGCTCTTTGTTGTAGACTAAGTTGCGTTTGGCAAAGAGAAACGATCACACGTGTTGCTTTTAAGCAACTCCTCGCTTGACATAATTGATAAAAATTAGGCCCCTGGTGGTCATTCATGTTTAATTATGTTAAACAACAGACTACTCATAATCCCATCCAGCAGACCTCTGCTGATATATTCATCATACTGACATCAAGCTGACTCCATCTTATCCGGACCTTTACCTGCTTGCAGTTAATGCAAAATTAAAGGCATCATCCATATCTAGATTCACTCTATTGTGGTAAATCATGATCAGAGGACACAGAAAGAATGAGCACCATCACTTAATGGACAACAAAATGATCTGAGAAGACAAAACCGGAGCGTACATCGAGCAGTCCTCCGTAGCGGAAGATGCTGAGCAAGGAGTGGACGTGGCTCTCGCTGGTGAAGTAGAGACGTGTGCGGACGTGACGGCCGGGAGACATCACACCTCGAGAGTACCTGAAGACCAGGGGACAGGAAGTCACATGATGCTCATCAGTCAGCACAGCACCGGTAACCTCCATGCACACACACTGTGTAAGTGTGTGGCCTATGTATACATGTAAACATGTTTGTGTGTGCTCGTCTTCTCACAGGGGGTGCAGCTTGTTGACAGCCTCGTCCTCGTGGGTCCTCTGCAGGTCCAGCTGGATTTTCTTCATCAGAGGAACACAGTAAGCCTGAGCAATGTCCAGTTTCTCTGCTTTGCTAATGCCATACTCCTGATAATGATGATATAAAAAGGGAAAACATTAGAATATTCATCCACTTCATTTTTAATTATTATGGCCACTTAATCGTGGCCATGAGGAGATGGAGTCTTATCTGCTAACCTGCATCACAAGGTGAGCACATTCATGCACAGAGGCCTTTAGTATAAAATTCAGAGGCTGAAAAATGATCCTGTGGCACTTCCCAAATGAACTTTTCCCTCTCCCTGATGTAGTGTTTCATTATTTTAATGGCACACTTTATATTCAGATTTCCTTGGCTGAATCACTCTACTTTTTTGGGTGCAACACTTTAATCTTGCCCCAAGAATCAATAGTTTGATTTTATGCTCAAAGGGGAAATGGCTGCTTTCACAACCACCATTTAATGGAGGAAATGCATGAAATGATATGCGAAATGCCTTCAGGTCCAATTCTTTAATGTGAACTATTTGTTAAGATTCCTGACATTCTCCAACTTGTCCAGATGATTTAAGTGCATAATTTAACTCTCCAGGTTTTTCTTTCGAGCCTAAAACTTTTACAGTAAATTCAATATTCCAGTTCAGCAGTAATGCAAAATTAGAGCCTGAGCAATTCTCAACGGGTTCTTCTTTCACCTGTGGTATGACGATGTCGGCCAGGGCACGGGAAAGTCTGAACAGCTCCAGTGTGTCCTCCAGTCCGACCGAGGCGTTGTGCTGCGAGTCGTATTTGATGCAGTCGTAGATGTCCGGGATCTTGCTGATGTCGTAGCGGCCATTCTTCATGCGAAAGTCTCTCTCCAGCTTGGACCAGCGCTGCAGCATCAGCTCCAGCGTCTCGCTGTGGTAAAGCTGCAGGTCTGCAGAAAACCACAGGATGATGAATCTCGTGATCTTCAGCATAGTGTAAATGTTAAACAGGTAATTGTCTCTAAAATACACTTGATATTTCACTACATGGACACATTTGAAAATGTCTGCTTCTGTCTGATTTATGCAGAAAAAAACTTAAATATCTCAGCTTTAGCAGAGAAAAACATGTTGATAATTTTCTCAAAATGCACTTGAACCTGTACAGGTACGGCAGGTTCACAGTACCTGCAGACTTGGGGTCCTCCAGTCTCTTGCGGATCTGTGATGTGAGGCTCTGGATGAGGGCGTACACCTTGTCACAGGTATTGACTGGATTCTGTATGACCTTCATTGAATTCACCAGCGATGGGCTGCTGGTCGGTGCCAACTTGGACATGACAGAAACGGAATACATCATGTTAAAAAATGAAGTCAGGAGGTATTATTATTATGGGGTGGTCTGAAATTATCATATGAAGAAGCTGCTGAAGGAAATGAGAGATCAGAAGAGGAATAAGGGCTAAAAGAGGTAGAGGGGATTTATTGCACCACAGACAAACAGCATTTAATGTCTTTGACACAGCTATATTTTCCACATGTATCTTACGGGCAGTAAGTCACAATGGGAAAGAGACTTGCATAAGAATAGTTTCACTATTCTTTGGAAGTGTTGAAATATTTCAGGAGTGAAGACCTTGAAGAGCACGTCTTCTTTTTAAACTGAACATGTGGAGGCAAACAAGGCATTGCAGCAGACACCTTATCAACTCAAGCTATTTTTAGATCTTCACCGTCTCAGGTTTGCCACATACCTTCTGATAGTCATCCTCTGTAAACTCCTGGTCCTTCTGCATTATTTCATGCAGCCTGGCCTTCACCTTCTGTTGGCAGTCAGTCAGAGAGTCGCTGTCACTGTCCAGCAGGCCATTCATGTTGGCGCTCTTCACCATCTGAACCAGGATCGGAGTCAACTCGCCTTCTAAGGCCAGCAGACCCTGCAGAGAAACCAGACGACTTGAAGTGAAGTTACTGTGCGTCATTTCTTCTTAATCCACATCCTGTGAGCGAAATACACACTTGCAGAGTAAAGTTGATGTGTTTCAACTACAGTCATGCTGAGGCTTCTCATTTCCCCCCACAGGGAAACTAAGTTTGGGAATAAGTAAGCAACCTTTAACATTTCTTGCCATAAGGCTTCTGAATATGTATGCACTTACACAGAAAAGCCTTTCACAGTAATTTTGTCAAATTACAATTGTTTAAAGACCATTAATGCTTCTCACATCGTCTTTATTTTTCTCTCAAGCAGAGCTGAAACAATTAGTAGATTAACTGATTAATCAATCGACATAGATTGTCGAACATTTGCTTGTTCCAGCTTCTCAATGTGAGGACTTTAAACATTTAAAATAATCCTTAGTTAGTGATTTTCAAGTCATGCTGCAGCACAAGGCGAGATGCTGTCTCTTCTATGCAAACTCCTGTAAGCAAAACATGAAAGTAACCAGAATCTTTAAATGTTTAATGTTTAATGTCTTGCATAGCCGGCAGGCTGAACATGCATTACACTAAAAAAAAGAAAACATCCCCAAACTACATTCAGCTGGTCTGGTACAAAAGATGCACATGACACAAATACTTCACAGCAATGACAGTAATTATTTTTTCCCTTGTTTATCACTACTGATGGAATAGGAACAAGTCTAAAGCACCCAAAGAGATATTTTGTCCCCAAGATCTGTCAGTAGTCTTCACTTCAGAGTTACCTTGGCGAAAGCAGCAGCTGTCATCTGCACTCGGCCTTCGTCAGAGGCATAGATCTTCAGGTCGTGGCGGTAAGTGCTGTGCAGGCGCAGGAGGCCACAGCCTGGAAACCCAGCATAGTCACCTGGAAGACAGTACACAGAGAGGGGCATCATGATAAGCTGCCATTGAATGGCACAGCATTGAGATGTACTGTACAATAACTGTACAATGATTTTTCTCAATAAAGATACGGCTGAGTCGATGGGGCAGTTGAAAGAAAAGAGAAAAAAAATACAACCGTGTCTTGATTGTACCCAAAAGTACCAATGATTTCCATTAAATGTAGGCACACAGGCAACAGCACCTGTGCAGATGCAACATCACTTTCAGTTCAAAAGCACTGTCCTTAAGAAGTCTTTGTAAGCTTTTGACATGAATCATTTCACTTAAATGTGAACTTGAATGGTGCAGTTTGAGCTATGAATAAGATGAAGTGAAAGTGAAGTGAAATGATGTTGAGCAAACCCCAAAAATTACTGAAGACAGCTCCCCTGGAGATGAGATCAAATACTTTGGATTACCTTCTTGAAGACAGACAAACGTCTTTTAACATGCTAAATATACTGGATGCATACCAACGCTACAGATCAAATCACACTGACGCTTCATGCATTTCCCTTTAGTGTACAGCCAGATAGCCTGATGTTATACTACTGACTACCTTGAGTTATCATGCCTCATTTGAACACAAAAGATCTGGGAGTGTTGGGGAGTTGCCCCTGTTTTCGGCTCTAATCCAGGCAAAAGAAGCCTGGCTTTCATGAAACAAACAACAACATCCCCAGACTCAGGGGAAAAAAATGCAGTAGGATTAGTGTGAGATGATCCGCGTTAGCTTATGACACCAAACTGCAGTCACTTTGGCTGCCTGTGTGCGTATGAGCAAGTGACCAAAACAACATTTGCTGCAGAGGATCACCTCGAGAACACATCAACGATGACACAAACAATCCACAGCAACTCAATGTGGGACAAACCAGACGAGGCACCGGGTGAAATGAAAGAAAATCATGATGAGATCAGGAGAGGAGAGATCAGAGCATGTTAGTGGACGGAGCAGCAAACGCGCAGAATGAGAGAGGAGGGGAAGAGCGGTGATATCCAGGAAACCCTTCTCTTACCAAAGTCAATAGGGGACTCACAGCCAAGGGACCGGCGGTTACTGGCTAGTAGTTTACACAGTGCAACAACAGGTAAGAAGAGAAGAGCAGAGTTAAAAGACAAAATTTGTGGTGGAGAAAGAAGTATGAAAACAGTGGCTGGGATGAGAAAATGGCCTTCTTTCATAAAAAAAGAAGCAAAAAAGGGGCAGACTCCATCAAACTACAGCATCTACTCTCATATGACCAGGTGTGCTCAGCTGTGATGCAGTGCTGCACAGTTGTACCGGACTGCAGAAGGTGTGGACAGCATGTAGCAAGCAGTAGTTTCTGCCCAGGTATCAGAACGTCAACGCCAGAATGGAGGGGGTTGACACTGCAAGCGTAACGCAAGGTCCACTCACTTGTTTGTTGTGGAGCCTTTGATCATAACATATAATCAGCAGGAGTTTGCCCAGCTGTAACGGAGCAGGTCAAACTTTATTAGGAGCACTTTCAGGACCTTGAGTTAAGATCGTTTTGCCAACTTCAGTTTCTGAGTTTAGGAGAGAACTGCTCAAATCAAAATTTTGATTCCTCTGATGGCCACTCTGAGAAAGTGAATATCCAAATTAGAATTTTGTCGATCGAATCAGATTCGGCTGTTCAACATGATTTGTTCTTTTGTCAGATCAGCGCCACCCTAAACTCCTGTCTCAGCCTGCATGAGTCTCATGCTTTTCCTGTAAGACACATTAGAGCGTCTCTCCTGCTGGGCTGCTGACAGCACCGTCAGCCTAAGAGTCAATCACAGTGGATGGCAGTAGATGAGACCGTACCACTATCTGGTTCAAAAGAGGTTTAGCTGACCTCACTGATAATCATCACTGGAGCAGCTAGCAGACTGTAGCTTTGGTACCTCTTCTATCACCCTTCGCCACTTCCATAGTTAGTTGAGTGATTTGTGGTCATTTTGAGGCTCTGTTTGTAAAGCCTGCAGCCTGCCACGCTGTTACTCCTGCACTGCTCTGTGTACGCAGCTAAAAAACAAAGGTTCATTGATTCAACTGACAAAATATAAGTTGACTCGGAGTCTTCCCGACTGATGACTCCAATCACTGACTTTTAGGAGGATGCCCTAAATGGTTGTTCCTTTTAGAAGACATGAAGGCTCTAAGGAGAACATATTTAGCCATATGATGCATGACTGAAAGGCTTTTCAGGCTTCAGCGCTCAGTTGAAGCGGCTGCCACATGCTCACCCCACCTCACTTCCATGCAAGCTCCACCTTTTTCTCCTTTCAGGTTTTCAGGCTTTAACATCCCTTCTGCAACGTGTGTGTGATATACAGGTGCTATGTTTGTGTTTGTCTCCAGTCTCTGTTATTTACTAGAGAAAAGGCTTCACTTTGTTACAACAGCTGCTGTAGTGACAGATGATCAGCTGATGCTTCTACAGCTTTAGTGGCTAAAATGAAAAAGAACTGTTGTATTTTGACTTGCGATCCCCACCATTTTTTTATGTGTCACTCTATTCTTTTATTGTGAGGAAGATTAAGTGAAGACAAAAATTTGAATATGTCACACCTATAAAAGCAAATAATGAAGGCACAAAAGAAAAAAAACCCAAAAGCCACCCAGTGGCTGCAGAGGCCAGACTTGTCGACTCCAGAATAACCCTCCTCACCTTTGACCTTCTTTGACATATTGTATGTCAGCTATGCAATGTTGACACTGGACTGACTAAAAGAGGACAACTGGAAATAAACATTTATGAGGAGCAGCACACGTGGGAGGACGGACAGCTGTGTGATCATCATTTGACTGTGTTAAACAGAAATGACCTTTGATCATGTTTGTGCACTTGTGATTGTCTCTGAGTTTTGGCTTATAGGCGTGTGTGCTCATCCCTGTAGGTACGCATGTGTTTGCTGTGTTTGCTGTACTTCCTATATCATAGAATTTTGAGAGGTGACTTTCACACAGGAAAAGTCAGGGAATTGAATCAATTCATTTCAGGCAATCAGGAAATGTAAGAATTTTCTTGATAGTCAAGAAACTACCAGAATGTGTTCTTTAATTTGTTGTCTGCAACATGTCAACTGAGACAAAAAAAAAGAAAGAAATCCAACACTTCACACCATGGAAGAGCTTAATTTACATCACAGCCAAAGCAGAAGGATCCCTCATGAGTACATCTGTTAGCTAAGGTGAGTGTGTGTCCAGCAGGTACCTTGACCTCCAGGGTACATGCAGCGAAAGGCCCTGCCCAGCTCCTCAGCCTGAACCCGGCCTGCGGGCGTCAGCTCCCCGCCCCACTTCAACACAAGCAGCAGGGATGGACCGTCCTTCTTAGAGTCTGAAAAACAGCAGCAGCATCATTCACATCATTTGTCTCCTCGCTTTCATTTGGGGAGCTGCACAGGGAAAAACATGGATGTTGTCTATTTACCTGCAGTATTTAAAACTACTTCTTTGATGTGAGAAATATAAGCTAAACGTCTTGTTATTGGCTTCAACACCCTTGTCTGCACTGTGTATATTATTCCTAAGCTGGAAAAATATACAGCACAAGGCTTGCTGCATGGTAATTTGAATAAACACAAATAAATTCAGCGATATGCACCATGTAAAAACAATTTCGCCTCAAAACTAGATTTCAACACAGGGTCTCATGGCCTCAAGATAAGACAAATTAAGATGAGCCTGTACTGATCCCAAGAGGGGTGAATGAGCTGTTGCAGCAGCATAAAGGCAGAAATAAGTACAGCTAAATAAAGAAAGTACATAAATAAAAACAAGAAGAGAAATCGGAACAGAAACTATTCAAGCAATTAGAAGGATCTGGACTTTCCATCTCCTTTGACTTGGAATCCAAAAAAGTCAACAATCAATTTTCTAAATGTCAAATCTAGGGAAGTGCAGCACCAGGACAATCTACAGCACACTCAGGCTAGACTTATGATGAAGTTCGTCTTCAAAAAAGGCAGCGGTTGCAGCATTTTTTGATTGAATGACTAAATAATTACCTTTGTGAGATGAGCCGGCTGACCAGCACACACTGCAGCCTTAAACAACTAAGACCAAGTGAAGAAAATAACTCGGCGCTGAGTCTGTTTCACCTCAGAAACCCCGCACCCACTCATGTCTTGTACAACGATCACTTTCCCTGGAGCTAACGGAGCAGCAGAGAAGCTGCTCCACTGCTGGAGATATAACGTTAATAACCCAGCAGAGCACTCCTCCATACTTTGCTGTTCACATGCAGGCAGGAGGCTGGAAGATGCTTTCAAATGAATCAGTTATTTAATGCTGATGATGTAAAACGAAAAGGCTGAGGATCATTTATCTTAATTGTCTGCTTTGTTTCATATTGTCTCTCAGTGCACCAGTTAATGGTTCAGTCAGTGCGAGTAGCACCTATTCAAATTAATAAAACTTTATTTTCACACAGAAGTCCAGCTTCCTTTCCCTTCAGATTTTCCTGACTAAATTTTGCTGTTGGTGTGGATAAACCTCCCCAGCTGCGTCTCATTACGTCTCATCTTGCACTCGTAAGTTCTTTTACTGAAAGATGAATCTGAAAAGAGGCGATGAAAGACTTCTTAAACTAACAATAACCTTTATTTTGTAATCAGATGTGTGTCATCTCCTGACCTCACACACACACACACCATTCAACATACACACAATTAAAAAAGAGCTACTGTAGATATAAACACTAATTCTGTGTGTGTGTGTTTGTGTGTGCGCTCTTGTACCTTCTTCTTCACTTGAGGCTTTCGGTTGGCCATTACGCAGGTAGGTCAGCTGGACTTTCCTGTTTATACCTGAGAAATGACCGTACCTGGAGACACACACACACATGCACATGCACGCGCACACACACACACAAACAGATAGACACACACACATACACACCAATTTCGACACAAAGAATTTATCTTCAAACGTTTTGTTGAAATTTTAAACAGCACGTCTGACTTCTATTCCATAACCATTCCAACAAAGGAGTCGACAGAATCAAGGCAACAACTGTTTCAAACCCGACACACTGATCATACACACAGCCCAGTTCCAGTATTAGCACGCCGTTTAATGATAATTCTCAGCGGGTTCTTTAAATCAACAACTCCAGTGGACCTCTGAGCTTGATTTCAGTGTCTCATTGTGTATATGTGTGTGGGCATGAGAACAAAAGAGAGAGTGTACGAGTGTGTGTGACCACTTTTAAACTGTTGCGACATGAAAATCAACGCCAATTTTAATGGTGTTGCTACTCTTAGCGCAAACACATATCAAGAGCCTCCACTGACGTATGAGTAAGAATTTGGCACATCCTGCAGACTAATGACCGCATAGTGATCTCTAACAGGACTTGAAGCTGAGCGGACGCCTTAAAAAGCCACATGATGACGGACCTGATAAGTAACTCTGGCAGGAGGCCAGAGAATCTGCTGTCAAAGGGACATCATCACACGGCACTTTGTTGGAGTAATTCACCTGCTGAAGTATCAAATAGATGGTGATTACTGCATCACTACAGTACACACACTCCCTCTGTCATTTTCTCACACACACACACACACACACACACACACACACACACACACACACACACACACACACACACACACACACACACACACACACACACACACACACACACACACACACACACACACACACACACACACACACACACACACACACACACACACACACACACACACACACACCTTTTCTTAGCCCGGGAGGCATTTTACATATTCGTCCTCAGTTAGAAACACATAATACACGTGTGTTGTAAGACCTCATTGAAGCTACAGTCACTATTTTTCTATTAATAATAAATTATATTACTACTTGCTACTATGTGAAAGGTGTGTAAATCCACTGCACACTAGCTGTCCAGCATCAAACAGCACACGGGCAAAGTTAGCAGCTAGCTGGTAAACATACTGCAGTATTTCGGAGCTAAAGAGCTAACTGGAGGTTAGACAAGGGCGGAGGGGTGAAAATATACATTAGATTCATCAAGTAGGCAGAAATATGCGTGTATGGATGCCCGAATAGGCAACGGTTAGTTAACAAGTTTGCTGTATCACATTAAAAGGTGACGACTTGTCAGTGTGGTCACAGCTTGTTTCCGCTGGCCCCCCGAGTGGAAACAGAGGTCTATTATTGTAGGTTTAAACCTGACTGGTTTACTCTATTTTTGAGATATTAAAAGCCTTCCAGAAAGTTTTGACAGAGGTCTACAGCAGCTTTGACACTAAGTGTGTGTAGGAGTTTAATTGAAATTCACAACACAAACTGTGAAGTGGTCATAATGCTTGTTGAGTTATAACGGCAGAATGACATACCCGACATCTTTCACTGAGGTACATTACATCACATTTAACTGTGGTTTCAGTGGACTGTGATGAAAACTGCCTTTTTTAAGTTTAGTATTGTATCTACTAACTGTTTTGAACCTTGCGAATGTGATTATCTGGGACTTCCAGATAATGTTGTTGCTGCATTCATTCCAGCCTCTACGCAGCAAATCTCAAAATGACTGTAAATGGTGATAATAGGAAGGAGGAAGGAAGACATTAGGAGATTTAGAGTCTGCTTGATATGTGGTAAGAACGGCATGCACACAAAGTACACAAAGCACAGCACACGCTGATTTGCACACACGGAAACACAGTGAAATCATCAAAGACATTTGACTGTGTATGTGTCTAATGTTAATGGCTAAAAATGAATGGATGTTAATGAAAAGTGTACAAACATTAGGAATACCTTCCAAACATTGATTCAGGTTTCTAATCCTACATAAACCACATCTAAACTACCTCTTATATGCCTTCATCTACAATTTTAATAGGTGTAACAATAATAATTCAACGGTCTGAATCAAATATCGAAAAGGTGTTCCTAATATTATGTACACACAGTCTAAGTAGACTAATGAAAAGGAGGGTGGTAAACCTCATCCTTTAATGTGAGAAGGGAGAGGGTGCGTACTGAATATCATTCAAGCTGGATTCCCTTTTGGAGAGAGAGGAGGAGGGATGGATGAAAAGAGGAGGGAAGAAAAAGAGAAAGCAAAGAGTTAGAGATCAAGAGGGAGGGAGCGACTTGAGGCAAACATGTGTGTGTTTGTGAGTAAAGAGAGAAAAATAGCTGAACCCTGGTGGAGTGCTGAAGGTCGTTTTGAGAGTGGATGAGTGCTGATGAAGGATGAAGGCAGGAAACAGGAGGAGGAGGATGATGTCGTGTGTTGGTGAGAGTGTGTGTGTTTGACGTGAGCCGTCACTCACATCTCCAGGACGGTCTTCAGTTGCTCGAGCTTTGATTTCTTTTCCTCGATCTCGCAGTCGTTGTGCTGGCCCAGTTCAACCAGCAGCAGGCGGGCGATATCCAGCACTTCCTGGAAACACAGAAGCAGTTATCCTTAATTTGACTCTTATCTTTAATTTTACTCGGCAGACTAAACATACGCTGGAACCTCTGCTAACGTCCTGACTGGAAAAGATGTCAGAGACAAGGCTGACAGCGAAGACGGCAGTTCCAAAAGTGTTTTATATAAAAATGATGAAGTGACAGGATGAATACAGTGTGTGAGTGGATTTAGAAAGCTTAGTATAAATATTTAGACAACAAAATAATGTTTTGTGATCCAGAATAATAATTATGAAGCGTGATAGATGTAAACAGGACCATATCCTCTGAAACCCGTCATTATTCTTTAAAGGCTTCAGTAATAATCTGCTGAAAAAAACAGAAATAAACAGGCAGAGGAGAAGGAACGTGGGAAAACCTTAAACCTTAGACCTTAAAATGAGCCTCACTCACCTGTAGCTGTTTCGGCTTCTTCAGCTTTAACTTTCCTGACTTGTAGCCTCCGTATTTCTCAAACAATTCAAAGAATCTGCAAAACAGCAGGGTTAAGAGACACAGTTACACTGGAAGTGGGGAATGTCTTTGAAGACAAATGCATCTGACATGTTGCTTCATCTGTAAAAAGAAGTGGGCAAAGAATGACCCGCTGACGGCTGCTTGGATTGTGTTTATTCCCTTAAAATGTCCAGCAGGGCAGAGACAAGAAGGCAGTTTTTGCTGGAACATACAGGGTTCAAACAGCCATTTCAGTGAAATTCAAGCAGTTTTCAAGCACTTTCAAGGCACCTAACCAAAAATGTCCAGACTCTCACAGCCGTTATCATCACATAACATCACATTTTTACAACTAACTGTTGCAAAACCAAAATCTAAATCTCAGTTTTCAAGGAGCACATTGGAATTAGAGCTAGAGCTTGAATTAATTTGTAAGAAAGAGGGAGAGACCGCTTGATGCTGAATCCAAGACACTTACAGAGGATGTCGGACCTCCATTTTCATCTTTTGCTTTGGTGTGCGATCTCCATGGCGGATGATAGCAATAACACAGCGCAGCTCCATCCTGATATGGTAGAAGAGCGGACAGGACAAATTATTACACCATCCTGACAAATGTCCACTGAGACTGCACAGCAGTCCACTCATTGACAGGTCTTCCAACAGAAGCCAGTTTGTTTTTCAGAACATACATGGTTCCTGAGGTTGTTGGGACGATGGGGATGTCTTCAGCTTCCATGGGGATGGACCAGGGGATGTGGAACTGGGGGGCCAACTCCCTCATCACCATGTTCCTGGTGAGGCAGAGAAAAGCAATAATCCAATTTAGATAATCCAAAAAGCTCGGACCAATCACAGTGCTGCTCACAAAAATGCTTTTACTTCAATTCAGACTATTTGGTCAGGTGCAACCAAGATACCAAAGACAAGCTAGACTAAATAAAACGCTGATAATTTTGCTATATTTATGTCCATATTCTGTTTGTACAGTCCTCCTCCTTCCTGTTTTGTGCCATGATGAAATTCCACATTCACACTAGCATTTCCGTGTCTTTTGAATTGTAAAATTTATGAGTCTTTAGTCGTAAAAGCTTCAGTTACTGAGCCTGGAAGGAGAGATGATAAATCAGAAACTGACTACGATGTAAAGCTGACAACAGACTCCTTCACCCTGTCCGGAGCTTTAGATATATTACAACATGACAGGTTCAAGGCCATGTTTACTTTAAATGGTACGACAAGGAAACGCCAGAGACGTCAGGTCGTACAGAAAACAAGAGGAAGAGGCTGCTTTTTCATTCATCCGTCAACAATTACAGCCTTAGTCTGACATTTACAGATACTTTTATTTCCTAAAGGCTTTGGTTTGAGACAATTCTGGTGTCCATTATTTCCACTACTTGTTTTATGACACAGTCTTTAATGACAAAATGTGTCTGTACGTGTGTTTTCTATTCTGGCCATCTGTAAGCTTCTGGTCAAAGACGCAAAGAAATTATTCCAGCTGAATCCGTTTACACATCAGGGAAGTCACAGGTCGGCGTTTAATGTGCGTGTACGCTGATGTCACCTACCCCAGGACTTTGGCACAGTCGTCATAGTACTTCATGGAGTTTTTGACAAAGCTGAAGCCGTTGACGTCACAGACAAAGGAGTGGCCGTTGGCTCTGAGCAGGTCGAACCCGCACACTGTTTGCTAAAATCATACAGAGACGTTGGTGGAGAGGAAAACACTTTACAACACAGAACACACACTTTCAGTCTCTTTTTATGAGACAGAAATAACATGATGCTTATTAAACTAAGAGCAAAGACAACACAGACGCAGGTTCTAGAGAGAGTACACGGTTAGGTTTTTGTCAATAAGGTGAGAGTTTTGGTAAAAAGCATCTCTTCATTAGAGTACAGAAACACTGACGCGCTCAAGACGCATAAAATCAATGAAAATCTCACACTGAGGAAAGTTTTTTTCACTAAGTCTGTTTGCTTCTTGTTCCCACAAAAAAAACGTCATATGTTTGCATGTGTATTATTAGTGGAATCCCATTATTATAACTATATGTGAACCTTTTTCCTATGATACATATAAAATGCTTGAACAGCAGCTGAATAAAACAGTTGATATCTGCATCCACATAACTGACATCCAGTCACAGGTTTGTGTTTATGAGGCTTTTATTTCTGCTAGAAGTATTTGTTTGCTAAGAAACATTTTGCATTTAGGCTCATAGTCTTTAAAACAACTTGCCTGTGGGAATACTGCATAATACACAAAGTAATAATAATACAGTGAGCTGTGTTTACAATACAAAGAAGGTATGAATTATTGATTTTCTGTGCTTCACGCTGCAGTTGTTTTTATTTGTTTGTTGGGAGTCATTTCTGAAAAGCTTGTCCCTATTTCCTTCATGTTTGCTGATTACAGCCCTGCATAATGTTGGCCAGAGCAGTGTGATATGAATAATTCTCAGGGTAGCCGGCTGTAGAAAAAACACCTCCAGCGGCTCCCATGCAACAAGTACATTTGTGTGAGGAAAAAGTGTATTTAGTTTGCAAGAAAAATAATTAAATATCAACAGATCCTGAATATGTGGAAGCTCTACAGCTGTTTGTGTTTGGAGTCTTTGGTTCAAAGATATTTTCTTCCTACTCTAAAATGGGTTTAATGAGCTGAGAGCACAAAGACTTATGGCCTCGTGCGGCTAAACACAAGCTGATGCAAAGCATGTTTAGCTTAGCTACAAATGGACCACATACAAGGTACCTGGTCGATTTTTGACCACTAATGGCTTGAAAAAGACAAGAGAAGGACCACCAGCCCATAAATAAAGCAGGATTAATAAAACAAATGCAGGTTTCCTGACAATTTTTAACTCTTTTCTTTCTTCTCCATGCTACGCTGCACTTCATCCTCTACTTGAAGATTAAGTTTACCTTGAAGGCCAGGCAGACCTTGCGGGCCACTAGTTTCTCCATGGAGGTCAGCATGACAGGGTAGCGGATCTCCTTCCCCTCACTGTCCCTCTCTACCTTCCCGTCCAGGGCGGGAGATTTCCGGGCCTCTGCGTGGGCGTAGTCTGGACCCACTGTGTAAACCTGAAATGTTCAGAAACACCATGTAACACACACACACACACACACACACACACGCACACGCACACGCACGCACACACACACACACACACACACACACACACACACACACACACACACACACACACACACACACACACACACACACACACACACAGATGGATGATGATGAGTTTTATATTTCACTACAGGGGAAACTGCATGACTCATCAACATGAGTTAAAAACTGTTCAGGCTACGAAACATCGCCATCCTTGATCAAGTGAACTTGCACAGTACCTTCACATCAGTACCATCTGTGGGCATGAACTCCTCGTATATATAGGATCCAGTCTTTCGTACGCTGCTCTCTGGAGAGTACACACTGCTACGACTCCCTATCTGCATCCAAGACACAAAGAAGGACAATGCAAAGGCAACCCTTATTTATCTCAGCACCCAACCTTCCCAACAGGACTTATGGCGCATTTCCATTACACAGTTCCAGCTCTACTCGACTAAGTTCTACTCTACTCTACTTGGTTTGGTTGAGTTTCCATTACAATTGAGTACTTCATAGTACCTCCTCAACGTAGGCGGGGTCGTCATACCACGGCTGCGCGAAACTGCCATGATGTCAATTTGTACGCGACGCAAACAGAGCCGACAAACAATGGAGGACATCGAGGCGATGTTGTATTTGCTGCTCGGTTTGTGGCTTTTTGTCACACACAAAGCAAGAGAAGAAACCCAGAAAAGGCTTCGGGCTGCAAGGCAGAACACTCTGGAAAAGTACGTCACAGACCAGTGACGACACTCTCCGGCCAATCAGTGGTCGACAGGCTGTTGACGTCACACATATAGTATCGATTCTACTTGCTTGGAACCTCGCCATAGCAGGTACTAAAAATCGGGTACCAGGTACTATCCCTAATGGAAACACAAAATAACCGGGTAGAGTAGAGTCGAGTCGAGCCACGCTAGTGGAAATGTGGCATTAGTGTCACTGATGTCACACTGTGCTGTTTAACTGCCAGCAGGTTTAACCGTGCAGCAGCCACACAATCCGTCAGTGTCTCAACCAGTCAAATACGTATCTCTTACGGGACAGTTACCTTTCTGAAGAGTCTCTGGCTGCCCCCTCCAGCAGATGTGGGGTAATAGATGTAGACATTGTGGTCCTCGGCACACACAGGTTTCTCCACGAAAGGTTTAGGGAACACCTCCCCGTTCACCTCAACGTGGTCCTCCCCTTCCACCAGGTTACACTCTGCACAGGGAGAGAATTTAGCTTTGGATTTACTTTACTGTGAAAACCTAAAAACAGACTAAAACACCAAAGTGAAAAGCAACAGTGATGCTAAAGTCAAGGGCCTTGTGCTCACCTTCAGGATTGTCGGGGTCTCGGTTTAACACAGCATAACGAGGCAGGTCAATGCCCTCTTCCCGTAGGATCCGGTACACTTCCCTCCTGACAGGGAAACAAGTACCATTATAAACAATCTCCAAGAAAGGAAAACCACAGTGAGTCTGTGTGTGTGTGTGTGTGTGTGTGTGTGTGTGTGTGTGTGTGTGTGTGTGTGTGTGTGTGTGTGCGTGCGTGCGTGCGTGTGTGTATAAAGGCTCGGCAGTAAAAACAGCAATAAAGAACATAAATTAAGTGACAATAACAATTATGTTATTTTCGTTCCCATCATGTGATCACTCCTCTGATTAAAAAGGAAATACAAGTGCAAACAAGGTGGTCATTTGGTGAGATAGAGACAGTGAATGTGAATGAAGCCGTGTGAGCTGCAAGAGGAAAGCAAAAATTCTCGTTGGCCAAAACTGTGAAATTCAAAAGGCGAGAGGAAGCGGTGAACAACATGTACTGATGCAGGAACACTGAGCAGACACTGGTGTTGTTCAGAGAAGACACGACAAACTGTCAAGGGACTGATTCAATGACAAGCATGACGAGTCCAAGTGCTGAGAGCCGTGATTGCTTTGCTTTCTACAATACGAGTCGTGAAGGTTGAAGCTGCCAAACAGAAGCTGAGTGATGTCTCCGGCTGCTGCTGTCAACCTCCTCATACTGCATGTGTAGTCACGATCTTATTGGGTTGCATAATTTTAAAAGAAGCTCGTAAAAAGTTTGATTTTATGATATTGCTCAACCATGTATTATGTGTTTCTAACTGAGGACAAAAATGTAAAATGCCTCCTGGGCTAAGAAACGATTGTGTGTGTGTGTGTGTGTGTGTGTGTGTGTGTGTGTGTGTGTGTGTGTGTGTGTGTGTGTGTGTGTGTGTGTGTGTGTCTGGTCAAACTGTACCTGTCCTGTATGAAATACTGCATGTTGAGGTCATTGATGAGCAGTGGATTCCTGAGCTTGGCGTACTCCACAGCTTTGTCCAGAGGGAAACCTGACAAATGACACACAGAGGTGAGGACATCTGATAAATCCTGCTTTTTATCAGTTCAAATGTATTGATCCGCCCAGCTGATGGATTCTGAACTGTAGAATATCTTTTAAGTCATTGTGGGTCCTGGTCTGCCGTGGAGGAAGGTGACCAGGATGGGATAAAGGCAGAGGACAAATTTCACCAAATCTGTATGGTGTGTTTGTGATGTAGTTGTTGTGTGACTAATAAAGGGGATTGTCCCTCTGATTCTTCTCCTTCTGGACAGGTTTGAAATCAGATATGCTGCAATGATTAGTAAATTAATTGATCAGTGGATCCAAAGAGAATGAATCACCAACTATTTTGATAATTGTTTGTTTCATTTTTCAAGCAAATATGTCACACTTTTACTCGCTCCAGCTTCTTAAATATAAGGATTTGCTGCTTTTCTTCATCATTTCTGATAGTAAATCAAGGCTCGTTGGGTTTGTGATGAGCATTTTTCACAAAACATTTCATGGATTGAACGACTAATCTATTCATTGTAAAAAATAAAGGACAGATTAATCAATGATGAAAGTAACTGTCAGCTGCAACCCTAGATGTTAGTTTGAGCCACAGCAGACAGCTGCATGGTCATTTGCATGGCATCTTATCGTTCAGGTTAACTCTGATCTGAGCCTTGGCCACTGTCGGGCAGCTCCATCCTAAAAACAAACAAAAACAAACTTGTGGCACACAGGAAATGACGTGCTTTCTGGTTTCAACAACAGCAGTTTGTTTGAAATCTTATGATGAGGAAGAAGTGGGTAGTCATGAGCAGCAACTGACAGGATAGAGGAGAGAGAACGTTCCACCTCTAGAGACTTCAACAAAGTCTCTTTGGCTCAAGTCTTTTAATCAACCCTAAACCTAAACTCGACTATAACTCATTTGAAAGCCTTGTTCTCACTCTCTCATGAAAAATGGAAAACAGTGCAGCCAGTTGTATTTGTTATAGTATACTGCTCTCCTGGTCCTCACTCTGAATTTATAGCTGAGTTCTCTGAGTTTCTATCAGGTTTAGTCCTTAAAGCAGATAAAGTAATTATTGTAGGTGACTTTAATGTACTCCTCCTTGAACCGACACCTTATCGTGGTGGAGGAGTTTGAGCACCCGAATGATCCTAGAGGCTATGTTGTCCAGGGCTTAATGCCCCTGGTAGGGTCTCCCAAGGCAAACAGGTTCTAGGTGACGGGTCAGACTAAGAGCGGTTCAAAAGCCCCTTATGACAGAGAAAAAACAAAGGAAGCGCACGTCGCCCGGATTGGCGTCACCGGGGCCCCACCCTGGAGCCAGGCCTGGGGTTGGGGCTCGCTGGCGAGCGCCTGGTGGCTGGATCTTTGCCCACGGGACAGCTCGAAGGAGCGACGTGGGCCCGCCTTCCCGTAGTCCCACCACCCGCAGGAAGGATCAGAAGGGGCCGGTGCTATGTGATATGGGTGGCAGTCATGGGCGGGGGTCCCAACGACCCAAACCCTGGACAACGACTCTGGATGTTGTAGGTTTGTCTTGGTTGACACCAAGACCCTCTGCAACATCGCGTGGCAGATGGGACAGTGCCTCTGGACTGGCAGACTGGGGTGGTGGTCCCTCTTTTTAAAAAGGGGGACCGGAGGGTGTGTTCCAACTATCGGGGGATCACACTCCCTGGGAAAGTCTATTCCAGAGTACTGGAGATGAGAATCTGGCCGGTAGTCAAACCTCGGATTCAGGAGGAACAATGCGGCTTTCTAGGCGCAGCCAGGGGCCGGAGGGGGTTCAGTTCGGGAGCTGCCAGATTTCGTCTCTGCTTTTTGCAGATGATGTTGTCTTGTTGGCTCCCTCGAGCCAGGACCTTCAGCATGCACTGGGGCAGTTCGCAGCCGAGTGTGAAGCACAAGGGATGAGAGTCAGCACCTCCAAGTCCGAGGCCATGGTTCTCGACCGGAAAAAGGTGGTTTGCTCCCTTCAGGTTGGGAGAGAGTTCCTGCCTCAAGTGGAGGAGTTTAAGTATCTTGGGATCCTGTTCACGAGTGAGGGAAGGATGGAGCGTGAGATTGACAGGCGGATTGGTGCAGCGGCTGCAGTAATGCGGTCGCTGTACCGGTCTGTCGTGGTGAAGAAGGAGCTGAGCCGAAAGGCGAAGCTCTCGTTTTACCGGTCAATCTACATTCCTACCCTCACCTATGGTCATTAACTTTGGGTCATGACTGAAAGAACGAGGTCCCGGATAGAAGCGGCTGAAATGAGTTTCCTCCGCAGGGTGGCGGGGCAGAGATAGGGTGAGGAGCTCTGTCACCCGGGAGGAGCTCAGAGTAGAGTCGCTGCTCCTCCACATCGAGAGTAGTCAGCTGAGGTGGCTCGGGCATCTTTATCGGATGCCCCCTGGACGTCTCCCTAGGGAGGTGTTCCAGGCATGTCCCACCGGGAGGAGACCCCGGGGAAGACCCAGGACATGCTGGGGTGACTATGTCACTCGGCTGGCCTGGGAATACCTCAGGATCCCCCTGGAAGAGCTGGGGGAAGTGTCTGGGGAGAGGGAAGTCTGGGTATCCCTGCTCAGACTGCTCCCCCCGCGACCCGGCCCCGGATAAGCGGGAGAAAATGGATGGATGGACTTTAATGTACATGTCGACGTTGATAATGACAGCCTTAGCACTGCGTTTATCTCAGTATTAGACTCTGTCAGAATGTACATGAACCGACTCACTGTTTTAACCACACCCTTGACCTTGTTCTGACATATGACATTGAAATTGAAGACTTAATAGTCTCCTCAAGACTTAATAGTCTCCTCACAGAATCCTTTTTTATCGGACCATCATTTAATAACTTCTGAATTCACATTATCAGACTACCAGCCAGTAGGCAAAAATTCCTATACCAGACTCCTATCTGATAGTGCTGTAGCTAAATTTAAGGATATGATCCCATCAGCATTTAATTCAATGCCATGTCTCAAGACAACAGAGGACTTCTACGCTAACCTTAGTCCCTCCCAAATTGACTACCTGGTTGATAGTGCTACAGGTTCATTGCATATGACACTTGACTCTGTTGCTCCTTTAAAAAAGAAGATAATAAAACAGAGGAGGTTAGCTCCATGGTATACCCCTCAGATCCGCAAATTAAAGCAAATCTCACAAAACATAGAAAGGAAATGGAGTTCTACCAATTTGGAAGAATTTCGGTCTGCCTGGCAAGACAGTCTTAAAATATACAGGAAAGCCCTCCGCAGTGCTCGGGCAGCCTATTATTCTGCACTAATAGAGGAAAATAAGAACAATCCCAGGTTTCTCTTCAGCACTGTAGCCAGGCTGACAGAGAGCCATAATTCTGTTGAACCATGTATTCCTTTAGCTCTGAACAGTAATGACTTCATGAGCTTCTTTAATGATAAAATTCTAACTATTAGAGACAGAATTGACCAGCTCCTGCCATCAACAGGTACTGTTTTGCCTTCAAATACAGAAACCGTAGAAACTGTTGTTCATCCTGTTGCAGTTTTAGACTGTTTTACTCCTGTCGACCTTCACCAACTAATTTCAATAATTTTATCATCAAAATCATCAACCCGTATTTTAGACCCCATCCTGACTAACCTGCTTAAAGAAGTTCTACCTTTAATTGACTCTTCCGTATTAGACATGATCAATCTGTCTTTATCAACAGGCTATGTACCACAGTCCTTTAAAGTAGCTGTAATAAAACCTTAAAAAGCCTACTCTTGATCCAGGGGTTTTATCCAACTATAGACCGATATCCAATCTTCCCTTTCTCTCAAAAATTCTTGAGAAAGCAGTTGCTAATCAGCTGTGCGACTTTCTACACAAAAATAGTTTATTTGAGGATTTCCAGTCGGAAATTAGAGTGCATTATAGCACAGAGACAGCACTGGTTAAAGTTACAAATGACCTTCTAATTGCATCTGATAAAGAATTTGTCTCTGTACTAGTTTTATTGGATCTTAGTGCTGCATTTGACACCATTGACCATGGCATCCTATTGGAGAGACTGGAACACTTCATTGGCATTCAGGGAACTGCGCTAAGCTGGTTTAAATCCTACTTGTCAGATCGCTCTCAGTTTGTACATGTTAATGAGGACTCCTCTGTGCTCACTAAAGTCAGCTATGGAGTTCCGCAGGGTTCTGTGCTTGGACCAATTCTATTCACCTTATATATGCTTTCTTTAGGGAAGATTATCAGGAAGCACTAAATAAATTTTCACTGATATGCAGATGATACCCAGCTATACTTATCAATGAAGCCAGAAGAAACCAGTCAGTTAACTATACTACAAGCATGTCTTCAGGACATAAAGACCTGGATGACCTTCAATTTTCTGATGCTAAACTCTGACAAAACAGTTATAGTACTAGGCCCTAAACATCTTAGAAACTCACTTTCTGATGACATAGCAGTTATGGATGGCATTGCGCTGGCCTCCAGCACCACTGTACAGACTCTGGGAGTTATCTTTGATCAGGACATGTCCTTTCACTCCCATGTAAAGCAAATTTCAAGGACTGCCTTTTTTCACCTACGTAATATTGCAAAAATGCGGCATATTTTGTCTCAAAATGATGCAGAAAAACTAGTCCATGCATTCGTAACTTCCAGGCTGGATCACTGCAATTCCTTATTATCAGGCTGCCCAAATTCGTTGCTGAATATTCTCCAGTTGATCCAGAACGCTGCAGCACGTGTTCTGACAAAAACGAGGAAGCAAGATCATATTTCTCCAATATTAGCCACTTTGTACTGGCTCCCTGTAAAGTTTAGAATAGAATTTGAAATTCTCCTCCTTACTTACAAAGCCATAAATGGTCAGGCACCTTCTTATCTTAAAGAGCTCATAGCCTCATGCAGGCCTACTTATGGTTCCTAAAGTCTCCAAAAGCAGAACAGAGCATTTAGCTATCAAGCTCCTCTCCTCTGGAACCATCTTCCAGTCTTTGTCCGGGAGGCAGACACTGTCTCTACATTTAAGAGTAGGCTTAAAACTTTCCTTTTTGATAAAGTTTATAGTTAGGGCTGGCTCAGGCTTGTCCTGGACCAGCCCCTAGTTATGCTGCTATAGGATTAGACTGTCGGGGGACCGCCAAAGATACACTGAGCTCCTCTGTCCTTCTCTCCCTCTCCATCTGCACGTTTTCATGTCCTACCATGACGTGTTACTAACTTATCTCCTTCCCCGGAGTCTTTGTTCTTTGTCGTCTCGCAGGCTCCTGTGGACAGTGGCTGAATCTGGATTGTGTATTGAAGCTGTGTCTCCTGCCACGGCCCTGCCTGACATCCACTGCAACTACTACTACTGTTATTACATCCACTGTCATTGTTACTGTATCACTGTTTCTGTCTATCTCTGTCTGTCTGTCTGTCTGTCTGTCTGTCTCTGACTGCATTTCTGTCTGTCTCTCTCTGTCTGTCTCACTCTCTCTCTCTTGCTCTCGCTCTCTCACCCAACCGGTCGAGGCAGATGGCCGCCCACCCAGAACCTGGTTCTGCCTGAGGTTTCTGCCTGTTAAAAGGAAGTTTTTCCTCGCTGTTGTTGCCAAGTGCTTGCTCATGAGGGAATTGTTGGGTCTCTGTCGATAAAAGAGCTTGGTCTGTGCCAGTTCTATATGGAAAGTGTCCTGAGACAACTTTTGTTGTGATTTGGCGCTATACAAATAAAACTGAATTGAACTGAATATACAGTATGTCTGAATTATGTCAAAATATGGTTGGCAGCTTTTTTTTTGTAATCCTGCTCACAGACAGAAAAACAAAAGGCATTGTGTGGAGCAGGTTACTTAAATCCAGTTGGCTAGTGACTAGCAGAGGTGGCTATCATTCATAAACACACATTCTCAGGACCACTGTCTAAATATTTGTCATGCTGGTTTGCGTCAGAGGCTGACAGATGAGACAAGGAAATACCTCAGGGAAATACTAGGTTTTTTTTTGTTTTTTTTTCCAATAATAATAATAATAATAATAATAATAATAATGACAACACAGGATTTATACCACGTTCCCATGGTTGGAACAACAATCCAAGAACTGCATTCTTTTAAAAATAGATTGGATAAACAGTCCCATGTGATAAACTTTGACTCAAATACACAGAGAGAGAGACAGGTCAGTGTCGGATGGAAAAAATTATATCTACACACACACACACACACACACACATATATATACATATATTAAGATAGGGGACAAATACACGGAGAGGTGTACTGATCTCATTCATCTAGCTCTGCTTTTGCTGAGAAATAATATTAATCACGAGCCTTAAATAGATGTTTCCAGTCCCACAGTTCTCTGTCTCCCACTGAGACAGCCTCCCCATCATTTACAGAGTGTGCCAGGTTTGTGTCGGGCTGTCTGGACACAAACCTGGCACACTCTCTAAATTACTGTCAGGCTTTTAAGGTACTGGTATTCCTCAAGTGAGCACAAAACATTTCATTTACTGATCAGAGTCAGGTTATTTATTACTGGTGCATTATTGCTACTTGAGATTTCGCTGTCTTCCCCAAGTTTTACAGATAATTTACAACAGCTCAGCTGAGATCTGAAGTAAGATTGGGGAGAGTTGTGGTTCAAAATATTTTGTTATTTTGTAGTTTCAGGACACCAAGGATTCATGTGAACAGGGTAAAGCAGCTGAGAACTGCAATCAAAACATGGCTTCTTCTATACATGTTTGAGTAAACCACTGGTTTACAGGATGTTTTTAACTTGCTTTAAGTTTTACCTTTGGAGTGGAAGGAGATGAGGCAGTCACAGAGGGGCCATTTCTCCACAGGCTCCTCCAGGATGACCTCCTCCGGAAAGATGACCACGTTGATGTAGTCAAACTTACAAAGGCGCTCCAGGATCTGAGTCATGGGCTTGGATTTAGACTTCTTCATCATGGCACATATGCCAACCACAATCTGCCGCTCTGGTGGCTGGTAGAGAGGACGGGGAAGACCGGGGCAGAGAAGGGAAGGGTGGAGGGAGATGACAAGTGAGTAAAAAATGTGCCAATGCAGCGGCATGAAGACAGCGGCAGGCCAGCGTAGACAGTATGATGTGACTCTTGGTGGGTTTTAATAATGTATTGGACCAAATGGCTTTATGGTGAACTTCTTCTAAAAAGGTCGGCGTGACAAGGAAGTCTTTCTGGATCCTGAGGCGTCATGTGACCTGCAATTCAAACTGTGGACCCTAAACTGGAATCGTGGTTATAATCCAGCACTGTCCCTGAAAGCCTGGGTAACAGCCAATGGTTGGTACCATCCATGTAGTAAGAACGCTATCTGTCAGCATCTTAACATGCTAACAGCACATGTTACATACTGTACATGTTACATACTGCCCCATGCTATCAGCATGATAACATGCTTTGAGCCAAATGCCACAACTACAAAGAACTGATAAAGTTTATGAGCTGAGCCAAAGACAGGTAGACAAATATTTCTGATTTAACCGACAGCCTTTTTCCAGTCCAGTTTTTAGCTACGTAAGGGGTTTCACTCTAATGGTGGCAATGTTCATCTATCAGTCTAATGCTGAAACCTGAAAATCACCGTTACTTTCCACAAACAGGAAAAACTGTGTTATCAGTGGGCAACAACTTTATCCTATTCACAGAAAATGTATTTGATTCTTGAGATAACATTACACTAACCTTTTTTCTGCATACCTTTATTCTTACATTAGCGAGTAGGAAAGTCTTTGCTGGTGTGCCACTGTGGCCACTGACAGCTAAAGTGTGAACAGAATTGCCACCTGCTCAGTCAATGTAACATCAGCTTGATGGCAAAAATGTGTCATGCAGACACATACGCTGACATACAGAAACAGGAAATGACTGTAAGTAAGCGAGCGGCTAACAGCACTACCATAAAGTCCTTTTATAGCCACAGGACTAAACAACAGACCAGATGCCTTAAAGCTGCTCTACTGCATTGTTCTCACACCAGCCTTTGTATATTTCTGTCTCCATTTTTTCCACTGTCCAAATCCAAATAAAACTTTCCTCCTTAAAATGTCCAGGCCTGTGGATTTCCTACTGCCCAAAATGGCAAAAGCCTCAGTTCCTGCTCCAAGATTAAGTTGTATTTCACATCTGACACTACTCATAAAAAACTTTTACATATACAGCAACAAAGCACACCCTGTGCACCTGAAAACTCTGCTGTGCAAACACCTGAATTTATACCTGTCACTTACCGACTCATCCTCATCATCCTCCATTTCTTCTTCTCGATACATCTCATTCCTCATGCCTGCCTCCAGTTGGCACATGCCCTGTTCGTCATCGTCGCAACCAAGCACAAAGCGAGGAACGTCTCTTTGACCCCGCCCCTGTCCTTCCCCTGCTCTAGGTCCCAGTCCTGGTCCGTCGCAGGGTTCGGACATCACAAACCCCTGCCTAACATGGCTATTCGGGGCGGCTCCTCAAGCGGCTAAGTAGGAAGAACCCCGGTCAAAAGTGTTACAGGCCTGGTGATAAAGTCAAGGGTCTGTTGGTGTTTCTGAGCCGGCTGATAACAGATACGTGCGTCCGTGTCTGTGCGGTATGTGCTGAGGTAGAAAATAGTGGCGAATGTCCCAAGAGGTAGAAGTGAGGGAGTGGACTCCACGTGAGTTGAGGTAGATAGTCAAGATCCTGGTTGTAAAACTCCCTGTGTCAGGACAGAGGAGGCCTGGCTCTAAGAGATAACATGTCCCAGTCTGGAGACGCTTCTTCACACAGGAAACTCTACGGTCATCTGCCCACCATTTTCCAGGCCCTGGAAAAGAAAGGACAAAAAGACACACATGGAGAAACTGGTTAAGTAACCAGTTCAAAGATAAACAACATTTGGTGGCTGCAGAGACAAACAGTAGCTCCAGCTGTGCAGCTGGAGTACAAATACTGCGTCTGAATAACCACAGTACTGGCTGCTGCAGTATTGCTACATCCACCATTTGTGAAATGAACGCCAGGGAAGTAAAATCAGCTGCAACACAATAGAAGAAAAATTTTATTGATTCCTGAGGAAACAGGGCTATCGCAGCACCCAAGAGTCAAGAAAAAAAGATGTGAGCTGGAAAGAATTTCAGGCATGTTGACTACTGAAATATTTACAGACGATAGCAGCTTACACATTTATCACGGTGAGAAGGTGTTTACGGTCATGTTTGATATTTGCATTAATAGATGATCACAAAAGATAAACAGCATCTGGTGCTTTATTATCAGTATAGATAATCAAGTGAATTTAGTCCCACATTGACAAGAGAATTTAATCAACGCCAGCTTTGTTCTTGTTATTTGCGCCACTGGCAAAAAAAGTGCTGCAACATCCTG
Source organism: Chaetodon trifascialis (assembly GCF_039877785.1). NCBI lineage: Eukaryota > Metazoa > Chordata > Actinopteri > Chaetodontiformes > Chaetodontidae > Chaetodon > Chaetodon trifascialis. Next base: position 4,326,424 of record NC_092065.1, on the reverse strand, counting down.
TTATATTCAAATTAAATACAAATAATAATAAGGATAAAACAACACTGTAAGTCATACAGACTGCTTCAGCTACATGTACAATAATCATCGTATTGTTTATGGTTAGGTCTTGTGTCTTGCTCACCTCTGTCTACTTTTAAATGACATAAGAGATCTCTGAGGCTGTCCAAGGACATTTTTAGGTTGTAGATAAATAACTTCTATTGTCAAGTCTGCAGGTAGAAGCGGCCGTGAACTTCAGTTCTTTTAGTCAGCTTCAGTCAGCTCCTCACAGGTGAGACAACCCACGCTTCACCTTCAACAGTATCATCTGCTCCATGTGAGTCAGCTGCTGACTCAGCACATTTCATTCTCCAAAGTGCCTGTGCTGCTGTTTGTCATCGCCATGACGACACGGCCCGATGAGGAGCCAGTCCATCTCTCCGCCGTGTCCTGTATGTGCATCCAGGTGGATCACATTACTCCGCTTTGCGTTTCGCTTTTCAGACGGAGCCACTCGTGAAACGTTTTTAATGGACACAGTCCTGAAGTCATGTGACCCTCTGGCTGTCCTGAAGGGCTCAGCTGTCTAACATAAACTATATGACGTCAACATCTACTCACATATTCCCTGTCCCCGTACAGATAGTCCAGGGATTCAACCCTGTGTCAAACTCCATCCTGCAGCCATTCCTGCTCTGTCCCTTCACTTCTGTTCAGATTGGTTTTTCAAAGCTAATTCTGTGACCAAATGCGCATGTTTTCTTTTTTCATCCATCCTTTTGACAAATAATGAACTTTTATGGATAAAAAAACAAGGCAGAAAGTTTAGAAAGTTAATGTAAAATGGTTCAGAGTGCAAACAGCATTTTTAATGGCCGCATCCTGTTCAGTATTCATACTGCTTTGCTGATTTGAAGGGCATGTACAGTATTACATGTGCATGAACGCATCATCTATGTCCCATTTAAATTCATTATCTAAATGTATCAGGCGTCTCTGGATCCTTGTAAAAATATCTTCTCAGCGTTCATTCGCTGTTCTTTTGATACAGTTTGTGCTTGTTGCCGATCAGCCGGCTTCACAACATACTGATGCAACATTGAAGATGTTTCTGCAATCGTTTTTGAATTTCCACTTCCCAGAGCGTTTGACACAGATGCATTTCGGGAAGTGGAACAAAGAGAGCTGCTGTGTGCTGTCACATACTTCACTATGTTGATGGTCTGTAATCAAAACAATGGAGTTTCAGCACGTCCTCTTAATGTAGCTCTCCAGCTCCCACCCAGAGGAAGAACTGTGTTTGGTGTGACGTGTTTCTGCTGCTGTATTAATCTGTGAGCGGGATTCTAATAACAAGAAATACCACTAAAATACTGCCACTACTTCTTATACTATAAGTCAAGAAAAATACTTCACAAGGCACCTGATGTACAATAGCATCAAAAGAAAGACAGAAAAATTCAAACTCTGGAACAAACGAACAACTATACACAGTTGCCAGTTTATTAGGAACACCTAGCTAAAACTAGTGCAGTTTAATAGACCTGCAGCAATAATTATTTTCATTAGAGATTAATCTGCAGATTGTTTTATTGATTATCAATCATTAAGTCTATAAAATGTAAAACAAAATTGTGAAAAATGCTCACAATTTCCTAGAGCGACATCTCCAGTTTGCTTCTTTTATCAAACTAACAGTCCAAAACCCAAAGACTCTCCAATTCAATTCAATATTCCTTTATTAGTCCCATGAGGGGAAATTCCAATTTACAGCAGCATCAATCAAGCGGATACTCATTTACCAACAAACGACAGAGAAAAGCAGCAAATCCTGACATTTACAAAGCTGAAGTCTGCTTGAAAAATGGCAGAGGTGATTAATCAATTATCAAAACAGTGACTTTTCTTTAGACTGACTAAACAATAATTCAATTTTATGGTCATTTTAGACTGTAGATTTTGGTGCTGTTGAACTGCATTGCACTAAGCATTTCTGTTATTTAGCCTATCCTCACTGCTGTAAATAGGGTGGACAAAATAATAGAGACACCTCTGAATAAGAAGCATGAACTAATCTCTACAAAAATTGTCAACTGACGAGCACTCTGGAGGACATGGATCTGTTAATCCAACAACCAAAAATCTAACAATCATTATCAAACATTTGCAGCCCTCGTGCTTCAACATAATGTGAGTGTGAGTGTGTGTGTGTGTGTGTGTGTGTGTGTGTGTGTGCGTGTCCGTGTGCGGTCACTGCTGTGATCTGATCTGATACCACAGAATAAAAAAAACAGAGCTGTTATGTCATTCCCTCATAACTGAGCCAAAGCCCAGGAGCGAGGTGTGAAATGAAGCCGAGCTAGAAGAAGAAACTTGCCACTGTGGTATGTCCACAAACAGGGGATGCAGCCAAAACCAGTTCACTTATCTTTCATCAGTGCAACCCCGCTTCAAACACCACCACCACCACCCTGACCCCACCACCCACAACAAATAGCTGACATGAGGGGAAAAGCCTCCAGAAGTGGGAGGCTAGATCATATGGCAACATACCACAAGCCAACTGTGCGCGGCCGTCTTTGAAGGCCTGCAGGACCTATTTAAAGTCACTTCCACTCACTTACAGTGCACATTATTTCACATCCTCTGGCTGCGACACTGCAGACACGGTCTTACTGTGTCCTGCTCTTTCTGCCAGGACATACCTCAACCAAATCTCATACCTGACACAGCCTAACCTTGATACCCAGAAATAACAGTGTCCTCTTCCACAGGGGGTCGAAATAGGACAACTGAGGGGTAGAGCCAAGGCAGGGGTGTGGGGTGCCATGGGCTACGCTACCCAAAGATAATTCATCATAACTAACCTCTGAAGCGATGACAGCCTGCACTAAACTAAGTGGAAGCCTTTCTTGCTGGCTCGGGGTCGAAGAACACTAACAGAGATAAACTCATAAATAACAGCTGTGAGTAGAGTTTATTCTGTCTTTACTACACCAAGGACATGACCTCTACTCGACCGGCGGGATGAGCCGACACTAAACACATCAAGAAGAATGCTGCATGACTGCGTGCAAAACACCAGACGCATCTAAGCACACTAAATGAGTTCAGAGATTAAAATAACTTTCAACAGTGAACTCAGCCAGTGTCACGATTGGCTGTCGAGAAGACAACACTCGTGGACTTCATTCACACATGACTCAACAGCACTGTTGGTTCAACTGTGCACTCTACTACAATTCCTCCTGGTCCTCTACCAGCTGATCTGCATTCTGGGGGAACCCATGGTGTGTACACATAAAGGCCTGCCAATGCTCAGGAGGATACTTACAATTGTGCTGGGTGCATGTTAACAGACATGAACACTGACCAGTCAGAGAGGGTCTAATGGAAAACTGTATGAAGCTGCATTATGGAAAAGTCTAAAAGCTTGAGCTTGACCCAAGCTAAAGGCTGAAAGTCAGAACATCTCGGCTTCTGTTGCTTCAAGTTCGGCCATTTTTAAAAATCTGCCTCCTGCAAGTTGCTCAACTTTATGGAAGTGCCATATTAATTGCTGGGGTTCCCCTTTAAAATAAGACTTTCACACAGTCTTCCCCTTATATCTAAGTATGTAAGCAGCGTTTCTCAAATCACTCCATTCAGCGGCCTTATGGTGGCTAATGTTAGCTAATGTCAGCAAACTTTAGAGAGATATTGCCATGTAACTGACATTAGAGTCAGTTAGCTGACTTCATGACTCTTTTTCTTGCAGCCACAAAACTGAAAAAGCAGGTATTAAACATTGCTGAAAGTTGAGTTAGAGTTTCATATTTCTGTAATTTCAGGGCAATGAGCTGCGCCCGAGGCTCCGTTGAGATGTCTTCATGTATTGAATGCAAACGGGGGTCGATCAAAGTCAGAAACGACTTAATGTCTCTTTCACTGCGGCCAAATTGAAGAAGACAAAAAGGAGACAGATGGAGAACACAGAGAAAACCATTGTGTGAAACGGTCTCCTGTCTCCCAGTTATATTGTTCCCATCCCCCAAAAAACAAGCTCTGTATGAATAAATTAGGCGGCTCATTAAAAACATCCAGCTGTCACCTGTGGGCCCTCGTCCATGGATGAGTCACCTCTGTCATCACTGTGGGTCCAGAGATCAACAACATGGCTCCAATGACAGGCCTTTAACCTTTGAGACTGCCACAGGAAGCCTGTGTTGTTTATGACCAGTGAGAGAGGAGCTGGTCATTAGTTCCTATCGTCGTTTCTCTGATAAAGCGGAAAATGAGAAAAATCACAACACACTTTGAAAATGTTTGCCTGTCAATTACGGACTCATATTTTGTAGATTGATTGAAAAACTGAGGGTCATTTCTTGGAAAGAAATGGTAAGTATGACATTATGTTGTGATGGTGATTGGACAGTTATTTTGGTTTACTTTTGCTTAACCCAGCATCCCTGCTTTTCTCTCAGGGTAAGGATGATGCTGATCAAGCAAACAGCTCGTTATCTGAAGAGAGTTCAAGATTAAATCATTAATAAAACTGTTAATTATTATGTTCAATAAAACTTTCACTTCAACTTCAAGTTATCAGGGTGACACTGAAGCTGTATCACCACTGAGAGTCAGATGACATTCTGGTGATGTTATCAGGATACAATTACCAGTAGAACAGCAGTTAGTGTAAAATCTGCACTACAAGCCTGTAAATCCATTATGCACCGAGAACTCGAGAAATTAGCTTTGTATGCGAATACAAGCTGCTGTCATTACTGAAAACAGAGGCCATAATCGGCTTGCTGGTGTAAAACAGCCCTTTATTTGTAACATTTTTAGGAGATGAAACCTCTGTAGGGTTTACAATATGATTTATGGAGCGTGGAAAGATAAATGACTTTATTCTCCTGCTTCGAAGCTACTGATGAATAGCTTTTATACAGTTTTCAGGGTTACAATAAATGAAATTTTAATGAGAATCGGGGCTGCAGGAGCAGACAATACAGAGATGCAGCATCGACAGAACAGAGGATAAACAAGATAAACTGGATTGGTTATCATACACGGCGGATGGCATTTATTAAAATATGGCACAAAGGTGAAAAATCCACAGTTAAAATGTTTAACATCATAGCATGCTAAGCACAAATTATGAATTAGGAGGAAAAGTAGAGATCATAGCAGTAAAGGTAATCTCCCAATATATCAGCAGGGCCCAGTGGCTCTGTATGATCATATTACATCACATTCATTTAGCTCATACCTTTGTCCAAAGTGACTTACATTAGGTGCATTCGTTCTCAACAACCTGCTTGTTTTGTTTGATTTAGGAAATTAGACACGAACAGGTCACAGCATGTGATGTGTAGTCTGAAAATACACATATTCACATTGACTAGTGACCACCTTTTCTTCCATTTCCTGTTATTTAGGCATTTCTTTATCAGTTTTTGTTTTTAAACGTATTCACATGGTGGAAATACAGACATAATATTTAGTATTCCTCTTTTAATTCACGTCAGCAGGGTTCACATGGAGCTGCATTTAGCATTTAGATAGTATTAAATCATGTTTTTGCTGATGCTGCATTTCTGTTTTTCATGATTTCTTTTGTCTTAAAATATTAGTTACTATAACTTAAAGTCTTTCTTCCTCTGTTGTCCCTAGTTCCTCACAGTGTCTTTTGTCAGATCAGCCCTGGATAGATGAACTGAAATGACTTTACACATTAGATGGAAACGATTAGTCGATTAGCAACTATTCTCATTATCGATTAGTGACAAAAGTTATTTTTATGGCAAAAAAAGTCAAACATTTTGTTTTTAATGCTTCTCAGTTCTGAGGATTTCTTGCTTTTAGCTGTCATATATAAGAATATCTGAGGTTTGTTAACTTTTGGTCAAACAAAACAAGCAATCTGAAGACGTCAGCTTGGGATTTGGGATATTATGTTCAGCATGTTTCACTCTCCTCTGACAGTTTCCATACAAACCAATAACGTTCGCTCCAGCCCTCCAAATTACAATTTCAGTATTTCAGAGAGGATGACAGCTTATGAAGGACAGACATACATATTCCCACCCTCAGTGGCCCCACACACACACACACACACACACACACACACACACACACACACACACACACACACACACACACACACACACACACACAAATGTCTGGAAGTCACGTTCATCAAGTACCAAATCACCTCTGATAGTTCAGGTCTTTCTTACATCAAACTGATAAGATGTTCACTGTTCTCTTGGTGGTTAACACGCTACATGAGGACCACGTTACAGGCGTCCAGCAGCCTCCTTCCTGCGCCTCAAATCACTATCAAACACAATGAATGAGCCAGATGGAGGTTTCGTAGTAAGAAGAAGCTCTTATGGGAGGAATAAAGCGCACAAAACACACAAAAATAAATCAGTGCGTCGGCCTGCTCGCTGCACAGCACTCCTGACAGATACAGTTAAGTCACAAGACGGTAAAAGCTTGCCTGGTTTTGTCCATTTACAGCTACACAACGGTAAAATCCAGCCTTCCCCTAACACAGGACTGAAAGCACCGCCGTGAAGAGAAAGCAGAACGTTAACAACGGCAGGACTTACCGGTGGAAGTCAGTCAGCGGTTCATTTCCTTCTCTCCCGTAACTCAGCTAAACCGAAAGGAAGCTGCTGCTGTTAAGTTTCGCTCCTTTTGTGTGTTTGTGGGTTTTGTTTGTTTGTTTTTCTTTAACCTCTGAGTAAAGTTGTGAAGTACACACTAAAGTTCACGTCCGGTCATTGCTGGTGATTAGCCATATCTGCTGCTGCCGCCTGCGGCTGCGAGCTTCCTCCTTTTCTTTTTCTTCACTTTTTTTTAAACATGAAGTTTAGTTTTTTTTTAAAGCCGCGCCATTACCGCCATCTACCGTTCAAAGTGGTGCATTGCAGAACTGCACGCTCCGTGGAACACGATAGGAGGAGGATTTTGTGTCGCAGATGCTTGATAACAACTGTGAAACAGATGATAAATGTAATTGAGTACACTTACTGTACATTAATACAGTTTGAGGTACTTTACTTAAATATTTCCAATTTCTGCTACTTTATAACTTAACTCCACTATGTTTTGGTAGCCAATATTTGAGATTTTACTCCATTACTTTGATTAACAAAATCAGTTACTGGTTATTTTTCAGAATTAACTTAATCTGAACTGCAAAGTAACTGGCAATAATGGAATCAGATAAATACACTGTGGCTGTGGGGTAAAGTTGCCAAAAATGGAAATACTCAAATATTATAGTATACTATCAAATAATATTTATATGGAATTATTTTATTATTCCTTTCTGTTTATATGTGTTTAATCAATCCTAACACTATAACTCTCTCTTTTTGAGTGAAATTGATTTCTCCATAGCTTTAGTCTGTAAAATAAAAATTATAAACTTGTGTCACAGCTCAGTTGAGGTTTAATTGCCTCCTCTGATGTTCCTCCCCCTCATATTAAGCAGACAGAGGTTACAGAACACAGACTGTGTATGGGCCATTTACATTTCTCAGCGTCTGAGGAATTGTTCCATATGTTGACTGATTTTGTTATGTTTTAGTCTTTCCCTTGGGTGAAAGACCCTGATTCCAAAAAGAGCTGGGAGGCTTTCTAAAAGATAAATAAAACCAGAATGCAATCAGTTTCATTTTTATCACATCACATGCTTTGCTTTAAAGCCAAAGACGAATATCCACAAGAGCAGAAAGATGAGTATTCTCTATTCTCTCAAAGTCACACAGTCCTGGTTGATTATGTAAGGCATAATAGGATTTTTGAATGAGCCGATACATTCTGTTTAAATAACCTTGTGAAAACAGGATATCACCATTATGTCAACAGCTCTGAGATCTCATAGCTCTTATTCTTTGTCCACTGTTAGCACACTTCTACTTAGATCCTTTTATTCATTTTCTCTGGTTTTCTTTGCAACACTGACACATTATCGTCACCTTTTTCACTGACGCATCCCTATTTCCTGAATTCAGCAGAGACAGAGCAACGTTAGCATTCATTTGGAGTCATGTTTCAGGCCACCTGATGAATGCAAGTCCAATATTTACTCTCTTTTTTTGCTCTGTTTTTGGTCTCCACCAACTCATGGAGGAAATATGTGGTTGTTTAGCTGTTGAATGCTCCACTGTGTTCACCAGCTATTTGTTGATTTTGTCTGTCTGCCATTTTGTGCTGGGCAGGTAACATACATTTGGTTTTTAGAGGTTTTTTTGCTCAACACTCGGCACTGATGCGAGTGGTGAGAGTGAACAGTAAAGCTACAGCAGGAAAAGCAAAATAATTAACTAAGAGATACCACAGATCTGAGGAGAGGTCTGAAGAGTTGGATGATAATTAGCTGTTGATGCTAATAGTCATGTGATCTATTGTTGATATGAAACATTGATTGTAGTAGCTTTAATTAGGATCTATTGGAGGCCTAAACAGTAAACAAGTATCTGTTAAATACCTCATATATAGTAACATGCAAATACACATATATCATCAAATGTGCATCAGAGTTTTGTCATTTAAAGGACATACTGTAACACATACAGACTTTTTATTTCATCAAATTATAAAGTTATTCATCAGGCCCTGATGCCTCACACAGGAACCACACACAGTCAGCTGGGGCATGAAACAAGCCTTACATAGATTTCTATAATCCCACAGTTGCCTTTACTTCCCATTGAGCCTTTCCCAGCATCAACACCGGCACTGGTCACTGACAGACAGCCCGGTGTGGCTGATGTGAGTCTGGCAAGCGGTCAAGAAAATGTGCAGCAGCTCTCGGCCCCACCATGCAGCAGCACATGAGAAGTCAGTCTGTGCTTCGGCATAAGGAAGCAGTGTTCACAAAAAACCAGTAACCGCCTCTCCCTCCTTCTCCTCATCTTCTCTCTCTCACCACCTATCCTGCATCCAAAAATGTCTTTTTTTAAACACCTGAAATTATGTAATGCATTTAAAAGAAATGTCTAAATGCTCTCTGAAGCGCCCTGTCTTTACGGATTCAATGGACACACTATCACTGATGGCCATCTTTGAAAGGCTGCTGACCTACACGTCTTTGTCCATTTTAAGTCAGGTTCAACTCACGAGCTGAGACAGACAGGGAGAGGAAAAAGAGGTGAAAATGTCTCTTTAACATTTGCTGTAACATGTGACAAATAAGATCGTCAGCAGTCAAATTAGCAATGTGATCACCTAAGCTCCGTCCCCAATCATAAGGTTAAAAAAATCAGGAAACTTTCCTTCATGTAGTTTCATGGATGAAGAGCATGCACAGTCACTAATGATGGATAATGAGAGTGTCTCTGTGTGGCTCGCTCGCTTTTTCCCATATATTTCCTGAAAAAGGAAGATATATTTGCTGTCATTATGACTAATAAGCTCTGCCAAGTTTACTGAAACTGTGATTGAACTTTGTACAAAACTGAACTTACATTTCTCACTTTAGGCCACGGTGGCTGTGGATTACATTTCATGAATGAGTGAAGGTTAAAATAGCTGCAGTCCCATTTGTCACATTGGCTCGGAAGCGAACACCAATTATGTTTTCTGAATAAAAAATTCACAAAAAAGAGAATTTTTGTACCTTGCACACACTTATCATATAGACTGCTGACTGTACAGTTACCATTTGTTGTTATGAATAAATATACAGTCATGGAAAAAAATTATTGGACCACCCTTGTTTTCTTCATTTTCTTGTTAATTTTGATGCCTGGTACAACTAAAGGTACATTTGTTTGGACAAATATAATGATAACGACAAAACTGTTTATAAGAGTTTAATTTAAGAGATGATATCTCGCCATTTTCCATGGTTCTCTTGATAATAGCCAATATCACTGAAGTTCTTACATCATTAGCTTCTTTTCTGTCTGTTAGTCACATGATACACACAGGAGTTAGTACTTGATTGCATAACCATTGTTTTTGATGACTGCAGCCATGCATCTTGGCATGCTCTCCACCAGCTTCTGACATTGTTCTGCTGTCACAGCAGCCCATTCCTGTTGCAAAAATTCAAACAAATTTGCTCTGTTTTTGGGCTTGTGGTTCGCCATTTTGAGTTTGATGATGTTCCACAGGTTTTCAATTGGATTTAGATCTGGTGATTGGCATGGTTCAAATGTTCTGGTTCTCCATCCATGCTTTAACTGACTTTGCAACGTGGCAAGGGGCATTGTCTTGTTGGAAAATCCAGTCATTCAAGACAGGAGAGAGTTTATCAGCTGATGGAAGAAGACTGTTTTCAAGAGTAGCCCTGTCCGTGACCTGGTTCATTCACCCTTCACACAATTGCATTTGTCCTGTTCCACCCATACTGAAACAACCCCAGATCATCACCGATCCAACCCCATGTTTTACTGTAGGGGCAAGACAGTCTGATTTGTAGGCTTCTCCAGGCTTCCTCCTAACCAGTAAGTTGACTGGAGTGGGCATCAACTCAAACTGGATTCATCACTGAAGAGAACCTTAGCCCAATCATCAGACCAATCATTGTGATTCCTAGCAAAGAGTAACCGGGCCTTCCTCTGCCTTTCGTTGATGAAGGGCTTCTTCTGTGCCCTGTGTGACTTCAGACCAGCTTCAAGAAGTCGGTTGTCCTTGCTGAACAAGTCACATTTGTCGACATTGTCCACTCATTTTTAAGGTCCCTGGAGGTTTGACAACGATTTCTGACACAGGAACGGATGAGTGCACGGTCCTTTCATGGGGTAGAAAGACTTTTCCTGCCTCGACCAGCTAGCAATTTGGTAGTACCATGTTCGGCTTGCTTTTTCTTGGTGTAATGAACGGCTGTCTTGAAGATCTTCAGTTTTTTGGCTACCTGTTTCTCACTCAGGCCAATTTCCAGCAGTGCCAAGATGGCTGCCTTTGTGGCTTCACATAATTCTTTTGTTTTAGTCATTATGTGAGAGCTGACAACTTCTGAGTTGTGCTACGGCTTGAATGTAAGCAGGAATCCACTCTAGGCCTTGTGCAGTGTTGCTTATTGTAGCACCAGTATCACACGACTAACTGCGCCACTGGACCAGTTCTAGGCTCTAAGGAGTGGGGAGCAAGAATAATTGCACCAGAGACCGTTGCTTTAAGTAGAAAAGGCCAGCAATTTACTGAATGTAAAACACACATATAAAACACAGTACATAAAACCAAAAATACCCTGCAGGTTCCCAATAACGAGGTAAGTATAAATGAAAAAAAAAAGTATTTCACTCTTTCTTTTTGTTCTTTAGTTCACCTAGTTTATTTCAGTAAAGCTAATCTAATTTAATTAGACCAGTCTCTTTTTCCTAGGTTGTACCTATCTTAGGATTCCTATTTTTCTTCCTGAGTTACCTCTTTTTCTTTCTTTTACAGGTAAGAAAATACCTTCAAAACCCAAGTAAATCAAAATGGGCCACAGTTATTCAAATCACATTCAAAAATATAAACATATGAAAATAAAAGTATGACACTTTAAATTTAAGTTCAAGTCCAAATGTGAGCTCAAGTGTTCAGTTCAATGAAAAGTTTCAGTTCGATTCAGTCCAAAAGAATAATAATTCAATCAGTTCTCAGTTCTGTTCAGTTCAATTCAAACTAGTTCCTGATACTCCTACCACTCTGGCAGGGAGTTACCACACGCAGAGGATTTCCTCAATGATGCGATGGAGAAGATGAGTTGAAGGTCTGGGTCTGGCTCGCCATCTTGAATCCTGTCTGTGGATGTGCACGCCCGCACATGGCAGACCAATCCTCGCCCAAACCGAGCTTCCAACCGAGCAAAAACACCTGACCAAAACCGATGTGGCTTAGTTCTCATAAAATCCCCGTCAGTTCCCGACCAGGTAAGTTATGTTTTCCGACTGTTTTATCGACTTTTTCCACTGCTTTTTCTGTTAATTAATCACCGCTCGTTTTCTCTGATTCATCCTCTGCTCTCTCCCTCAGGTCTCTGCTGCAGCGTCACTGAGGTGCTGCGTCTGTGTCGCTGGTCCTTTAAAGGGGCAGCAACGTTATTTTCTGTCAACAGACTTTTAATCTTAAACACTAAATGATTGCTGAATTAACATTTTTAATTAACTCTGATGATTAATTGACATTAAATGAATCATTTTTAACTTTCAAACTTATTTATGCAGCTTTTATTCAACTATTTATTCTTATTTATGTCATATTTTAACATGGGTTACATCCTCTCCTCTTTACCTAATGCACGTCCCTGTGCATTTTGAATTTATACTGTCATAACTCTAAGGGGTTTTGGAAAGCTAGGTTCTTCAAGGAAGTCTGTAAACACATCACTCAAGGTTTGAAATAAAGACTGAACTATTGTAACCAACGGGTTTCCTAGCTCAGGATAAGTCAGTCTTTTAGTCGCTTTTCTGTCTCTGACAGGTCTTCCCGAACAGTCGCTTGTGTCCTGGTTGTCAGTTTGGTCCAGATCACTTGTGTTTTCTTTGCTCTCCTGAATAGGTTGAGTAGAAGGATGGACATTTTCCAGGTCTTCCTCAGGTAGGTTTCCAGTTTCCTGTCCAGCAGTTGAGTTACTCTCTTCAGGATCAGGTAAGTCTTTGTCTCCAGTGTCAGGTAAGTCTTTCTCTGCAGGATCAGGTAAGTCTTTCTTTTCAGGATCAGGTAAGTTCAGGTCATAAGTCTCTACTGGAGAATCCTCAGGGAAAGCTTTGGCTACGTCTGAAGGATCTTGCTTAACAGCAGTGAACTCTTTGGAAGGTTCCGGTTCATCCCTTTCAGGTAAGTGTTCCATGGGTTCAGGGGTCAGATCGAAACTTAGTGTTCCCACTCTTAGGTTTCTGTGATAGTGATATTCCTCCGAGTCAGATTGGGATTCATCCCCTTCAGCTCCATCTGATGTGTCATTTTTAAAATGTTGCCGAGTTCTTGGTTGCCTCACTGCCTTTGGCGGGTTAGTTTCACTTTCGATTGGGATCACAGGAAGGAAACCGCATGGCAGTAGGAGGTCACGATGAAGAGTTCTTTGTGGACCATCTCTGGTCTCAGGTTCCACAACATACACTGGGACGTCTCCAGCCTGTCTCAGGACAACATACACGTCGGACTCCCACCTGTCGGCTAACTTGTGCTTGCCTCTGAGACGGACGTTTCGGACCAAGACTCTGTCGCCTTCTTCCAAGGTGGAGTCAACAACGTGCTTGTCAAACCTCGCTTTGTTGTGACTGGCTGTCTTTTTAGCATTCTCAGTTGCTACTCTGTAACTGTCTTCGAGTTGGGATTTCAGGTTGCGGACATATTACGAGTGAGAGCCTGGCTGATGATTGACTGGTAGGCCAAAGGCTAGGTCAACTGGCAATCTTGGCTGACGCCCGAACATTAACTCGTTGTCTCGTTCTTAGTACAATTATAAGCGTGTACTAATGGCTTGACGAACTCCCGCCAATGACTCTTTTTCTGGTTCTTGAGGGTTCCCAACATGTTGAGCAGGGTCCTGTTGAAGCGTTCTACAGGGTTCCCTCTCGGATGGTGTGGTTCTTACCTTTTGAGTACCAATGAGCTCACACAGTTCTTTTATTGTTTGAGACTCAAAGTCGGGACCTTGGTCACTGTGGAGTTTTTCAGGAATGCCATAATGGACGAAAAAGTGGTCCCACAAGGTCTTGGCCACTGTCCTGGCTTTCTGATTCGGGGTGGGGACTGCTACTGCATATTTCGTAAAATGGTCGGTAATGATCAGAATATCTTTTGTGTTACTGGAGTCCGGCTCCACACTGAGAAAATCCATGCACACGAGTTCGAGTGTTCTTGTGGCCATGATGCTGACGAGTGGTGCGGCTTTCTCGGGCATGATCTTCCGTCGAATGCAGCGGTTGCAGGTTTTGACCTTAGTTTCCACCTCGGCTGACATTTTGGGCCAATAGAACCGCTTCCGGACGAGATCTAGGGTGCGCTCTGTGCCCATGTGGCCCATGTCGTCATGGAGGCTCTTGAGGACTAAGGATCTCAGGGCCTCAGGGAGCACAAGCTGGTAGTGAGTCTGAGCGCCCTCTTGCCGCCTGCGATACAAGAGACCATTTAAGAGCTCCAATGTGTTCCACTCTCTCAATAAGAGACCAAGCTCAGGAAGTTCCTTCCTCAAGGATGGCGGGGGTTTCTCTCCCAACTCCACTTGCCTGAGGACTTCACAGATGCAGGGATCAGCATTTTGCTTGTCTCTTATTTCAGCTGGTGTTAACGAGGAGACGACAGGTAAGCCACCAAGCTGATCCTCCTCTTCAAAGCTTTGTGGGAGAGCCATTGGATGATGGGCAAGTGACACAACCAAGGTGGTGCTGGGTGATGTTTCCACAGGGTGATTGTCGGTCACTTGGTGGACCAAGTGCTTCTCACAGATGGCTTTGATGGTGTTTTCATTCAGGTGTGCATAATCAGCCTCTGACAAGTGTCTTTTTGTGAATTGTTGTATCCTCTCCAACTCTTTTTGTGATGTTGTGTCATCAGGTACTCTGCTGTGAGGACGTCTGGACAGCCCGTCCGCGTCTTGATTCTGCTTACCGGCTCTGTACTGTAGCTGGAAATCGAACGTCGATAGAGTGGCCAACCATCTGTAGCTCGTGGCGTCGAGCTTAGCAGAGGTAAGAATGTATGTTAATGGATTACTATCTGTGACAGCAAGGAATGTGTTCCCGTACAGGTAATCCTGGAATTTCTCCGTTACTGCCCACTTAAGGGCAAGAAATTCTAATTTGTGCGCAGGATACCTGGACTCACACTTCAACAGACCTCGACTCGCATAAGCAACGACGCGCTTCTGTCCCTGTTGCTCCTGGTAGAGGGCAGCACTGAGGCCCGACATGCTCGCATCTGTATGTAGAATGTAGGAGAGCTTAGGGTCAGCAAACCCGAGGATGGGTGCGGTCGTCAGCTTTTCGATTATGGTGTCGAACGCTGCCTGGCAAGCAGGCGTCCATCTGTCACCAAAAGAGTCCTTTGGGTTGAAGTACTTCTCAGGGTTCATGGTGGTTTTAGCGCGCTTCCTCAGTGGCGGGTAGCCAGCGGTGAGCTCGTTGAGTGGCTTCACGATCTTTGAGTAGTCTTTTACGAACCGGCGGTAATAACCGCAGAAACCCAGGAAGGTTCTTAGCTCCTTCAAGTTGTTGGGTTTTGGCCAGGTTTTTAATGCTGCTACTTTGTCAGGATCGGTTTCGATGCCTTTTTCAGACACGATGTGGCCGAGGTACTTTACAGAGGTTTGGAAGAACTTGCATTTCCCTGGCGACAGTTTCAAGCCAAACTCTTTCAACTGGTTGAGCACGCGCATCAACCTTTCCTCGTGCTCCTCCAGTGTCGAGGAGAAGATGATGAGGTCATCCAGAAAAACTAGGGCTTGCTTCAAGTTCAACTCTCCCATACAATGCTCCATAAGCCTCTGGAACGTGCTAGGGGTGTTCGTTATCCCCTGAGGCATCCTGTTGAACTCGAAGAATCCTAGTGGGCAGACGAACGCAGTTTTGTGTTTGTCTGCTTCCTCCATCTCTATTTGATAGAAGCCTGATTTGAGATCGAGCACCGAGAACCACCTGGACCCGGTCAACGCTGAGAAGGACTCTTCCAGATTAGGTAAGGCATATGAATCCTTTACTGTTTGTGTGTTCAATTTTCTGTAATCTATACAGAGTCTGACATCGCCATTACTTTTCCTGACGACCACAATCGGCGAGGAGAAAGGTGACTCCGATTCACGGATGACCTCTGCATTGAGGAGTTGCTGGAGGTGGGTACGCACAGCCTCTATGTCCTGGGGGTGTATAGGTCTCGGCCTATGTTTGAATGGCGTCTCATCACTGAGGGTTATGTGATGTTTGATTTTGTCAGTGCGGCCAAAATCTAGCTCGTGCAGTGCAAACACCTCCGGCATGGAACTCAATTTCTCTGTTATCCTCTCTTTCCATTCATTGGATACAGGAGAGTCAGTGAAGTCAAAGTTGAGATCTGGTTTTTGGTCAGGTTTTGTGGGGGAGTCTGAGTCAGGGGTCTTGACAGATTGAACACTCGTGACAGCGTGTATCTCTGCTATGACGGCCTTTGGAGACAGGGTGATGTCATGGTGTGACTCGTTCTTGAGCATGACTGGTATGCAGTGTGGCAGCTTTGGTGGTAGACTTACCAGGCTATCTGTTACCAGGATGCCACCTGGCAGGGACGATGACTTCGGTGACTCTACCATCACCCACTTTCCAACATCAGGCGTCCTGCAGCTCACTGATCCTTCGAGGACTTTGGTCTGTCCAGCTGAAATGGTCTCGAAGTCTCTACTATGAAGCCTCACCTCTCCCAGGCTGGAATCAACGGACTGTCTTTTCCGGATCTCAAGGGTCTTTAAGACGACTTTGCAGCCATAAGGAAGAGACTCATAGTTCTGGGGTGCGATGTCTGCGTACTTTTCATAGAGAACATCCAAAGTATTTGTGCCTATAAGCACTGATGAAAAGGTGGAGCGCATGTCAGGTGCAACCAAGACCAGCGTAGGTACCTCGATGTCGGCTCCAAGCAAGCTCTCAGGGAATCTGATGGTGGCCTCAACATAGCCAAGGTAAGGGACGCTTTGACCGTTGGCTCCTTCCACTTCAAGCAGGTCGTTCAAAGAATTGAGAGGTAAGTGAGACAGGTTCTCCAGAAAGAAGGAGTTGGGGATTGTTGTTACTTGAGAGCCTGAATCTAACAAGCAACTGCAGTCTTTGTCAGCGATGGTCACTTGTGCGGTGCACTTGGCTCCAATCAGACCTTTTGGCAGGGTCACTGACTGTCTTTGCGTATGAGAGTACACATGGGCTCTGTGCAGCTTCTTTTTGGGACACTTTGTCTGTGCTCCAGTCCCCGTTTGTCCCACAACCGGAACTGAGTCTAGTTTAAAGGATCAGGCTTTGGAGCGCCATGTCGACTGTCCCATGCTAACTGCTTTTCTTTCAGCTGCTTCCTCTTCTCAGCTACAAGAGATGGGTTCGGCTCACTTTCACACTGAGGCTTGATGTGTCCGTCCTCTCCACATCTAAAGCAATACCAGGGCCTTGGTCTATTGCTTGTGCTATTGTTTACATCTTGGCTGTGGGGCTGCAGCCCTTGAGATGTGTGAGTGATAGCTGGGGAGTGTGTGCTAGCTGTTTGGGGAGCTAGTGGTCTGGCAGCTGGTTTAGCTTTTCTACTGTCTTTCTGTGTGATATGTGTGAGCTGGGACTGTAAATCAGCTATTTGTTTCTTTAAGTCTTGGATTTCAGACCTGTGATCAAGAGCTGGCTGAGATGAATTGCAGTCTTCTTCACTCTGCACATTAACACCTTGATAATGAGAAGACACTCTTGGTTTTGAAACACTGAAGTGCTGTTTCATGCGTGATGCTTTGGAAGAACGCTTATCTTCTGCTGTGCGGAGTAACAGGAGAAGTTCGGCAAAGGTAGGTGGGTTCTGTTTCTTTTGTTCTAGCTGAAGTTCAGCTATCAAGATGTTATCCCAGCAGCCTCTGACGAACTGCCTGACAAGATGCCGGTCAAGGTCGCTTGCAGTTACACCCCCCCTCCTGAGGGTGGTGCTCAGCATCACCTGCAGCCGTTGTAGATAAGCTGAGGGTTTCTCACCATTATCTTGCATTGTGTTGAGATACTTTGCGAAGAGGTCATCTCCATCCTCGACGGTGCCGAAAGCGGAGTCCAAGATCTCTAAGAGGAGATTCAGGTGTCAGGTGCTTCACAATATCAATAGCATGTGATAAGAGACTTTCAAGGAGCTTTCGTGACTTGTAAAGATCAGACTGTGTTGTGTCTTTAAGAAGAAGTTCGACATTGGAGCGCCATGCCTCATAATCCACTTCATTGTTGGGACGTGGGATACGCCCAGAGAAGGGTCTGAGTCTCAAGGAAGTGTGCACCTGCAGAGCAGAGTCTTCATTTCTCACTATGTGCTCAACGATTACTTTTTGTATGTCAGGTGGATTGACAACAGAAAGTTTCAGAGCAGGCTGTGTCTTTTCTTTAGATGGTGTCGATGGTGGAGACCAATGATGTTGAACATGCTGCTCCGGGGCTATGCTGGGCAGGGGGCTTACCTGTGCAACATTATCAGGGTCATGTTGCTCTGGGGTATCAGGTGAGTTCTGCTCTGTATCTTCATCTTGGGTTTCTGAGTGATCTAGATCGACAGTCTCACTGATGAGGGAGAGCTCTTCTCTGAGGACAGCTGCAAAGTCTTTGCCAGTCTGTTTTGCAATGTCCTTTAACTCTGTAAGGTAAGTCTGTGTGGCTGTTTTACTGGCTACAGGTGTGTAAACACTGGCTAAAGCTCTGATGTGGTAGGTGACATCAGTCTTAGTCCTACTGTTAAGTCTGTGTGGCAATGAAGGTAAGAGAGACTGTATAGCTGTACCATACACATACTCTACAATAACCTGTTTGCCTGACTCTTGTTCAGTGAAATCTACTGGAATTACCCTTTGAATGGAACCATATTGTTTCAGGAAGTCATGTAGTTCTTCATCAGTTTCTGTATCGGTTACACCGCTAACTATGACTGAGTTAGGGATTTTTACGCTACTCGTTTGAATGATATCCATATTGGAAAACTGATAGCAATATTATACGGTCTCTGGTTTCTAGTTTTAAATGCTTTAAGCCACTCCTGGCTGGCTCACTAAGTTTGTAGCACCGGTATCACACCACTAACTGCACCACTGGACCAGTTCTAGGCTCTAAGGAGTGGGGAGCAAGAATAATTGCACCAGAGACCGTTGCTTTAAGTAGAAAAGGCCGGCAATTTACTGAATGTAAAACACACATATAAAACACAGTACATAAAACCAAAAATACCCTGCAGGTTCCCAATAACGAGGTAAGTATAAATGAAAAAAAAAAAAGTATTTCACTCTTTCTTTTTGTTCTTTAGTTCACCTAGTTTATTTCAGTAAAGCTAATCTAATTTAATTAGACCAGTCTCTTTTTCCTAGGTTGTACCTATCTTAGGATTCCTATTTTTCTTCCTGAGTTACCTCTTTTTCTTTCTTTTACAGGTAAGAAAATACCTTCAAAACCCAAGTAAATCAAAATGGGCCACAGTTATTCAAATCACATTCAAAAATATAAACATATGAAAATAAAAGTATGACACTTTAAATTTAAGTTCAAGTCCAAATGTGAGCTCAAGTGTTCAGTTCAATGAAAAGTTTCAGTTCGATTCAGTCCAAAAGAATAATAATTCAATCAGTTCTCAGTTCTGTTCAGTTCAATTCAAACTAGTTCCTGATACTCCTACCACTCTGGCAGGGAGTTACCACACGCAGAGGATTTCCTCAATGATGGATGGAGAAGATGAGTTGAAGGTCTGGGTCTGGCTCGCCATCTTGAATCCCGTCTGTGGATGTGCACGCCCGCACATGGCAGACCAATCCTCGCCCCAACCGAGCTTCCAACCGAGCAAAAACACCTGACCAAAACCGATGTGGCTTAGTTCTCATAAAATCCCCGTCAGTTCCCGACCAGGTAAGTTATGTTTTCCGACTGTTTTATCAACTTTTTCCACTGCTTTTTCTGTTAATTAATCACCGCTCGTTTTCTCTGATTCCTCCTCTGCTCTCTCCCTCAGGTCTCTGCTGCAGCGTCACTGAGGTGCTGCGTCTGTGTCGCTGGTCCCTTAAAGGGGCAGCGACGTTATTTTCTGTCAACAGACTTTTAATCTTAAACACTAAATGATTGCTGAATTAACATTTTTAATTAACTCTGATGATTAATTGACATTAAATGAATCACTTTTAACTTTCAAACTTATTTATGCAGCTTTTATTTCGACTATTTATTCTTATTTATGTCATATTTTAACATGGGTTACATTATGACATGAAATGGCCTCTCATATACCCTGGGAATACAATTAAGCTTAAGCATGTCAAATAGGACATAAGGTATTATGGAATCAGCTGCATTTTTTGTCGTGTTCATTGTATTCTTCAGGTAATATACCTTTAGTGGTATCAGGCATTAAAATGAACAAGAAATTGAAGAAAACAAGGATGGTCTAATAATTTTTTCCATGACTGTAGATATTAAAACTGTGAGTAAGGCTGTAGTTTCCAGTTATTTCATTCATCATACATCCTAACCAGACCAGTGTTATAGTCGGGATGCTTTCATTCACTGGAACTTGCAATTTATTTAAGTTTATACAGCATATTCAAAAATCAAACTCTCTAATCTTATCACAGAATTCAATATTCTTCAGTAAACCTGGATTCAGAAAGTCATATATCAAATGGATCTTCTGTTTCTGGATCACCTGTATCGCTTTACACAGGGGCTTGCCATCAATCCACCACCAGAAGCAATTCACCACAACACCACCATCAAAGACACAGAGACAGCTGACAGACAACATCAGTCTTATATGCAGATGATGTGTTGTTAGTCATGCAGACGGTAGCTCCAGTCATCCAGCAACAGAATTAAAATGCTGCTTACATGCTAGTGCATCTGTAATAATTTATTCTATCATAATAGATCACTAATGGGCCATTTTGCTGCCCAGTAGGCACTTTAACTTGTGGTACTTAAGTAGTTTTTTACTCACTTGTACTTGATTATTTTAAAATTTTGGCATTGCTACGTGTACTTTAACAAATGCTTCAACACAAATACACGTAGGCCTTTATACACTTTTTTTTTTTTTTTTTGCCAGGATTTAGATGAGAAGACTGACCATCACTTTCAAGTCTATTCAGCAAGTCAAATAAGCCAATCATAGGCAGAGTAGTACAAGTCATGCCTTTGCCATCCAGGGGAAAAAAATAATTGTACTAAATATTAAGGTACATCCATGGAGTTTGGAGGCACTTTGGCGTCTTGGGCCAAAGCTTACAAGGATCAAACTCAGAGAGAGTTAAGACAACAGATTCTCTCCCTGATTTTATTTCACCAGTGATTTTCATGAATATTATTCTTCAGATGCAGCAGCAAGCAAAGCAAAAATTAGTAAAACAGCTAAACACTGCATACATGACAATTAAAATAACAAGTAAGCTGTCTATAAGTCCCACATTGTGCATTTATCGTACATCTCTCCCATCTTTATGAAGGTTTCTTTTTTTTATGCTACAAAATGTAATCCATAACACTAATGAGTCTCAATAACAGGTGGTCAAATCCTACATTTCCAGACATTTGGTCAAGCAGGGTAATAGATGGTGTTTTTTTCGCCTGGTTTCTCAACATTTTGTATTTAAGATCACGTTGTCAAGTCTGTATTTCCTCTGCAGCTGTGTAAGTCATCAGTACGCATGTCTTCGCAGCAGTGTCACCGTGAGAAATTCCTGCACACTCTTTGTTCTCAGCAGCTGAGAGTGTGACTGCAGCATCCTAATGCCCCCGAAAGCCACTTGGATAATTTTCTACAGACATAAAACATCAACAGTCCATTAGAGACAATCACAGAATGATGACATTAGATCTCCTGTACAGCTGCTCATATATTTTGTCCAGACTCGCTCACTAGAGCTATCAGTATGGTTCATATATCCCCCCACAAACACACGGACGCACACACACACACGCATGCACACTTATATATAGTGAGCGAGCCTTGACAGCTATAAAGCAGCTATTCACTTCAATGGAGAGGCTGTAAAGAAAAAATGCAGCCCTCCCACTTGATAGACTGCAAGAGGCTGTGTCAACACACACACACACACACACACACACACACACACACACACACACACACACACACACACACACACACACACACACACACACACACACACACACATTGCTTCCTTTCCTTCATGGATAGCAGGAGGAGATGCCTAGCCAGGACTGGTTGAAAGACGGCCTTATGAGAGGAAAAACACACACACACACACACACACACACACACACACACACACACACACACACACACACACACACACACACACACACACAGTATGACAAGCCTTCATATTAAGAACTTACATGTGCAACAACTGTCCTTTAAAGGAAGAATAACTTTATACCATAAAGTTTACACATGTGCATTTAGTGACAGCAGCATAATATGCTAATAAGTTATGATCAGACTTTATGCAAGTGCAGAGTACATCGTCTCCTGACAGTGCTGGTGCCCTCTACTGGTCAAGGACATAAGTTGCAGGATTCATTACAGAAACACCCTTTTGTCTTACTGAATATATAGTTTCAGCCAGTTAAACTGGCTGAGAAAATAAATTTCCACCTTCCTTTTGTCATTTTGTATTCAGTGATCCGGACCCTTGCTTCAACATGATGTTACACACATTTTCCTGTAGCTTAGCATAATTCCAAAATGTGACACAATAAATGAAAAATCTGAATAAATCAGTGGAAATGCAGGCGCTTCCTCACCGATCACAAGGGGCCAATGAATTGTGTTATATGTATGAAAATGATCTCAACCCAAATGAACATCTGTGGGAGATTTTGGACCAATGTGGCAGACAGCGCCTCATCACCACCATCATTTAAAGAGAATTAAAGGAGCATTGAGATTATTCTGTCAGGTCATGATGGAACAACACCTTAGAAAACACTTTATGTTGGTTTTTCATTTAATTTGTAGGTATGAACAATTCTTCTCCAGACAAGCTACTCTAAGTTGTAAGTGTTAAAAGGTTTTAAGTGTAACATCAAGTTGGAGAATTGTTCAGCCTCGTGCTTTGAAAGGGCACCTTAGTTTTTATTTTTAGAGGGAAGTAAACACTAAAATGTATTCTAGAATGGAACAGAGTGAACAGGACAGCTAACATTTAAAAAAAACTCACAGTCACTGTATACAAGCGGCCGCAGAATGCTAAACTGAGAGAGTCTATTTCAGGCTCGCTTTAAAACACAGGAAGGAATTCAGGAGAGTGCTATACATTTCTGGCATCTACAGAATATTGGCGTTTCTCCGCCCACTTGCTGGACCCCAGGATAGTGCTGAGACGTGACACATTAAATCATATATACTGAAGCTAAGTACTTTTCCTGTCTGGTGTTGATTTCTGTGCCTGTTGATTTCAGTGTGAATGGTCCCTTAAGACAAATCAGTCAGATAACATGCTGTTCTATTAGACTGAATAGTCAGAGAAAGCCTCATCTGTGTGTTTCTGTCTTGTTGTCAAACTTCTGCTCGACATTCAGCTCTATGGTCCCATAAATCCTCCACTCAAAACTCCCCCCAGCTCAGTGTCCCAGCCTCCACCTGTCAGTGGTACCAAACTTCCAGACAGACAGGTGAAGCTGGGGAAAATCATATCCAAAACCTGGACCATCAGCACTGGAGCCCCCAGAGATGTGTGCTCTCCTCCCTGATCTTCTCCCTCTACACCAATGACTGCACCTCAGGAGACGGATTTTTGAACTGCTGGTCCCCTGGTGCAGTCAAAACAAAATGGAGCTGAACATGCTCAAAAATGTGGAGATGACAGTGGACTTCAGGAGGCGTCCATCAAAAGTGCCCCCTATTCCATCCTCAACAACACTGTTTCCACTATGGAAACCTTCAGGTTTCTGGGATCCACTATCTCCCAGGACTTAAGGTGGACTTCAAACATAGCCTTAATCATCAAGACAGCTCAACAGAGGATGTACTTCCTGCATCAGGTCAGGAACTTCAACCTGAATCAACAGCTGCCGATCCAGTCCTGCACTGGAATAATCTGCTCTGTTCTATGCAAATCCATCATTGTCTAGTTTGGGTTTGCTGCTAAACAGGACAAGAATAGACTGCTGAGAAAATCATTGATCATTGACCTTCCCTCACATCCTGGACAGAACCTGTTCCAGTTTCTCCCCCCTGATAGGCACTGCAGATCACTGAATGGCAAAATAAACAGACACAAAAATAGTTTCTTCACAAGCTGTCACCCTGGTGAACAGTTAGCAGTCTTATCTTGTAATGCTTAAACAGCTACTGACATTTATAACGCATTAATGCACAGTTTTTAACATATACACTGTTACTTCCATTAGCTAAATGCTAACACATCTTATGTTAGCCTTGCACAAAACACAAACTGCAGCTGTGAAACGTCATTAGTTTTACAAGTGTTGAGTTATAAACCAAATTGCTGGACAAATTAAATCATGATGGCAGAAGAAGAAAAGTCCAGGGAGGGTCAGTGGGTGGCCAAAGTCTGCAGTGTTTGATCTCTGGGAACCATGCATGTCTGTACAAATTCCCTCTTAATCTATCCAGGAATTATTCAGATATTTCAGTCTGGACCAAAGTGGTGGCTGTCCCAGAAACATGCTGCTTGCATGGCTTAAATAAATGTGTTATAGTTTAATGCTGGGATTAATGTGAAGTAAATTCCTTGTGTGTGCAAACCCACAACAGGCAGTTTGTCATCACCATATGTTTATTTATACCTACACTGCATGTGCATGCGTGTGATGTCTTTGTGCATGTGTGAGTTGCTGCGTGGGTGTGTGTGCCTTTGCCTGTGTGAACAGAAAGCACATCAACCCATCAACCGAATCAGACCTGTCAGCACTTTTCCTGAGCTTGAAATTTGTCACCCTCAAGAAAAAACCTCAGTCTGGTTCGAGCTGAGCTGGTTCGTCTCTCTGTGTCAGCAATATTCTAGCTTGTTTCCAGTGTGTGGCTGCTCATATTTGGATCATTTGAGGCAGAGAAGAGAGAAAACACAAGCGTCTCTGTGCTGACCTCCGCCTTCCACTCTGAGAGGTCTTTCAGGTGGACTCTGCGCTGTAATGCTGCTAGTTGTAAGTCAAGTCTGCACTCGCAGAGCTGAAATCACCCCACAAGCGATGGTTTGGGTGTGTTGACAAAGGCACACAGATAAATACACACACTCAAACACAGAAAGAACAATTTTAAGTAAACGTGACACTTAAGTCAACTCAAATTACACAAATAATAAAATTAATTAACCTTATTCTTCATTTTTGTGAGAACAAAAGGGACATTCATGGTCGAGCTGCCATGCTATATCATATAAACTGGGCAGCAACAGGATATCACAGTCATTCACTGTGTAGTATTCTTGATTTTGTGAGTCAGCTCTACACCGCAACCATACACACAATTTCTTTATGACCCAGACTGTAAAAACAGACGACACATCTGTTTCTAAAGACTCATTGTGTGCCTTAATATATAGTTAAACCAACACATAAAGCCTATACACTCCTCACTTTTAACAGCATCAGTGCAAATTCAGGCTAATGACACTATAACATTCTGGAGGGGTTTTTCCTGCTGCTGCAGACAGAAAACAACAGTGGTTCAGTTCTTCAAGCTCCACAGCATAGAATTACTTTGAGCCTCATGTTCTGACTCTGATGTGAGTGACAGCAATGTCAAATGCCAAAGTGAGGGAAAGCTTGTTACTCTTAATCATGTTTATAAAACCAGAATTTACACTGATGAACCACAACGTTACCAACAAGTGATGTGAATAACATTGATCATCTGGTTACAAGTGTTGGGACTAATGCATTACACTGTAACACGTTACTGTAATTTAAATTTAAATAGGCTCATTAGTCCTTACTATTGTCTTAGCTGACTGGAAAAAATAGCAAACGCAGCCTATTTCCTGCATTTTGCAGGTTATGATCCCCTGACCTCATGGTGACACAAGACAGTTGAGACAATGCAAACTGAAGATACTTGGGCTCATCAAATAGAATTATCTATCAACTACCAAGGCTCAGTGTACAACCAGCATCATGTGTATCCCCTTCCACCAAATCGCAAGACAATACAAGGCAGGTAGGAAAGCTGGTGCAATGATAGAAAAATCTTGACAGTCTGGTCCCACGCTGTGCCACAGAAACACAAAAATAATACGGCTTAATAAGAATTGAAGGAGACATTCAAAAGTCGTGCAGAAGTTACTTTCTCTTGTACTTTTATATGCAGTATTTGGTAAAGTAAATCAATTACTTAGCAATTAGTAGCAAGTAATTACTACACTGCTTGTTACAATGCAATGTTCTGCTGGGAAACCTTGAGTGAACTGACACTTTTTGCCCACCTAAATGTTGCTGCGGATCATGTACACCGCACAACCTCCCACTCTAACCATGTGCACCAACAGCAGTGACCTCCCCAGCAGGACAGTGCGCCCCACCACGCTGCAAAAACTGCACAGGAATGGCCCAAGGAACATGAGCCCATGGCACTTACCTGGCCTCCATACTCCCCAGATCCCAAGCCCCATGGACCGAGACCCCACCCTGCATCCCACAGAAAGAAGAGGATCCACTGCCAACGCCCCGATGCCAGACACCACAGGACAACATGCTTTAACGCTGTCAATATGAAATTACATGAAATTCAGATAAATAGTCCAAATAAAAGGTTAAAGCAAGTGGACTATTGCTGGCATTACAGAGAATCTCAGTCAAATTCTTAGTCATAGCACATTTCAGTACATGGTGACACAGTAGTTCATCCACAGTGTGCACAATAGAAAAAATGGGAATGGTCTTGCGTACTCAGCCTAGATATATTTTTTTTGTTTGACATTTAATTTTGCTTTCATTGGCTGTGGAGCAAATGCAGCGTTTGGCTCACTAGGAGTCTTGGCTGTCTTCACCTTGAGAGACAAACAAAAATCAAGACAAGCCTGTCTGAGACTGCAGTCATCGCATGAGCCAGTTACTTTGTGGATGTGAGGGGGATTTTCCATATAACAAAACTATGAACGCCAGAGAGTTATTCACAAACTGCTTTTTAATTGTCTCATAAAAACTACAGGTGTATTAAACATTTAGGTGGCTTTTACCCGAATGTTTAGGGAGGCTTTCTAACTCAAAGAGCGCAATTTGGAATCCCCAGACCTGCCGGCTTGGAAGTGGGAAACACGTCTTCCTCTTCAGCAGCTCCTGCTGAAGTACCTTTCCAGTAGAGATGCTCAGCTGCCAGCCCTACAAATCTGTGGAAGTGCAGGCCAAATAACTATGAATGTGCAATAGAATGTCAATAAAAAAAAGAGTGTCACCAGGCAAACTTTCCTGGCATAAAAAAAGCTGCAACATAAACCTATAAAATATGTAGATGTTTGGAGGTGGTGTAAAAATGTTCTGTGCTGCTCTTTCAGAGGCATTACCATGCAACAGCTGATTGACATGAATGATGGTGAGTAAACCAAATGTTACTATTTCATCTGTGTGCAGCTGCTGAATAAACATTGAGTCTGCAAATAAGCACAAAATAGAGCAAATGGTCCGTTAATGCGTTTTCCTTTGAAGAAGTGGACGGTAAGTGTGCGTCAGTGAGTGCAGCGAGCACACAGCCAGTATTTACACCTCTGAATAGAGTTCGGTGGGAGACGAACGGGAGACACACCTTTCCTCAACCTCAGGCCAACATTAGCATGTTTAATTTTAAACTGAACGCACACAGGCGCTAGCAGCAGACGCATGAGGCAGTGCATGTGCACAGCCAAACGGGTGCACACAAACATACCTCATGGCTTTTGCCTCTTCATCAGCTTCTTTCTTTCTTTACATTTTTGAGAGTAAATGCTCAACACATATTTCAGATATTATCTGACAGACTTGCCGTTGTTGGGTTTGACATCAAATACCTTTTACATAGCCTTATTTCTTTGACATAGTGCTGTAAATTCCAAATTTCCACATGATGGAATAGAACATTAAAGGTGGAAAATGCCTTTGTTCTATTAGTACGTATTCATAAAGTTATCCAACCTGTTATCTCTCAGAGAATGCAACAGCTTTGACATTATTTTCATCAAGGATAGTACCTGGAATCAATCATCCATCCATCCATTTTCTATACCCCCTATCCCTTTCGGGCTTGCGGGGTGTCAACGGAGAGGCGGGGTACACCCTGGATCATGGGGCAACACACAAGACAAACAACCATTCACGCTCACACTCACACCTAAGGGCAATTTTAGAGTCATATATCCTAATGAGCATGTTTTTGGTCTGTGGGAGGAAGCCGGAGAACCCGGAGAGAGCCCACACATGCACGAGAAGAACATGCAAGCTTCCCACAGAAAGGCCCCTCCCGGGGATCGAACCGGCGATCGACTTGGTGTGAGGCACGCGCACTACCTGCTGTGCCACCGTGCTGCCCCGGAATCAATCAATTAAACCAATTAAACTGCTCGCCTTTTGGCTAAGATCAAGTGTAAACTGCTGGCCATACAATGTAGCCACAGAGAATACTTGTTTCTGAAACACGCTGCATTTCCTGTGCTACTTGATAATAATAGTCAACTCGTGTTTCGTCAGTTAAATGCTTTTAATGTGCAGCTGCAGCGGTAGGATTGTTGTTTGTAATACTGCAAATGAATAAATATTGCAGTTCTTTCATCAGTGGGCCATCACTCAGTTAAAATCACAGAGATTATGAATTTAAAATCATGGATGCACTACAAGAAGAACGCTTTAATACACCAATGGTTAAAAGGTTCATTCTGGCCAAACATTAATCACTATTAATTCAGGGAACAAGGATTATAAATTTTAAGTCATAGCAACAGTTCAGTTAACTCTGGCTGATGTGACAGACTTACTTCAAACTGACTACAAAAGAAACTGAATGATGTTTTGAACACAGCCTTGTGTGGTCATGGTATGAGACCGACAGCAGTTTCTTAAGTGATTCTATAACTCTTGTACATCAGGACACCTCCCTGTAGTAACTTCACATACAGCTACAGACAACAGGAATCAGGGTGAGACAAGACATAGGAGACTATATACTGGAAATAATGATTTATTTTCAGACTGCATAGTTTAAAGCATAACATAGCATTAGATAAGACAGACGTTTATTGAACCCATGCAGGGAAACTGAAAGCACCTGCTATAAGATTCCTATCTGCTACAACAAAAACTGCTAGACACCAGTCTTGCAAATCCTCCTCAGCTTAGAAGCAAGACAAGAGGTTGCATTAATCAGTGGTGGTAATTAGTGTGCTGATCAATCAGCCACCATAAGAGTTGAGATATATTGGTTTTACTGCAAGTGCAACACGTTAGAGCAAAGACCCACCCTCCACCATATGTGTGTGGATGTGTATGTAGGAGAAATTACCTGAATAATTATTATTGTTCATGTGTATACCTATAGAGGTTTTGGAACTACATTAAATAGTTTATATACTGTTACGACCGGTGCTGAAACACAGGACTCAGATGCGGAGAGCAGGGATAACAGTTTATTTGAAAACCAAAAAGGCAAAATGATAATCAGCCCGATGGCGAAAGTCCGAACAAAGGTGGCAGTCTGAGCTGGAGATCCCTCGACAGCTTCTGGTAAGGAGAACAAAATACACCGTTAAACGGGAGAGCATGTTACTCTAGTCACTATAGACTGGACCCCGACGCAGACACAGAGACAAAAGGGATTTGCAAAAAGGTAACAAAGTTTATTAATTCAACAGAAAAAACAAAGACTTTGGAGCAGGCCGGCTCTCTGACAGCACGATGAGGCAACCAAGGTACTGTGGAAAAACAAGAAAGAAAAAACCAAGTTAACAAAGTAACAAAGGAAATCTCTTACGTGCAGCAAAAGAGAAAGTCTTGAGGAATGATCTCACAAAGAGTACCAAACAGCTAGGAAGCTCTACCAAAACGTGTCAGAATAATCTGGCACTGGAGTAGTGAAAATGCCGGGTCTTTATGGAGGAGATGATGAATGAATGGGAATCAGGTGTGCCTCATCAAGTGCCAGAGAGCCAGGACCAGCCACGCCCCCTTGCCACACACATGCACTGCAGAGAGGGGAGAAACAGAAAGAGGGAGGGAGAACAACAAAAAACAACAACCCAGAACCCAAAATACAACAGAACCTAACAGAGCACTCAGGCCACAGAGAACAACAGGTGCTGGAGGGAAACTTAAGAAGGCGGACCCTAATGAGGGAGATTAGAGACAGGTGTGTCGGGTGTGTCGCCTCGCCGCCCACCGCGGAGGAGATCAGCTCCGCCCCTGCCACTCTCCAGCCCTGGACGCACATAAGGGAAAAGGGAAACAGAAAAAAACAATGAACATAGCCAGGAACCACAGCCATAACATATACTGTATTTTGTGTCCGTAGCACCATCAACCTTCATTTAGACAAGTTACGGCACAAAGACTTAGATAATCTGACATTAGCCAGGAGCAGCACATTCCCTTTCGTCAGCTATTTTTAAAGTTTTTGTCTGATTCTGTGCTTCAGCTTTGATATTCAGGGCTGTTTGGATGACCTCACCAACTGGCAGGAGTGGACCACATCTCTCTCTCTCTCTCTCTCTCTCTCTCTCTCTCTCTCTCTCTCTCTCTCTCTCTCTCTCCAACATCTAAATGTCTGGTAGAGTTTGAATAGAGCTTCTTTCTGCTCTCCTACACAGGCAGGAGCAAGAGGCCCCTGGAGTCGCTGGCACTGGGAGCTTTGGAGCATCAATGGTACGTTTACGACTCACTGCTGGAGTCCCGAATGAGGAATACTGTGAGAGGGTTATAGGGGATACTTTGACACTTCTTCTTCGTCCTCTGCTTGGGGGACAGGTATTTGGTTGAGGTACGGTCAAAGCAAAGGTAACTGAAGTTTTTTTTCTCAGTATCAAGCTGCTCTGATCTACTGGATAATAAGTAATACAAAACAGATAAAACTAAAATGT
Organism: Chaetodon trifascialis; assembly: GCF_039877785.1. Classification (NCBI taxonomy): domain Eukaryota; kingdom Metazoa; phylum Chordata; class Actinopteri; order Chaetodontiformes; family Chaetodontidae; genus Chaetodon; species Chaetodon trifascialis. The sequence goes on along the minus strand of NC_092065.1, from coordinate 4,295,805 downwards.
GGATAGATCCTTTGGGCCGGTTTTGGGCACATTGTGCTGTGGGAGTGGTGATTTATTTGCTGGAAGTCTGGTGTGGTTTCTGAGTTTTGCTGAGTTGACTGGTGAGGTTAATGAAATCAGCATCTCTTAACAGCCAACTGATTGTTGACGGTCTATTTGTTGGTTTATCTCACTGCATTTTCTCAGTTTATGCTGTGATTTTCATGGGGATTTCATGCCTGTAATGTGGGTAAAACTGATTAACTGAGTTTCAAGAGTAGGAAATGGTTACATTCCCATGTGGAATGTGGAAATGAATCGTATTTATGATCAGTTTGCGTTCTGAATGGTTTCTCTGGATGGAAAATGGAATGCATGAACTTGCATCTAATTTACTGACTATCTGACTTCTTTACATTGTAGTCGATGCTGATTGTGGCAAAGAGTCATAAAGTTGTTAAAGTTTCAAAATGATTTGTGGTCTTTATGTGACTCCTTGAAAACGAAGCAATGTCCACTCGTTACCCATTGTCACTGGTTGCGTATCTATTGTCTGCTAATTTTAACTACTTCAATCAAAGAGGAATTTTCCTTTTTTATTTTTTCCTACATCATTAAAGGCCTGAAGGGTGAAATAACGTAATAACTCTAAAGCAGCACAGCACAGCACAGCACAGCAAAAAGAAAAAAAAAACTGAAAAAAATCTTTTTTGTGGAGATGAAATTCATATTCCCTATCTTGCTATCATCTTGCAACCGCTCAGATTTATAATGCGACCCCTGGTGGGGGTCTGACATCCAGGCTGGGAACCGCTGATGGCATTATGTGGAATAAGAAAATATGCAACAAATCTTTATATGTACCGTATAAATCAGACAATAGAGTTTCCCCGCTTATTGGTAAAAAATGGAAACAAATGCTGTCACACCCTCACATCATCAGTTTGCAAACTGGTGTTAGACGTTGAGTCTTTCAAAGAAAGAAGGGACATTTTTAATTTTAGTTTGTATGTACAGTATAATTATTGGGAAGACATCATTGTTATATAAGAACAGGAAATATAGGAAACTATTGTCAAGAGCAACATCCTGTTACTATGGTAACATCAGGCTGTGTGAGGGCATGGTGTGAATTGTAATTTTCAAATGTTGGAAATCAAAAAAAAACAAAACAAAACCCAAAGGCCTCAGTTAAAGCAAATATCTTCATACTTTTTCTATTTAGGATAATGTCTAAGTCACTAAATTAACATGTGTGGCGTCTTGTTCGATTGAATGTTTGACATGTTTAACTTTAACATGTGCACATGCTGCTCAATGTCTTTGATCACAGACTGCTGAGTATGTGGGCATGTGCTAATGCACCCTTACGCACCTGTGAATATGAATTTTTCCATTTTACCACACAAGAGTCTGTGTGTGTTCTCAAACACAGGCCGTACAGTACGTGTTGGGACTGACGTGTACACACGCTGTGCGTTTTCTGTACAGGGGCATCGGACGTGTGCTCCTACACATTCCCCTGGTGATTTATGAGTGTTAGTCTGTGTTTCTGTGTATGCGCGCAGTATCAATGTCAACTCTGTTCCTCTGCTGTGGGACTCTGGAGGGTTGGAGGAGAGTGGGTGGAGGGGGGGGGGGCTCCCCTGGATGCACGCCTTGTGTTTACCTTGGCAAGGTCTCACCCCCGAGGCCCTGCCCCTGTCCGTTGCTGGAACAGACCAAGGCCTTATTGCCCTCCACCTCGGCTGGGAACGGAACATACCACAGCAGCCGAACATGGGAACAGGAGCCACCCTTCTGACTGAATGGGCACACTGTGGAGAGAAGGCCAACCTGGGCTGGCATGGCGAGCACACGAATGCTAGTCCACATTATGCAGAGGCCACAGTGTCAATGATGCATTTAAAGAGAGCTGAGGATCTGCTCAATGATCGGACAGTGAGCAATAAGGAGGCGAGGTTTTGGTTGGCTTGGTGAGAGTTTCTGCTGGCGTTCTCTATGTTAATACATTGTGAGTACAGTGTAGCTACTTCTTGCTGCCTTTATCCATTTTTAGGAGGTGCACCTTGACTGTAACATATGGCATCATAAAGTCATGCAAAAAAGGCAAAAGCCCAGCCAGAAGAATATAACGAATTACCTTTTTATTTTTACATCTACCCATTATCACTTCATTTTGACATTTTTACAAGGAGTTAATACATAACTTACTACTTTACTACAAGCCAGAAGTGTGCTGTGTTGCACCTGTAACCATGCCCAGCAGTGTCACATTGTACTGACACACCCTGGAGTACATTTTACATCACTGCAGCAAGGTGAGAAGTTAAACCACTGGGGCTCAGCATACATTGCTTTTGTTGTATTGCTTGATTGTTTTAGACATTAGTGTGATGTTATGGTGAGACAGTTGGCATCCAGCTGCAACAGAATAAATTTTTTCCATTAAAAAAATGTATGTGTTTAGGTGTATATCCCTTAAAATCACAGAGATGAGATTCCATTCTTGACTCAAAATTGTGAACTAACTTTCACCAATCATACAAGAAGAAATCTACCTTGCAGATGGAGAGAAAACTATTTCTTCACTACCAATAGACCTCAAAAGCTGCAAAAAGGTTTGTTGTATTAGCTCACTTTTATTCCTGCAGCACATGCATAAGCAGTGTGTTAAAGAAGTTCATGGGAGTTTGCTGTTGGAAAGTAATTTGGGGAAAACTGTAATGCAGTAATACTCCAGAGGAGAATAAGCCACACATTGTTTATGCTATGATTGTGAAAAAGTCAGACAAAGACAGGAAAGTCATAAAACGGCTCCAAAAGTCGAGATACAATATGTCATCACAAAAATCTTCCGGGGGTGGACTGAACATCACATCCTGATAATAAAAGAATAAGGGTGTGTGGTTATTCCAGGGCGGATTTGTCCATATGTCTACATATTCTGTGTGGTATTTTGTGTTTCCTCCCAAACTGGGCCAACATTCACTCTCAGAGAGATCTTAGACAGCAGGGCAAATATTAGTCCTACTGTACCATATGTCTTGGATCTGTGCAACTGTGAGAATGCAGCCCACGCACATACTCACAGACATACAGTAGACATGAATGTCTTTGCATAGAGCTGTCATGCATTATTAGCACTGCATTTACAGTAAATGTGTTGCGTTTTTATGATAAAGGTCACTGCAGTTTTCACCAGGCTGCCAACCTCAGATCAGTCACTGCAAATGTTTTGTGACTGTGAGTTTCGGGCTTATTGGTGGTGAATGTCTCTGTGAGGCTGTTTGGAATGAACTGGGTGCTTTCCACAGCCTGTCGGGGGGCTTGTGAACACAGCACAATGAGGGTTCAGTTGGGACTTGCAACGGTTTGGTATATCTGACAGCGCTGCACGTCACAGCAGTGGAAAGTAGAAGGAAAATAAGCAATGTGGTAATCAGGGTTTGTAAGATGTGGGTTTGTGATAGCGGAGCTAATGTTTTTAGATTGAAGTTGCTGGTTGCTAATATTTAATTATATTCTTGATCAAAATGGACTTTTGTGACCAAAATATGAATGGAAAAAAATGTTTTCTTGGCAGGAAAAACCATCAGAAGCAGCTTTTAGACCATAGGGGCCCAATAATTACCTTGTCCATGTCTTTATCGATCATTGGCCTTTAAACGAAAATTTACAGTGAACTAAAAAAATTAAGCTGGACTAAGAGTCTACAGCCATGCTGTCGGTGGTGCTTTGAGCTAAATGCTACATGAACATGCTAACATACTCAGAATGACAATGCTAACATACTGGTGTTTAGTATGTTTAACCATGTTCACCATCTTAGACTAGCATGTTAGCATGCTAGAATTTGTAATTAGCAGTACAGTACAGCACAGTATAGAGTATAGCTGAGGCTAAAGCTAATGTCAAGGACTGGGCAAATTATTTTGGCAAACAGATGTACTCTTACTGTAACCATGAAGATTTATACTGAAAACAATATGATAACAGCTTGTATTTCCACACATGCACAGGCACTAAGAATATACTGTATGCAGACACACAAAGAGACAAGGACATACACTGAAAGGACTGCTTATAAAGTGGAAAAATTGCCTCATTTAATCATTAGTTTTCAACAAATGGAAAAGCATTTGAAAAGAATGAATCATACCTCTCAGCCTGAACTTATTTTAGTACTAAAGACATTTCCTGTGCTCAGAGACAGAGGCACTTTCATTACTCACCGGGAATGTTTGGTATTTCCAAATGATACTAGAGACTCTTGACATCCTATTTCCATATTTTAGCTAATGAGGTAATGAACAAATGCATGGAATATCCTGGATAACATGAGTATGAATGCAAGTGTACAGGAGTTAGGAAAAAACGCAGTGGCATTCAGGGGTAGAGGAAATGATAATAAACCCGTTTATTCATTCTAACACTTACTTCACTGTTCATTCAATGTGTATTCCTGCTAGAGGAGGTAGAGAGTTTGTTGCATTTTACATTTCCTCCATAAACTCAATTTTACTTTTTTCTTTGATTATACTAATGCTCAGTGATCAGTAAGTGATGAAGAGCTTAAAAAGGCCAAATGTCACTAAAAACATTAAAATGGCTTTCAGTAGCTTCGAGCTCTGCCTGTCATTTCTGTCATTAATTATCTTGTCCACGCAAATTTGATTCCATTGTTGTCAATTTGGGTATTTTTCAGGCAACTATGAGCCCCCTGCTTCTGCTGTGTGTGTCCTTGCCCCTCATCTCAGCAACAATACTGTTTGAAGACCATGAAGGTAAGTGTGCGCTGACTGTTCAAATCTACAGTAGCAATTAATCTCACTCACTAATTGAATCTCATTAATGACCTGTCTTTTTCCAAGACTTAGATGGGACATTGCGTGTCAGCATTCCTTTGGAGATGCCTCTTCGTCCTCTGCTGGGCAGCAAGGTAGTGGTACCGTGCTACTTCCAGGACAACACAGTCAACGACCCTGGAGCCCCGACCATCGCCCCGCTCTCCCACCGCATCAAATGGACCTACGTCACCAAGGAGAAAGTCACCACGATCCTGGTGGCGTCAGAGGGAAAAGTTCACGTGGAGACAGAGTATTTGGACAGAGTGACAATGATCAACTACCCACTGGTGCCCACTGACGCCACCATGGAGATAACAGAGCTGAGGTCCAAAGATTCTGGCACCTACCGCTGTGAGGTGATGCACAGCATTGAGGACAACTATGACACTGTGGACATCCAGGTTCAGGGTAAGAAACATAGAAACAATAATAGTTTCATTCCATTTAGATCACTATAAAGGTCACTGTCTACTCACTGTATGGTAGTTAAACTTCCATCAGTGTTTTTGACACCTCAAAACAAAGGCTTCTACAAACATGTTTTGCAGCAAAATCCAAGTGTTGCCAGAACTTTATTAACTAGACTATATGTTCTGCAACAACAATGCTCTTGTGCACATGTACAGCCCAGTATGTAATCAGGGAGGTCTGGAAGAAAATTTATATCGAAACCAAAATTCTCTGCACATTGTTCTGTTGGTTGCAGGTTCAGACACCTTGACTCGTTTGATGTTTGGTTGGGTACAAACACAGATCCTTAATATAAATTAACTATCATAATAATTTCAAAGATATTTCATCACAGTTCTCCTGTTTTCTGCTCACTTTCTGTATCTCAAAGGTATTGTGTTCCACTACCGAGCCATCTCCACCCGCTACACCCTGACATTTGAAAAGGCCAAGGCAGCCTGTATCCAGAACAGCGCCACCATCGCCACTCCAGCACAGCTCCAGGCTGCTTACGATGATGGATACCACCAATGTGATGCTGGATGGCTCTCTGATCAGACTGTTAGGTAACATCCATCCATCCATCCATCCATCCATCCATCCATCCATCCATCCATCCATCCATCCATCCATCCAAGCCCCAATACAGAGCATACAAATTCCAGGCAGAGAGCACAGGCTGGCCAGCAGATTAAAACCGAAGCTCTTTTTGTTGCTGATGACAAGATAAAACCACTGAGTCACTGTGCTGCATTATTGAAGGCTGGAGAACTCGTTAATGAAGTAGTTTGTATGACATGTTTTTTTTAAATAGCTGTTCTGAATGGGCACAGTTGAAAGCTGGGTGAAAAATCTACTGTGAGAGAAAAGGATAAGATGTGAAAAATGTACAAATATGGATAATGGTGCACACCTTCAGACTGTCTCTCCTCAGAGGAAGAGAGAAGCTCAATTTCTACTACCTACTTTTACAGCATCAATATAAAACAAACAAATGTAAACACAGCAACAGTTTTGCAATAAATAACACAGTGAAATAATTTATGCTATTACAGACTTTTCATCTAAGTCCATCTGCTGACTGACCCCTCTTGACCTCTCAAGGTACCCCATCCAGGAGCCACGAGAGCGTTGCTATGGAGACAAGGAGAACTTCCCTGGTGTGAGAACCTATGGCATGAGAGATGTCAATGAGACCTACGATGTGTACTGTTTTGCTGAGAAGATGTCAGGTACGCTCAACAAGGGTAGCAACAAAAGCTCCCTGACCCACATGAAAGCTGTAATATTACATACACAACTGTGGACTGTCATGTCAGTGAGTCTGTCCTCCCTCCTCTCTCCTCCCAGGCAGAGTCTTCTACTCCATGTCTGTGGAGAAGTTTACCTTCTACGAGGCAGGAGATCAGTGCGCCAAGCTCGGTGCTCGGCTCGCTACAACCGGAGAGCTTTACCTGGCCTGGAAGGCTGGCATGGATGTGTGTAACGCTGGCTGGCTGGCAGACAGGAGTGTACGTTACCCCATCAACATCGCCAGGCCTCAGTGTGGAGGGGGTCTCCTGGGAGTGAGAACCGTCTACCTGTTCCCCAACCAGACAGGATACCCCTACCCAGACTCCCACTATGATGCTATCTGCTTCCAAGGTAAAGACTTCATGAAGACTTAAGAAGATCTACTCTTTGGGTGTGCGCCCCATGTATTGAGGCTGTTCATCCTCTGCAGTGGCCGCAGGTTCAACTCCCACCTGCGGCTCATTTGCTGCGTGCCGTCCCCTCTCTCTCTACCCCCTTTCCTGTCATACCTTCAGCTGTCTCTATAACAAAGGCTAGAAAAGCCTGGATTGTTTCTTTAAGATTTTAGGAAATTCTGGCATTGTTGCTGATTGGAACCATCAACATTAACCTCGTGTTAGTCAATAACATCAGCAATGTTGTCTCCTCAGCTGCTGAGGATGAAGGTGCAGTGCCCATGAGGACCACTCCTTTCCCAGACATCATCCGCATAACACCCGCACCTGGTGTGTACCCAGGCCTCACCCCCCGACCTGGGGGTGAGGAGATTGTAGGTGGAGAGGTCCATACCCTTGTTCCACTGCCCGTCCCACCCAGCGTGACAGACACATATGTGAAAGTGACCCCTGTGGTGCCTGAGCCTGGACTTGATCTGACAGGCATCAGTGCTGAAATGGCTCCCACAGGTAAGCTAGAGATGTACTTGATGTGCTGTAGCCTTTGGTGAGGACTGAAAGCTAGAGGACTGAACCTTCACCGCTTCCCCAAATGAGACAAAGTGTTTACCTTTGCATCTTTGCAAGGATACTGAAGGTTAATAGTAATAGGATAATAATAGTTTGCCCACATTTTAAAGAGCCCTGGACATCCACATTGACCCATTCCAATGATATCATCTTTGCTGTCACTGGCTAATCTGACGTTATAGAATCACAGGGCAGCAAATAAATGATCACAGTGAGAAAATGCATAATGATGATATCAAGATCTCTGAACAAAGTAGGCTGAGCATTAAGAAAAATAATATAAAACAAAACTTTTTACCTTCCCTCTGTCCTATTGTGCTTCCTTTCTTCCCTCCGTCTCATTTCCCAGGCGTGGTGTTCCACTACCGACCCATCACTGGTCGGTACACTCTGACCTTTCTGGAGGCTCAGCTAGCCTGCCAAAATATTGGGGCTGTCATTGCCAGCCCGCAGCAGCTTCAGGCAGCCTTCGAGAAAGGCCTGCACCAATGTGACGCTGGCTGGCTCCGCGACCAGACTGTTAGGTGAGCGAGAGACATTGAGAAGAATATATCAAAATACTCAATATGCTTCCCATAATATGCAAAGTTGATTTTCCACTTATATAATTTAACTTGATGACAGATTTTGAATAATTCAGCGTAATCGAATTATGTCACAGTATTATTATACTGTACAAACATCCTCTCTCATGCTCAGGTATCCCATCGTGTCACCCAGAGATAATTGTGCTGGTAACCTGCCAAACCTTCCAGGAGTCAGATCCTACGGTTTGAGGCCAGCCAGCGAACATTATGACGTATTTTGTTATGTGGAAAGTCTGAAAGGTGAGGATTCCAGTCACACACTAAGAATTACTAGAATTTACATTTTAAGTCATGCACCTATCTATATCCATCTACCCACTTGTTTGAACTTTTCTGAATGTTTGTAAATGCCTCTGTCACTCTCTCAGGTGAGGTCTTCTTCACCAGTGACTACGACAGCTTCTCCTATGAGGAGGCTGTGCAGCACTGTCAGAAACTCAACACCACCCTGGCCACCACTGGGCAGCTGTATGCTGCCTGGAGGCAAGGGCTTGACAAGTGCCGTCCAGGCTGGTTGATGGACCGCAGCGTCCGCTTTCCCATCACAACCCCCAGGTCCCACTGTGGAGGCGGTCAGGTTGGCGTCCACATCATCTATGCCTACCCCAACCAGACAGGATTTCCTGATGAGCACTCACGCTATGACGCCTACTGTTTTAAAGGTAGGATTTGTGAGACATGGGAAAATACCATAGATAATCTATAATGAGAGACATTGAGACTTCAGTGTACAAGTACAAACTGTCTCTCAAACAGTACTCCTTCGAGCCAAATTCATATTCACATTAAATGTTATGCCTCTCTTATCATTTTGAAATATTCTTTGGAATAAAGTGATCACAGACCAAAGATATACATTACTATGCAAATGAGTTGATGTTACATGATTTCTAGCTATTGATGGCTGTGTATATCTTGGTCTCCCAAGGCTGTTTCTGTCAAAGTCACTTAATTTCTAACTAATCTGTTTTCTGATTTCATCCATTTCAGCTGAAGTTCCTGTTGTTCACGTTGAAACCAGTGTGAATGTGACGATAGTGACGGTTGATGTTATCAACAAGACAACAGTCACAACTGATCACTTTGCTCCCACAGGTGAGACACATGCATGAAATCTGTTCTCTTAAGTGCATGTTATGCATGGCTTGGTCTTCTAGTTTTAATACATGATCCTAAATTTGCCAAAGTAGTTTGTCAATTAATATCATCACTGATTCAGTGTTTCTGTGCTTTTTCATCATCTCAGTTTTGTTGTTGGCTTGATTGTTTTTAGTTGAAACTACTGTACTCTACAATGAAACTGAAACTGCTGTAAATATTACTGAAATAGAGGAAATTATCAGCAAGACAACCATCACAACTCACCAAGTTGCACCTCCTGGTAAGAGGGCTGGAAATAACTGTGTGCATGAGAAGTGTCTTTTCTGCAAACATGGCCACAGTTATGTTTTTTCAATAAAGCTAATTTTAACTTTGCTAAACATGACATAAAGTATCTGATGTACTCTTGACTGGATTCTTAATATTTCCCCCAGTGGGACCCATTTTACCTCCAGTCTCTGCTGATGTGTCTGGCTCTGGTTCAGCTGATCATTCAGCCAGCGGGGAGATCTCAGGGGAGTCCAGCGGCTCCGGCACCAGTGGTGCCGCCTCTGGTTCAGGACAGGACGTCATCTTCAGCGGACACACTGACGTCTTCTCTGGAGATCATTCTGCCTCTGGAGGTCCTCAGGAGGCAGAAGGGGGAAGTGCTGTCATCCTCACATCTGGAGAACTGGGCAGTACATCTGGATCTGGGGAGGGCCTTGATAGACAATACTCTGGCTTCGGTGTATCAGGATCAGGTTTTACTAGTGTAAGTGGGGACATAAGTGGTAGCGGTGGAGACACAGTGATCATCATGGTGGATAGGAAGATGGTGGAGGTGTTGAAACACCAAAAAGCCACTGAGCAGGAGGCAGGCCAGGGCACCATTGATATCAGTGGAGCTTTCTTGGAGTCAAGTTCGTCTGGATCAGGAGGTATGTCCGGGTCAGGCTCTGGTGGATTTTCTGGCATCTCATTTGTTGACCACAGTGCCATTGATCTAACCATCCAACAGTCTGGCGAGCAGGAGGTGTCTGGATATCACCCCTTTGGATCAGGGTTCCACAGTGGCTTACCAAGTGGTTTTCCATCTGGTGTCTCAGGCAGTGGCTCTGCTTCTGGGGACTCTTTCCAGCATCATGGTGATGTCATCTACCTAACAGACAACGACATGATCGAAGTGACCGTACCGCCACTGATACACCACCCTGAACAGGGCCGGGGGGTTGTGGAAGTAAGCGGGGAAGGAAGTGGGTCAGGGATCCACCATGAATTCAGTGGCACTCCAGACCAAAGCTTGCATCTCTCAGGAAGTGGAGCCCCCCATGAAAAGCAAACCGTAGAGAGGCTTTCTGTTGCCCTACCACCTGGTTCTCAGATTACTTACACTGAGTACATTGACAGCCTTGGCCAATCAGGACATGGAGAGGAGAGTCAGGAAAGACGTGCAGGACCTACAGTCTATGTAGTGACTCCAGATGCAGCCTACAACAACCCAACCACAGCACCATCAGTGTCATTAGAGACCCCTGCTGTTGTAGAGCAGCCTGAAGTACTGGAAGGTATGTAGTGTAGGTGTTTAAGTTGCTGTGATTCTGCTGATATCATGAAACATGTCCAACATGTCAATAACTGTCAAGTAAAGTCTCTTTCTCTCTGCTATCAGCCTCTGCAGACCCCTGTGATCCAAACCCCTGCAGATCAGGGACCTGCTCTGTGCAGGGGGAGCTCGCTGTGTGTCAATGTCCTCATGGTTTCACTGGTGAAGACTGCGCAACACGTGAGTCACCGAACTGCCATAACAGAGATGCCACTCACTGGTTCCAATGTATAAACTCCATCTTTTCTGTGTTTTCAAATGTGTTGTGTTTGATCGTACGTGTAGCTGTGCAGGGCTGTGCCGAGGGCTGGTTGGAGTTCATGGGCAGCTGTTACCTCCACTTTGGGGAGAGAGACACCTGGTCTGAGGCTGAGCAACGTTGTCAGGAGCTCAACGCCCACCTGGTCAGCATCACCTCCCAGGAGGAGCAGCAGTTTGTCAACTGTGAGTAGATGCTAAGTGTCAGAGTGTGTGTGTGTGTGTGTGTGTGTGTGTGTGTGTGTGTGTGTGTGTGTGTGTGTGTGTGTGTGTGTGTGTGTGTGTGTGTGTGTGTGTGTGTGTCCAGCTGGTCTGGCATTTGATGACATTTGAGTCTGGTCAAACTCAAAAGCATGCAAGTGTGATGTTTTCTAAGTGTGTGCATGTGTGTATTTGTATCTTGCATGTAAAAACACATAGCAGTAGTCATCAGGTTGAATATGTCTAAAAATATCTAAGAAAATATGTTAGAAACAGGTGGGGCAGAATAATTAAAAGGTAGAATTTCAAACTTTTAAAGGTTATAAATCAGGATTCATGCCCTGGCCACTGCACCAGTGACTTCTCCTGCTTGCCTTGGGGGCGTGCATACAGCGTTCTGGAATCTGGGGTGGTATGACTTTAACCTCCATGTAACGAGGGCTGTAGTAGAGGGAAACTGGCCTTTCAAATTTGGTGAGGAAAGGGTTAAAAGAGTAAACAAAAAAAAAAGAAACTAGAAGACTATAAGGATATTTGTTTTGTTGAGAGTTACTATTCATCAGTTCATCCATCACTTCCTACACATGCTAATCCTATCCATATCTATCTCCACCCTTTGCACAGCCAATGGTCAGGACTACCAGTGGATTGGACTTAATGACAAAGATGTGCAGAATGAGTTCCGCTGGACAGACGGAAGTCCTCTGGTGAGTTTGGCTGCTCAGCAACTATCTTCATCGTCTGTCTGTTTGATGTGTTTATTGATGTTCTTTGTGTCTTCCTTAGACCTTTGAGAACTGGAGGCCCAACCAGCCAGACAACTACTTTAACTCCGGGGAGGATTGTGTGGTGATGATCTGGCACGAGGGTGGACAGTGGAATGACGTACCCTGTAACTACCACCTTCCCTTCACCTGCAAGACTGGACCTGGTAGGTTTACTGTGTTGGAATATGATCTCTCAGGCCAAAAATGATTGTGGGAATCCTTTCTAGTAGGAAATTTTGCTTTGGATGTGTGACAAACAGCTGGATTGTCTACTAATTCATGATCTGGGTTTTTTTTTTATTTGTTTGTCGGTCTTGCTTTTCAGTCATGTGCGGAGCTCCCCCTGAGGTGGAGCATGGCCGAGCAATGGGCAGCGGCAGAGAGCGCTACCCTGTCAACTCTATAGTTCGCTACCAGTGTGACGCAGGCTACATTCAGCGCCACCTGCCTGTGATACGCTGCATGCCAGATGGACAGTGGGAGAAGCCACAAGTGGAATGTACAGAAGGTGAGCTTTCAGAGAAATGCTGAGATATGGATTCACTGTCTGTATTATAAAAATGTTTGAGTCTTAAAACAATAACCTGCAAGTGTGGCTGAATTTAACATCCTCAGCCAAAAACAACCTGTAAAATAATAAGACAAAAGATGAAACCATGAACAAACATTTGGTGCAAATGTTGAGTTCAATGGAGGAAATGCAGCCACCATGGCTTTATCATAGCTAACGTGTGCCCTCTCAATAATGTAACTAATCAGTGCAGCCACAGAGATACATAGAGACCATAAAAATGAGGACACCTACAAAGGTTGTTGATCGTGAGAACAACACTGAGAAAGTTGAACAAGACTTTATAGTCTTCTCCTTTAAAGTAAACCATTTCCACTGCAAAGCCTCTGCTCATTATGATTACTGTCATACACTGTAAACCCCAGAAAAACATAACATAGCATAAACATGGTGACTGCATGAGTTACATCTCCTGTTAATTAATGATACAAGAAGTTATCTCAGTGGAACTGCAGTTATATCAGTATAGTCACTTTAAATACAAAGCATGTGATACACTTGCAACAAAAGTCCCTGCTCAAACTCAAACTTGGGACGTTGCACTTCAGTACTTCAATGCCTTAAACCACTAGGCTACCTAGGTGCCCCTAGTGCATGTTTTCAATCCACTTAATCCATGAACAAGAAATGGATCCAGACTAGGAGGTTAAAGACAGAAACAGGGCATAGAATGAAAAGTGTGTGAAACTCAGCATCAGTGTGGACTGTGTAGAAGATAAACCTCCTGCAGAGCTCACATTCAGACATCACACTGATGAACAGTTCATGGCGCATAGCTTTTGAACCCTCTCGTCACACCAGTCACTTCAGGATAATTTATAAGTCTTCTGGCAACTCATGTTCACATGATGTCATCAGCATGCGTACCTTTTCTCCCCCAGCCGGCGCCAACAGTAACAGGCTACACAAAAGATCCCTCAGGAGAAGAAGTAAAGGGGTCAGGAGCCAACAAGAACACAGGAAGCTGCTCTGAGCGGGAATGAAAGGACATACAACAGAGAGCCACAAAGGACCCCTCTTGTAAAGAAGCATGGACACCAATGCAAATGCCCGACCAAAAAAAGCTAACAAACATTCCCTATCATGTATACACACACACACACACACACACACACACACACACACACACACACACACACACACACACACACACACACACACACACACACACACACACACACACACACACTAAAGCACATTTAGACAGTGATGATTTAATTGACTGATGTTTTGGATCTTTGAGTGTCACTCTGCACCTTCTAAAGGCAGTTTTCTATGTATTTATACTGTCTTATTTATGGCTGTGACCCAGTATTTTATGAAATTTTATGCAAACAGTTGCCAGCACTGCACACAAGGGGAGGTAGATAAAATTGTCAAATAGTGAAATAAGAGGCTTTAGATTGTCACACAAAGTCCAAAACAGCCCAATAAAAGTGTTCTTTATTGCAGCTGGATTCTCTGAAGTAAAACACATTGTTAGATAAACGTTTGCTTCATTTTTAGGGGATTTTTCTAGATCTGTGTTTCTTAGTGTTTTTTATTTCTTCCATTTGGTCTTAGATTCTAAGGACTACAATTGTGTGCTTCAGACTGGTGAGACAAACAGTTTCTCACATTACAGGTGAAGAGAGTGATTTTCAAACTTTCTGGTTGTGACCCCTTAAAATACAGCAATGAGTTCATGTTAGACTTCTTACCTACAAGAGCCTAAATTATCGTCTCACAACCTCAAGTTTGAGAACCACTGATCAACTACACCACCACAGTATCAGATATACTGAGATGATTGTGCTGTTCCATCCATTTGATGGTGAATCGAGATCCGAGTTCAAGACGTGATTAAAGTCACTGCAACAGACCTGGATTTAAATAATCAGCACTCATGCACTTTTGGGAGTCTTCAGTCACTTCTGTGCTAATCATTTGAATCCAGCGGACCTTAACAGTAAAAACAAAAAGAAAAAAAAAAACAAAAACCAACAACCCAGTCCTCATCTTTAGCTGACACATGGCAAGGAAACCATACTGAGTGACAAGTGAGATCTACAGTATGACACTGAATGAGCTGGCTTTTCTGCACATCCAGCCTCATTGGCTCCTCTGTTGTAAAAGATGCACACCCAGTTTTTAAGGTTGGGGGTTGTGACTTCTCGCTATCACCGCCCTCTGTCAGCGCTGCCTGATGTGAGAATCATGTTTTTATAAGATTCAGTGTTTGCTGATGAGCTCCTCACTGTAAATATTCTCACTATAATTGTCTGAACAGCAGGATCTGTCAGTAACTTGTTAATCTGTAATTAACTGGTGAGTTGCAGTTATTGAGTTACGTATCAGGTGGGCATGACTGATTTTGACAGCCAGCTGAACATAAGAAAACACAAATGGATTTTTCTATTAAACCTCAGACATCTTTATGGAGGTTGAGTTTCATGTGGCTGGGGCTTATCAACAGAAATGTACTTGTTAAAATTTGCTGTGAAGGCAGTAGAATTTTTTTTTTAAATTAGGAGAAAGAAAATGGAAACAGTTGAGATTAAAAGAGGAGGTTATAAAATGTTGACCATGACCTTTTTAGGTCAAGATTTGCTTCAACTCAGAGAGCAGATACTTGTGTCCATATCTGACTTCACAAACACTGAAACGGCAACCACACACACACACACACACGCACACGCACACGCACACACACACACACACACACACACACACACACACACACACGCACACGCACACGCACGCACACACACACACACACACACACACACACACACACACACACACACACACACACACAAACACAAACAGTCAGGCTGGTACTCTCACAGATACACACTTCAGAGGATCAGAGGATGAGTAAGTGTGATGACGCCATAAAGTGAAAACCCTCGCTTGCACAAAGATTTGTAAGTTTTCTACAAGTAAATAAATTAATTAAGTTGATTTGGAACAGGAAATGCTCAAATTTCCACATGGAGCCAACATTTAAGTGATTATGTGTAGGGACTTAACATTTGACAAATAAACCAAAATGTGTTTAACATTGCTAACACACATTTTCTGTTGTTACTTCCCAAATCCTGATGTGAACATACAGTATGCTGTACTGTACTGTGCCAAATAAAACTTGGAATCATCTGTCTCTGAAAAATGATTGTCATCTTGTGCAAATCTATCACTTCTATCTATCTACCCAGGGGTCGTTGATATTTCATTTTAGGCCACTGTACAGGGCTCTTTGCACTGTATGCACTAACTAAATCACACACACAGATTTTTCATTTTCTGGAAACATCAATTTTCCCTGGAGCTGTTAAATCTGAGTAAACTCTCTGAGCCAGAGGAACAAACCTGGCGTTTAGCTTGTTTTCACCTTCCTGTGCAACCCAACCGTGAAAAAACACACAGTAAATAGCTCGTTCATCAGCCTCTACAGCGCCTACCTTCATCACTACAGTCACCGCAAACAGATCTGCTCTGTGTGTGTTTGTGTGAAACAGGGAGAGTAACCCTGTATGTATATCAGTATGTGTGGTTGCAAGTGTATATGCATCTCTGTGGTGTGTTTGCAGAGCCACACTGTAAGTGTGTGTGTGCATTTATCTGATGTGTATGTGGCAAAATGTGTAGGCATATAATACCGGTGTGTGTGTGCTTGAGCGTGAGTGTGTATGTCCACTCATATTTGGCCAGCAGGTGTAAATAGGACGTGTTTAGAAAACCTGTTGGCCATATAATCAGTGGGACTTCTGTTCACACCCGGATGCCGGAGGGCGTAGCAACGTGTTCGACTCCTCTCAATTTAAAGTGCATTGCACCCAGACAGAGTGACGCTGTTTACATACAGTAGCTGTTTGTATGGGTCAGTGACCCATCTCACCTCTCTACCCTGGCATTCCTGTTTGGACTGTAATTAAAACTGTATGCCACCTTCAGAGCACAGCAGCCAGTGGTGGTTTATGAAACTGCCAGAAAAATGGGAGAAAATGTTTGATAGGTAGAAATCCAGCAATTAAAGGGCATCAAAACAGATTTCTGAGCAGGTTATTCATTTGAGGCATGAATCAAATTTTAGCAATGACTACATGAATGGCCTTTAAGTATAGTATAGACACTTCTGGGGCCCAGAAGTAATCCCAAATGACTTTAGTTGGAGTCTGGTTCCAGACCTCCAGATACCACATCTCTGATTTGTCCAGAATAACAAAAGGGAGGTCTACTTCAATCAAGACAGAGTGCCACAAAAACTACACTGGATTCCTGTCAGCTTCATTCGTATTTATCAGTTAATCATTGATGCTAATGCTAGTGTGGTGCCATGTTAAATAAATTAAATTAAATTAAATTAAATTAAATTAAATTAAATTAAATTAAATTAAATTAAATTAAATTAAATTTTTGCACCTTACTGTGCTATGTGCTGACATTATTTGTAAGTATGCTAACATGCTAACCTTAAAATGCCTGCTCTAAGCTCTTAGCATGATGCTAGGGTAACCTTAACCCTGACCCAAACCTAACCCTAGCACGGCTATAGATGTGTATTTTTGTTACAACTTCTAAAATCAAAAGAAATAATTGTGGCTGCTGTTAAAAGGCCCACTGAGTGGTCATGCAGCAAACATACTGTAGGCTACTTTGGAAATTTTAAAACATGGCTTACCTGCCACCTAACAACTAACCTGACAGGCTGGCCATGCATATTGCAAATTTGGTGTAGTTGTCTGGCTAGTATGCTATATTTGGCAGGCCTGCTGTGTTCTTGATGTAGCAGCTCAGGTTTCATTTCATGGATGAAGGCCTGGATTTCAAACTTTCCAAAGTGTAACATGTCTCCTTCTACTCCAGTGGTGTCACAAATGTACCTCATATGAACATTTCTTTAAGCGTTTTTATTTATTTGTAGAAAATTATACAAATGCATAGACATATGGAATAAAAAACAAAAAAGGTACATGTACGTAATGAAACATAGTTTCTTCTTCCACAATGGATGTAAACAAGGTAGTTTAAATATTACAACAATACAGATACTCAGATACAGATACTCTTCTTCTGCTTTCTCCATCAGAGAACACTACCCTTAACCACCCAGAAAAATCAGGAAGAGATGCATTATACTTTATAAAATGGGATACACAGAAGATGAACAGAGATTACAGTATATTTCACAGTGTTAGAAAGACAGAGACAGTCTGTGGAGAAAGTAACTGGAAAGATTTGATAAGGACTCAACCAACAAGGTGCCCTTTAGCAAGACACTTCCACAAGTCTGTGGTTGTATGGAGCAAATGTTTAAATGTTTGGTGTTTGATTGTAATGTTCCGGAGATCGCTGCTGACAAAGACAATGTAAACATTTTGTTAAATAAATACAGGGTATATGAAGGATTGAGGTAAGGTTCGGGAGCAGTGAATTCATTTGAACATGAAGGTTTTTCAGAGTCTGAACACCTTCCCTGAGTTTGAAATTAAAGTCACTGCTGGTGGTCTATCAAAATCAAAGCTGCTCAGCCGAATTTCAAAACAGTTGCAAAGAATTTGAAGCAAAATTTGATCTGTGAGGAAAACTTGCTGCAAAAATAACTTGATCCAAGAAAACGGGAAGATGTTCTCTATTTAAATAATACAATATATGGCCAACTGTATGTGGACACCCCTGCTAATATACTTTTATGTGTTTTTTGTTGCCCCTTAGGTCTAACCTTAATGCCACATAAGACAGTGTTGTGCTTCTAACTTTATGGCAACAGTTTGGGGAAGGACCTTTCCTATTTCAACATGACAGTGCCCCCATGTACAAACTGAGGTCCATAACGAAATGGTTCTCACAGTCTGATGTGGAAGAACGTCATTGACCCTGACCTCAACCCCATCCAACACCTTTAGCATAATCTGGAATACCAAAGACGAACCGGACCTAATCGCCCAACATCTGTAGCCGTCTTCACTACTGCTGTTGTGACTTAATATGAGCAGATTTCTGTAGACAAGTTCTAAAACTTTGTAGAAAGCCTCGGCAGACAACTGGGAGGCTGTTATAGCAGCACATTAATGCCCATAGGGCATCAATTTGGAATGGGTTGTTGGGTGCAGGGTCCACATACATCTGGCCATATAGTGTAGACATTTTGTCAAAATACAAGTGGCATCATCACGTGAGGGATGTATGTAGTTTAGTTGTTGAGAGGAAGTAAAGTATGCTGAGACATCAGTTGCAGTCTTATGGAGATGGAGAGCCAGTAGCCCAGACGGCATCAAAATAGCTCAGAAAGGAACAAACTGGCCAACTACTAATTTGCTTCCAGGCTACAGCTAACGCTAACCTCTCATGCAGAGCTTTGAACCTGTTCGTTGTTAGAATGTTGTTTTTGACTTGTGTTGAGCCGAAGCATCTATCGATAGCAGTAGACGCCAAATTTCAGGTAAAGAGGAGGGAACCCAAAACTACGGACCCCTGGTTCTGGTGGGCCACAGTTTGCCCGAGCCTTTGTGATAGGATAACGGACACTGCCATCAGCCAACCATCCGGCATCACAGCGGTCCAATCCCATCAGCCTCCAGGCGGCATACAGTTGGCCCACTTTGGCAATCTGACCTCCATTACTGGCACAAGCCTGGACAGCTTCTGTGAAGTTGAGCTTGGTCGGGTGCTTTAAGAAGTACACAACCCCTAAAGCAGGAGAGGATCATGAGTGAAGAGTCATCCAGAGATATATTCAGGCTTGAAACATTCACACACACACTCATACTGACCCTTGACAGCAGCAGAGAAGCAGAAAGCGTCATAGTGGTGGAGGAGGCGATGCCGTTGTCCGTAGCTGCGCAAACCAGGTGCTAAGTCTATGCCCCCACAGCCATCACGTGAAACAGTAATTGGATACTGCACTGTTCCATCAGCTAACCAGCCAGCATTACACCAGTCTAGCCCCTCCTCCCAAGCTGTGAAGAGCTGCTCAAACGTAGCTAGAGTGGCGTCCTGATCCTGGCATGCTTGTTGGGCCCCAAAGAAGTTAAAATGGTAGCGTCCTTCCTGAGCGTAATAGGGGAACACAACACCTATAAAGGGCAGATGAGTGTATTATAACAGTTTGTTCTATGTTTTTATGGTAGAACACAGCAAAACACAAGCAGGCGGCCTCATGGTTAGAGAGACTGCCCGTTTACAAAGGGTCTCAACTAATCTGAGATTCATTTAACGATGCATCTTGCATCTGAAAATAATAAAAAAGCAACTTCAAACTGGTTTGAGTGATATCAAATCTTCAAGCCTTTTGAAGTTCCTCCATGATGTAAAAATTCATATGTTGCAGTTTGAGGTGTCCTGTCAACAATTTCACAGATGTCTGAAATTTATAGGACTCATAGGAAATCTTATGGTTATAGAGCATCTTTTGTAATCCATCCATGTGGATTAATCCAGCCATCCGCTTACTACTTCACACGCTTTATACTGTATGTACTCCAGGAGGCAGCTGTTTCTACAGGTCCATCATGACCAGCCAACCCTTGCATGTCAACATGAAAGTACAAGATTCAAATCAAAAAAACATTTTGCAGCATCATCACAACACTTTTCACTGGTTTCTCCTGCACTCTGAATTACGTTATTGGGACTTTTGTCACCATGAGGAAGGTGAGTGCCCACAATGTGACAGTGTAAGCAGATCTATGTCCCCACAAGATGATTAATAAGTATCCACACTCATGCACACACTCATCCCTCACCTCGCAGCTCCAGGTCCACCGTCACACTCTCGTCCTCCAGGCCATCAATCACCTCACAGCGGTATCTACCTGTGTCATTGAGCTGCAGCTCATTGATTACCAGAGACATGTCCCCTGGTGCAGAGCGTCGCAGGCGAACACGACCCCGGAAGTTGCCATAGCTGCGGTGACGGTTGCCCATGGCGACCATAACCTCAGTTTCCCTGATGGAGGCTACAGGGGAAACAGGTGCAGTGATGGTGTTGGCAGGCAACCAGGACCATTTGACCCGGGTCCTGCGTGGAGCCGTCAGTTCAGGCTCGTAGTGGTAGTGACAGGGAAGGGTGACACTGCTCCCCCTGGTGGCTGACACTGCAGGCTGCGGGGATTCCACGTGGAGACGAATCCCATTGAAATAGACTAGAAAAGAACACAAGCACCAGACATGACATGCATCACCTTGTTCTCCATGTTTGGTATTGATGGGATTACTTGTGATGATGGTATGTGCCTTTAATCCTGCTTTGTCTGCAAAGGTAGTACTGAACCGCTCAGGTAATGGAGTACTTGTACTTTCTACGCCAGGGGTGGGCAAACTGTTCCACAAAGGGTCGCTGTGGCTGCAGGTCTTCTTTCCAACCAAGCAGCAGCACACCAGACTTGACTCATTCAATCAACTGATCTCACTCTTCAGACAGCTGATTGGTCAAACTGTGAGTTCTTGATTGGTTGGAAAGAAAACCTGCAGCCACAGCGGCCCTTTGTGTGTTTGCCCACCCCTGTTCTACGGTATGTTAAAAAGCAATCCCTCTTTCTTGATGACCTGACATATTCCTGCAATTGCTTGTCTAACGTCCTTGGAGCTGGGCCCCTATTGTTACAATTCATATAAAAATCTCCATCTTTGATTATACTCCTTTGCACTGAATTGTGGGCCAATCCTGTACTATCAACAGCCCGCTCAAAAACTGTGATTCAAAAGTAAATAAAGTCTGCATGCTGGTGTCTGAAAATTAATTTTATAATTTACAAACCAAACAATGAATTGATAAATGGAGGAAATAATCAGAAGATGAATCTATAATGAAAATAATCATTGGTTGCAGTCTTATACAAAAAAGTTGTATAGTTAACAGTAAAAAGCTGCTTTTTAATGAATGCATGAATATCAATCTAATTATTTTATATATATAATCTGGTATAGTCATCATTTGGGCATCTCTCTGCTTTAATCTGCCTGATTATGCTCACATTCACAACTCACACTTTTACTTGAGCAACATTTTCAATGCAGGACAGCATATTTTTAGAGTGTGGTATGAGTACTTTTTCTTACTGGTACTGGTTCTGAACACTTCCTTCACCACACTTCCACGCAACTGGTAAACTACAAAGTATACAAAACACCTGAACCTGCTTGGAGGACCTTACACTTTATGTTGAGGGCAACATAAACACGGATATACCGAGTTCTTGAAAAAGTGTTCGGTAAATACACACACGCACAGAGGATGAAGTCTACTGCAACACAAGCCACATCAATCACTGGCAGAGTTTGTTTTCATAACCCGGTTGACTGCTGGGGCTTCATAAATTATAGCTTCTCCTCACATGCAGGTGTTGTGATGTACATAAATGAATCTTGTGTTTGATCTGCCTCACACATGCAGCAAACACACACACACACACACACACACACACACACACACACACACACACACACACACACACACACACACACACACACACACACACACATATTCCATTTTGACCAGTAGACTTACATTAATTTCCTGAAGACTAACCCTAACTTTAACCTTGACCCCAGTCTTCACCTTAAATTGTAATGACTGACATTATGGGGACTTGCATTTTGTCCAACAACGTCAGTAATGCAAGACCACACACACACACACACACACACACACACACACACACACACACACACACACACACACACACACACACACACACACACACACACGTGCACTTACTCTCCCCGTTTCCGTTTCCGTTGCTGATGTCCTGGTAGTGAAAGCCATTGCTGTACGCGGGGATCTTGCCCTGGCCGCCGGGCAGCAGCAGATACAAGCAGGTGGCCAGTAGGGGGCGCAGTAGACTGAGCATGTTGCTGTCCTCTGCTGAACCAAGGTTTACAATGAATACTGCGCTCTTTATCTATTCAGCTGCCATAAATACCAGGAGGAGGACGCTGTGAAATCACAGACTGGAGACGCATGATGTGGATAAAACCCACAATCAAATTAAAGTTCAAAATTTTAATTTGTCACAGCCACTGAAAATAGAACAAAATGAATAATCTTCCTAAAATAACTACAATAAATCAAATGTGTTTCAAGGGGGACGCGACTTGGTTATATTGTAATTTCACAATTTAAAAAAAAAAACAAAAACAAAAAACTTACAAATATACTGACAAATAATCTTGGTTTCTCCTAAAAACGTGAATAGCAAGGGGGGAAACACATTTTTAACGCATTTATTTATTTATTTAGTCTGTTCACAGTCCACATTCCTCCGTGGTAAATAAAAACAATCCTTTCACAGCCCAATCTATAAACATTATAGGTTGCAGTTGATCGATTAAGTGCTTCTGTAGACAGAGAACAAACTTTTCTCACAACTCATTTAACAATGATGCACGTTTAATATCTTTTACTCACTTATTTTCTTCGTAGTTCTTTCCTCCACTTCTCTTCACCTTAAAGTATTTCACCCTTACATTTTCCACTAAAGCTATGACTATAATAATGATGGTGTTTATTCAGTGTCTCTCTAAAGCGCTTGTGCCGCCTTATAAAGTTAAAGTATTAACCATAGCTCTCAGTTCACCGGCTGAAACACCATCGCAGCCGGCCTGCAACATAAAATAAGCGACCAATCTCCGGTTTTACGGAGGAAAAAGCGTCTAAAGTCGTAAAAAGTCACTTACAGATACGCAGTTGTCCGCCCAGCGTGTCTTCAGCTCATCCCCTCCTCATCCTCTGCTGTCTCTCCGCTCACCGGACCGTCCTGACACTCACGCGCGGTGACGTCATGCGACGAGGCATCCTCTTTGAAGGCTGGAGCGGTGACCTCACGGCACACGAGCCTGCCAAGCACGAGCCCGCACAACAGATGAATCAGTATTAAGTACAACATCAGTACTAATACTATTCATACTGACAGAGAGGAAGTATACAGACACTTAAATAAAAGTATTAACAGTACAAATACTCTGTTACAAGGAGAAGTCCTGCACTGTTATTCAAGTTAAAGCACCTAAATTTAGCCAGCAAAATGTACTTAAAGTATTAAAAGTAAAAGTACTCAATGTCAAAAAATAGAAGTAGGCTCAAGTAGGCTACTGTGTTTAGGTACCTTACAGTTTAAGTATTTTATACTCAGCTATAATTATTTGACTTTATTTGTAGTTGCTGGTTACTTTTCAGATACAGTTTTTTATAGAAAGAAACATATAATAAAGCATAAAATACTTGTAGTTTCTAATATTTTTGGCTTCTACTCTCTTACAAAAATGGCTTCTATCTGGGCCCCCGTCACATTTCAGATGTTTATGAGAATGATTTCCTCTCTAAGCTTCTCAGATGGTTTCATTTAATAAGAGCCAAAAGAGGTCACATTATCCAAAGAAAAAAAAAAGAACATTTGTGCAGCAGAACTTTAGCATTTCTTCTTTCCTTGCCCATTAATCATCTCATGACCTCTCAGATTCATCTTCTGATCCTTTGGAGGGGCCCTGACCCCCAGGTTGGGAACCACAGGACTATTATATGAATTAGCTGAAACTAGCTCCACCTCAACCAGCCACAGCAGTAGATTGCTGTCTGCACATTCAAAATCTATCGGTCACAGGGGACACAGGGGATTTTACCGCAGAATGAGTACTTTTACTCCTGATACTTTAAGTGCATCTCACTGACAATACTGTGGTTTTACTTGAGTAGGTTTTTAAATGCAGGACCAACCACTGTTGTATTAGTACTTTAATTTACATAAAGGAATTGAATGCTACTTCCGCCACATATAAAACCGGCACTTCTTTAACTATACTGCAGTAATATTACTATATTCAATATATGTGGTAACATAACGCTACACTGTAAGAGTGGTCTGTATTTAACTCATATTTTATGTGAGTTTTATTTGAATATTGACATTTAATTGAAGAATATTCCCACCCATACACTATGCACACTATGGTATGATAACAGCGATGCAAAAAAATCTATACAGACACTCAGACCGCATCTCACCATCTTGCACACAGATGCAACCCGATTTCTCCATCATTGCTTAAAATTAATGGGGGTCAGGTCAGCCCAGTTGACCCCTTTCTTGACCTCGTCTCATCCCTTTAAAGATGAAGTCAAACAAAGCTGATAAGCTTTTTCTCAACCTTTTTTTTCAATCATAAAACCAAGATAACAACAGCCACATCTGTGCAGCATACTGGTGATGCAAAGTTCAAATATAAAGCTCAAACATGCTGCCTGTAGCTTCAGGTAAGCATTCTTTTACATAAACAATAACCCCCTGGTCATTTCACCAGTTAAAGTCCATTTAACAGCTGAGGAAAGTCCTCATTAACAGTTAACAATGCAGGTGTAGTTTACTGCATTTTCTCTGGATGATGCAACCCAGAATGACCTGACTCTGACCCTGCAGGTTTAAAATATACATGAGAGATATCATCAGAAAAACACTTAATCTAAAATGTCTTTCATCTTTTGTGTGTGATGGAGAAAATCTGTAACTAAGAAAAACTGCACATTTTATGGATTTCAACAAATAAATGAGATTTATGGCAGGTTTTCTGCAAAACAATCGCAAGGGTCAAATGTAATAGCTGCTTAGGCTTGTCTCTTCTTAAATAGCAGCATTGTCAAAGGCTGCCAACTTCTGTATTCGTGGTATGTTGAGGCTGACAGAGCATATTCCATGCCCCTGTTTTGCCATGGCCTCAAATAACACAGCAAATATGGCCAAATGAGTTCATATTTCAGTCATTAGCTGAAATAATAGCAGCCGTGGTGGAAAACAAGAGCAATTCTAGGTCTCCGCTGGGGCCTGAGAGAATGTGCTGCTGCGTCGCCGGCCGAATATCTGAGTGAAGTCTGGGTATCATGGTGCAGATGGAGGCTGCCCTCTTGACACTGGTACACTGAATCCTGAGGCTGCACCAGATATTTTTGCCTTGCATGACACTGGCACCCCCCACAAGAGCCAGAGCACACAGAGTCCCCCAAACCAAAAGGCTTTCTGTGTTCTGCACGCAATACTTTCCTCTGTGGTCAGACCTCTGCAGCCACTGATGTTTTTCTAGGGACTTGACTAAGACCCAGCCAACATAGCACGAGGGGGGTGCAATGGTGGATTTGGGGATGTTGAGGAAAAAGCTGCCCCAAGACCCTGGAAGACATCCAGAATATTCTTAGTTTCATTTTAAATGAGTGTTGTGGTCAGTCATCAAGGATGGTTAGCGTTCATAATGAGCATACAATTTGTTTATTCACCACATTCACATATTTCTGGCATCGTACTCTTCATTTTTGCATTACACAGATTGCTAATTACAGTGTAACGTTAAAGCCATACTAGTGGCTCTGTGAGGCTATACTTAGGCACAGCAGTGCATTGTGCTCATGCTAACAATAGCATCGTAACATGCTCCTTCTGACCATGCTAACATGCTGATGTTCACAGTGCTTATTCTATTAGTTTAGCAAGTTAGCATGCTAACACTTACAAATTAGCTTTAAGCACAAAGTCTGTTTTGCAGGTAGTTGGCCATAAATTGGTAAATACGTATTGGATAAATGAATATTTTGACCTGATGATGTCGTCAGATGGAAAGTTAGCATTGCTAAAAACTACAAAGAACTGAAGGAGCACAACCCTTCACCAGAGCTGAACAAATCTCTGACTTTCAAAGGTATTTGAACTTCATTCTGAGTTTATGTGACCTCACATACAGTCAAGTTACAATAATGTTACGGTCACGGCTAAAAGGCGATTATCATCTAATGGCAGAAATCCCAGTTCCAGGATCAACACCAACATCTCATCAGTTGTGGTTTGCCCAAAGCTGAACTCCTCATGCCAGTTAACCCTCAGTATCCTCTTGTGCTCTACCTCCTCCCTCCTTACTTTCTTTCCTTTCCAAAGAAGCTGTAACTCCTCTTGCAAAGGAATTTGATTGTGTTTGTGTGGAAATTCAGATGATTGTGTTGCATTCACAATATTGGACAGTCATAAAATGAGAAAAAATCTTTCAGATTTGTCACAAAAGAGGTCAAATTTACGTGATTAAATCATCTCTGGTTAAGGTTTGGGTGAAATTTTTGAATATTTGCATCTGCACTCATTGTCACTGGTGCTAAACACCATGAATTACAGCTTTGTTTTGGTAAACCTTTCATGCTCACTCCTTCTCCTCTCGCCATCACTCATCACTTCCTTGAACTGTCTTCATTGCCACCTAAAATATATGTTTTGGAAGTAAATATTTATGATGGTTCCAAAAAGGGCTTACTTCCTTAAATGGGATTTAAATGGTGATCTCCTGTGCAACAGTGACATTTTTCCCAGTAGCCCAGTTTATGACCAAATACCTGCAACACTAACGACAGTCAGTCTCAGATGTACATTATCATTAGCACTAATCAGCAATTGTTAGTATTTGTAATTGTTACATTGTCAGTCTGGTTACATTGGAGGAAGCAAACACACATATTATGAGCCAGTTAGCCTGCTAATATTAGCATTTAGCTCAATTTAAAGTTATGGTTCAAAGCTTTAAGTGGCATTTCCTCAATAATGTCCTCAAGTGAAAAACTATTTGAAAAATGCTCAAATAAAGGAACTTTTTATACAGATTTCACTGAAGCAGTTAAGTTGCTTTTTCCCCCAAATTTAATTAAACTTAATAGGAATTTAACAGGTAATAAGATTAGTCATCAAGAGTTCTTAAAACCCTGAGACCTCCCCTCAGTGTGTGGCTGCAGCCCTCAGCCACTGCGACAGCCGTTTCCCCTCCCTGTGTGTCTCTAAGCCATTATCTCCCAGTGTGTTTGAAGAGAGCAGACCGGTGCTCTTCCCAAAGCCCCAGATGAAAGGTTTTGGCCTGGGGCCCCAAATACCAGCAGGTCTTGTGAACTGCTGGGTGACTGTGGTGTCGGAGGGGTGTAATTTCTGCAAGGCAGCAACATTCAAGCCCAGAGAGTCGAGCAGAGTTTGGACCAGAGAAATGACATGAAAGAGGAAAAGATCATGGTGTGTGCTTATGTTTGTGAGGTTTGACTGAAGAGCCAAGCAGTCGATGGTGTCTGTGGTGATGGTGTTTATGTGCAGTCACACGCTGTCATTAGGACAGACTCTTCATAGACAGGATTGTCAGTCACAAAAGGTGTGTGTGTGTGTGTGTGTGTGTGTGTGTGTGTGTGTGTGTGTGTGTGTGTGTGTGCGTGTGTGTGTGTGTGTGTGTGTGTGTGTGTGTGTGTGTGTGCATGAGAGAGAGTGTGGTTTAGTGTGACTGAATGATTAAAGAGGAAGACTTCAATAAAAGACCAACAGGAGAGTGAACTGCAAGGTTCAGGGTGACACTTTCTAGCTTGATTAAAAGAAAGAGGGTAAAATGAGCTGTAATAACAAATAAGCACTACCATTTCCCACCTTTTCCTTACTCATGACCTAAGTGTAGCACCAACTAAACACACAAAACAAGGAATAAGGAGTAAAGTTATGATCATCACTAGTTAAAAGCCCCTCATCACCTGTAAAATCAACAGTTTTGAGCACTTATTTGTGCAGAAATAACATAGGATTTCCCCTCCTTTAGATGACGTCCCCTGAGATGCCGTCTGTGTTGGTACCTGATATCTGAAATAGCAGTTGTTTTCCAGGAGCGGATCCTTCCTGCGCTGCCTCCAGTTTCCTGCCTCCTTTGGCCCGATGCCTTTGTGCCATCCCTGGCCAGCTGTCATACCAGGAAACCAAATACAGAGAAGCCTGATGGAGGTGCAGTCAGTCAGATTAAATTCCTCATATTTTCCAAGACAACTCTGGGAGATATTATGCATATTATGTGCATAGAACATATGTCAATATTCACTTTAGCAGTGCTGTGTTTAATGGCCCTGGTAATGTCTTGGTTTTGGTAACAGGCTCTGGAAATAAAGAGACTTCTGGTAAAAGCTTTGTAAAAGAAACAGAAGTGAAAATGTTCTGTAAACTGAATGCAACAGAAAATAAATAAATAATGGGAATATTTGCAATTTTAAAGGTATAATTTCCTTTCAAAAATCTCTCAGGAAATGTTCACTGCCTTTTCCATTGTCTTGATCCCATACATACCTAAACATCTGATACAGAAACAGCATATTTGTGTCAGAATTGACATGCTGCTTTCTCAATATTTCAAACAACAGCTGATTAAATCCCAGAGTTCTTTTTGTTTGTCTCAGCAAAAAAGTACAGCAAGTGCCTTCAATAATGTGCATCCAATGATTTTATCTGAATGCTCGCTGTAAAAGTACGACTGATGTTGTCATTC
Source organism: Chaetodon trifascialis (assembly GCF_039877785.1). Lineage (NCBI taxonomy): Eukaryota > Metazoa > Chordata > Actinopteri > Chaetodontiformes > Chaetodontidae > Chaetodon > Chaetodon trifascialis. The sequence continues at coordinate 4,266,917 of NC_092065.1, read as the reverse complement.
ACTGAAAAACACCACCAAATATGGCTGAAACCTTCTGAAGCAAGTAAGATGGACCTTGCATTAATTTCTTCATTCGTTTGGGTCAGGCTGCTGTTTCCATGGCCAAGAATAAACTTGAAAGTCCTCATTTTAAGAAGCCTTTTCTACAAGGACTGTTTTTTTACTAGCAAAATAATAATTGGCACATGGTGGGAATCCAACCTTTAAAAATGTAATTAGTGTAAAATAAAGGAGCAGCGTATAGGAACAAAGCAATCATCCCTCCACTGAATACTTGGCCCTTCTAAAGCTGCACAGAGAAAGAAGAACAACGGGAAGACAAACGAGATTTGAAGGGGACACAGAGGAGAAAGCTGTCATTAGGTCCTCAACACTTCAACTGCAGGCAACTCCAGAGGGAGAAACAGCTGGTCTGCTGGGGAGGGCCAGTGGTAACTCGATGAGATCATCTGACAACTGTTGTCTTATGGTAATTAGCTGGCATTTGCTAATAGAGCACAAAAAGTGACATAATCTGCTGGCACAACAGCTTTTTTCCTCATATTACTGCTGTTCTGAAACACTGCAAACAATAGCTGACCAACTTTACAAAGCGTTTCCTCCAGAGTTTAACCCCCAGTGTCACAGTATGGATGTATTATCTTATGACTCTGTGGTTCAGACCTTACACAGGGATTTCACCACTTAAGTGTGACCTTCAAAGTCTGTAATGAGCCTGAGAAGGAGACTTCTCGGGTGGAGATACCTTTGGAAGATTGTGGTAGCATAAAGAGAGATTAGGCCCCTGGGGTGTTTAAATGCTAAACAGGCAAAACGACCCTCAGTGCTTTTGGTCTTTTGATCTTCCACCTTTTTAAATGGAAAACAGCTCCAATTAATTCACCATAGGATTAATAATAGAACCTAAATATTCCATCCAGGGATACACATAGAGGTGCAGACTACTGCTGTGCTATTCGAGCCATTTAGAGTCCATTAAAAACATTAATTTTTTTCATTCCTTATTTATTCTCCATTTTTAGATACAAAGGCCAAACATAAAAGGAATCCTCTTAGAAACACAATACTGGAATAAAAAACAACAACAACTTCAAATCCAGTTTAAATTCTATGAGGTCAACAGTGAGTATAGCAAGAAATGAACTCATATAATACCAAAAAACACATCAATGTCATCAATTTATTCGATCAATCATAGAAAGCCTGAACAGCAGGGAAAAGAGATATCTACAATACTTTGGATGTTGATGAACACCTGGAAAAAAATGAAGCTATGTCACCAATCAATTCAAATTGGTTAAACTTAAACTGAGTAACACGAGTCAGTAAAATGCATGCAGACGTGGATAACAGGGGTGACTGCTCATGGAACTGTCTGCGACAATAATAAATATTGTACAGTGTTTGACACCAACAACCATCCTCGACCTCTCAGTGGCACTGCTATCCCCTCATGCATTTTTTAAGGATCTTGAATTAATATTCATTGTTATCAAAACTAACACAGTATAATATTGCACAAGCCCATAATTCATAATTCATGGGGTGGAAAGGTTTAGAATACTGTGATGGGGGCAGCAGAGGCAGATGATACGGCGGGTCGTGACACATGTCCAGTGGAACCGTAAAAATCAGCTTTAATTTGGTTTCTCTCTTGCGGTCTTATCAGCGGGGCCTCAGCTTTCAACTGGAGGCATAATGTTGGACCCTAAAATAGATGGTCTGCAGCAAACATTAACATCTACTAATACGGACAGATGTACTGTGTATTAATACTAGAAAAACGACTTTCAAAGCTCAGTTTAATTCAACAAAGAACCTGAACTGCGAGTTCATTTCCTTTTTTTCTTTGTACTCTACATGTAGTAATGAACATGTTTACTGTTTGCTCTTCAATCCACAATTGTTTGTTTGTTTTTCTTTTTGGTTTTTGGATATTTCAAATGTCAAAACACAGACATCAAAGTGCCATAGAAAAAAGTGAAGCAGTGTGAAGAAAACTGGAAGCACAACAGAGTGAGTGTTTCCTGTACACAATGAGCAGATCTGCTTTGACCTCAGACCATCACAGCCATCACAAATCTGTAACTTGCAGCCTCAACGCTATTGTTAATCCCTCAGTTTATAATGCTAACCAATTAGTAACGCAATTATTGGATTGTTATTGATTATTGTTATTAATACTGTCAGTGTAGTCACTCCAACATGACAGATTTTTTTTAACTAAGCCATGTCATGAAATGTAATACACATCTGCTGCAGCAGCCAATAACATCTGAACACTGGAATGACAGTGTCACACGTAAAGCGACTAAAAAACGAAAAAATGTGAAACCACTTTCTTTCTCGTGTATAGTCGTCCTTGTCTTTGGCTGAACATGTCTCACCAGCTCATGACAGCAGCAGTGTGTGAATCTCAGTCAGCAGCTCGTTCATTTTTTAACAGTTCATTGTGTGTGTCTGCATCAGGGCACCGTATGCTATATTTTTAAAAACCCACAGAAACAAATATCTAGGAGGGAGTTGGCACAAGATTAGTTGCTGACTCTACACTGATTTGGCCTCTAAATGAGACTGTGGCCTCAAACAGAAATAGATGGAATTTGAATACGCTTTCATACACATGTTCAGTAGAAATGAGGGTTTGTATACTGTAAATATTGGGATGTTTGCTCTTCTGTTATTGGCTGCTACATGTATACGTTTTACCAGAGTGAATAAAATATTTACACCTTGGATGTTCAGTTCAAAGAAATGTACTGTAGGAAACATGAAGTATGGATTTTTAAACCACTGCAGAGAAATACAAGGAGGGCACAGAGTGGGACATCTTCGAAGGTTTTTTTTCTGCTCAACAAAGACAAAAATATGGCAAATTTGCTAGTAAATTGGTTTCAAACTTGCTATTTTTTTTTTTCTCTAAAGAGCAACAAGAGGGTCTCTTTCCATATGTAAAAACAAAGGTTACTTGCCCTTATATTAATCAGATTTTCTTCACTTTCTGGTGAAGAAAAATAACCAACCACAAGTGTCCTCTGAAGACAATATATATTCTGTGTGTCTCGAGCCGAGGAGAAGTGTTGAGTTATGGGACAAGTGCAAGCTGTTAAGTGGAGCTTATGTACATCACCAGCCGTGGGTCTTGGAGGTTCATTGTTCCAGGTAGAACTGATCTAGGATCAGAGTCTGGGCAGCACCAACTGATACAGCAGCAGTCCTGTTACCCCTGACCTCTGACACAGGGACGAGGGGGAGTTACCACCTTTGATTTAGCTGGTAGGTGGAATAAAAATCTGACCCCAGCTCTGCTCAGTAACAAAGAAGATATAAAGTCGTTTCCTGAAATGATCACAGATTTGGTTCAGGTGGAAAAGAGGAGTGGTCAGTTCAGGAAATGAACAAAGAGGGGACACAGTGAGCTAAACTCAATCAGGGCCCTGATAACAGTGGTAAAGGGTAACATCTCCCACCTGCAACCAGCCAGGGTTGGGGTGGTGGTGTGCAACTCTGGTGTTTGCTGCCCCCTAGGGCTGAGAGCAAGGCAGTGCAGGTGTGGCTCAGGAGGGAGGGGTGAGGCAGGGAAGACGAGGAGGGAAAGGGGGGAAGAGGTAGAGAAAGGAGGAGGAGAGGGGAGGCGGCTCCAGGGTGGCGCTACTCGTCACAGCCAAGAAGCTCGATTCGCAGGGTGATGCGCTCGTGCCACTCCCACGGCAGGATGCGCACATATCGGCCGTAGAACGGGGGCTCAAAGATGTTCTTTTTGTGAACGTTGTTGTCGCTGTTGCCTGGGAAGACCTGGATAGAGAACAGCAGCCAATCAAAACAACACAGATCACAGCTGCTGTGAGTCTCAACAGTCCAGACAGTAAAAGACTTTTCATGCTGCTTGTTTTCTTAACCAATAAAAATACTGGTGTCTTTGGAGTTAAAGCCAGTTTTGTTTTCCTCAACTATTTTGTCACACATATTGCATGTATTTAATCATATTTAATATTTTTTTTTAACCTTTTTTTGTCATGATTAAAGCACAGTTAAAAACAACATGGCTTAAAATCAACTGCTGCTTAGAGATTGTTTTCCTACTATAACATTAACAAAGGGAAACAATGAGCATACATACTGTATATGGAGGCGCTCTCTGGCACAAGAGGATAAAAGCCAAATTTACCAAGGAAAAGCAGTGAGAAGCAGAAAACCAACAGTAAACTGGACACAGGCACCAGGAAAAATCATTTAACATGAACCTTATAAACAAATGCAAACATTATCCCATGAAAGAGACTCAGATCATAAACTGAACTTCAACTATTTATGTTTCATCAGCAAAAACTGTCAGTTCCACATCCTTGACTTAATGACTTTGGCTTTGGCTGGATTTGCTGCACATCTGTCAGGTGAACAGATTTTTGGATGCATTATGAATGAGCGCAGAAATCAAATCCAGCATCAAATCCAGCAGACATAATTGGTTCCAGGCGCGTAGACGAGTACGTCAGATGCAAGTTAGGCTGTTACTCTCTTTATTGTTTCCACACAAAGACCACACAAATAAAAAACCCTCGGCAAAAACCTGCATCCTTTAGTTTTTTCACAAAATCCAAAACCCACAGACATTTTTATTCAATATCAGATATCATTATTATTATTATTAGAAGTACATATTCTTTTATCTTAGAGTTTTTTTCCTATCAGATGTGCATTTGTTTGTTTAATTGTCTCAATAATGTCTTTCACATGGTCTCATAACACTTCCGTTTTCTCTGATTGAAATTTCATATTCTGTTTAATTCCTTTTGCTGTATTTTTGTTTTTAATTTCCACAGGGATTAAGTCAGTTTTTAAATTTTCTTACTCCATATTTAAGAGCACGCTTTCTGGCCACAGCTGGACTAACCTTGTCTGTCCTTGTGGTCTCGTCCTTCACAATGGTCCAGGACTGTCCGTCATCGCTGTGAGCCACTTTGAAGGCCGTGACAAATTGGATGGAGCCAAAATCTTTGGCCCCCTGTGTGATGATTCCTGTGACCTTTTTGGGAGACTCCAGGTCCACCTGCCAACGCAGAAACAGCTTCGCTTTAGAAAACGCAGCAATAAGCAAACAAAAAAAAAAGCAACAACATGCAGCTCTGTCATGTCCTCCTCTCCTACCTGTAGCCACTCAGACCGGTTGTTGGTGGCGGCAGTCCAGGCGTTGGTCTTGCCCTGTTTGTCCAGCCGGGCGTAGTAGGGCTGCCAGGTGAAGGCCTCAATGCCCCAGGTGCGGAAGGTGCTGGAGGCCGTGATCTGGCGGTTAGACACCAACCGGGACTTCATGCCCATTGGCTCTGAGCAACCTGAAGTGTTTGAATATACTGTGGAGGTGAGACCAGGCAGAGAGACGGAGGAAGAGACAGAAAAAAAGAGGAATGGAAAGAGAGAGAAAGAAAGTATGATAGACAGGGGACGGACAGGAAGCGGCCCAGGCCAGCCAGTGATGTGAAGCAGCAAACAGATGCGCAGAGATGACGATGGCGTCGAGGGTGTGCGCAGCAGAAGCAGTGGACAGAGATATGGCAAACAGGTGAGCATGAAACCATAAATGAGCAGCTTAGAGCTGAGCTGAGCTCACATGGTGGAATCTAACAGTGGCTTATTTGTTTCTACCATCTGTGGTTCATGTTGATCACACCCACATTATTAATTTATACAGCGATCCTCTGCGAGCAGAATGTGGGCACAAAACAAAGTTGTGGAGCCAAATGTTCAATCTATAAAGGCTGAAACAGACTTTTTAAAGAGTGTGGGTTAGGGAAGCAGCTGGGCATGCAGGACAGATGAACAGAAGGTCAAAGATGCATGAAAAATGTTCAGAATTCAGCCACGCTGTCCAGCATCCTGTAGCTGCTTATGCAACACCCTTTCTCATTTTCATAACATCATTTTACACTTCAGTTGACTCACTCAATGGAGTGGAATCATTGGAGTTCGAAAAACAGATCAATAACCTTCAGGACACAAACTCCATCCATCCATCCATTTTCTATGCCACTTATCCCTTTTGGGGTCGCAGGGGGGCCGGAGCCTATCTCGACTGTCAACGGGCAAGAGTCGGGGTACACCCTGGACCGGTCGCCAGCCGATCGCAGGGCCAGGACACAAATTCTCCTTGCAATATTTCATTATGAGGATTTTGCATTTAAGCAAATGTACTTTGAGAAGTGTGTAAAATAAACTCATACATGCTGGCTGTCAGACTGACAGGTGACTGAAAACAAAACAGTAAAGCAATTTTGGAAACATGCACAAACTGGGAAGCGTGATGGATGGCAGGAGAACAGACACTGATCTGATTAATGAGACGAAATCCAGAGAGACGAGTAGTCAACAATGGAAAGAAGTCAGCGAGTTCCAAAGAACCACGCTGGCTTTACATGAAAGGAACAGCAAGATGAACAGAAATGTGTTGCAATACAGAAGACTTAAAAGAACCAAGTATTACATTTTCCTGCTGAGGTGACAGTTTTAAATGATGAATATGACCAATTCAGTCTCTGAATCATTAGCATCTAGTGTGCAGTATGCTTGCCAGTTTTACGGTAAAATATGGTTTTCATAAATACACATCTGCGCTCAAAGTTACTAAGTATTGCAGGCCTCTGAGTAATATCTTTTGAAATATGATCAATCACGGAGTGTCGAGGGCTGAAAGCAATTAGTGAGGAAACATGGGCGCTATACGCTGGCTTAAAAAGAGACTGGCCAATTTTTCCCACCTGGAGTTTGAATGACTTCAGACGTGAAAATCTCATCACTAATAAACATCAGCCCACTGAACACACAGTGTGTGGATGTACATGCAGTGTGTGTGCGGCGTGATTTCTGTGTGAGTTTACCGTTGAGCTCACAGCCCACCAGCTCCATGCGCAGGGTGCAGGCCTTGCGACACACCACAGGTATAATGCGGATGTACTGGGCAATGATTGGGGGGTCAAACAGGTTGGTCTTGGTACCATCATTGTCCACGTTTCCAACAAATACCTGCAAAGAAACGAGGAACCAGCAAACTGTGTCAAGTGTACTGATCATTTCTTATTTGAGCTGATGAGTGATATTGTTGACTGATATCTAGTAGCAGTTAGCAGTTTCTAAGATTTATGTATTCTAAACACAGCAATTCAACTGAAACTTTTCTGAGCTGTGCTTTGTCTCCTTACATGGTCCTTCCTCTCTCCGTCTGTTCTATACAAGGTGTACGTCTTGCCGTCCAGGCTGGAGGCCACCTTGAAGGCTTTGATGAACTCGGCTGTCCCCATGCGACTGGCACCCTGCGTCACAATGCCTGTAAAGCGCATCTTTCTTTGCATGTTGATCTAAAATTATGGAAGGAGAGCCAACATTAGTACAACATTAAGTTTCTTGTTCAGATAGAACTTCTATCTGAAAGTTCACGTAAAGAATCAAGTAACATACAATCAAGACAGGCAACACTATGCACTCATACATACATACATACATACATCCTGATTTATTTTGGAAAGATGAAGCTGAAATTCTGTGCTGGTTGTTTGAAAACAACGTTTTTGCTTTGGCAAAATTTGTGGAGAAGGCCTGGTATCTACGGCAAAGTATTTTGTATCCCATATGACAACCTATTCTTTTTTGTATGTATTTCATAGGTTCTATCATGTTATGCTTTGTTCTGTATTTTGCCATGTGGCTATTATACATTACTTGTTAAAGTGTCTAATAAGCCCATGAGGGCTGGGCACCAATCATGGTGTTTGACACTTAAATAAACAATCAATCAATCAATCAATCATACAGTGTCTGCCTAGGTCAGTCTACACGTCTCACCTGTATCCATGGGTTCTTGTCATGTGCAGCAGCGCTCCAGGCGTTGACCAGGCCCTTGTTGTGAAGGCGAACAAGCTCAGGTCCCCAGCGCTGCAGGCCCAGCATGCTGTAACGGACTGATGAGGATGAGATCTGGGACTCAGCGATGCCCCCTCCCTCCAGACCGAGCAGAGAAATACAGCCTGTAGGGGAGAGGTGGGGGGCAGATTCTGACGTCAGCATAACATTTCCCACTGTGGCCCTGGTGTGAATTTGGCATTCAATAACCTTCAGAAACCTGACTAAAGCTTTGCATGACTTAGTGCTCACATTTTTCAGAAATTATCTACATTTGTTAGCTTAGCATATTTGCAATAACCTGAAATTCCGCTACTGTATTTAATTTTAGACTGAAGAGAAGAATACACATACACAGAATGAAGAGAAATGTCTGGCCTCATAGACATTCAGCCATAACTCTTGCTTGTACTCTACCTTCACTGAGCTGTGTAAACTATGAAGTCATTAAGGATGCAGAGCTTTGAATCAGCTTAACTGAATCAAGTATCGATTCCTCGTTTGGCAGGCTCTCTTTATGCTGCCTATTGATCATTCTAAAATGTAGCAGCTTGGCTGCCTTCCCAATCAAATTAAATGAATGTCTTCCTTCAATTGTACTTCTTTCAATTAATATACGTACATCTATTTAACTGGCAATAGTGCACTATTTCATGTCTATTCATTGTGCCTGTTTGTATATGTGTGCTTGCTTCACTAAATGTGAAACACACACATTTTATATCCAGTAAAATTAGTTGTACTTTCAGGCAACTAAAGTGACATTAATTGGTAACATGATGTATTTTTGAACATTGGCTGAACACACTTACGCAGTTGGCAATGTTTGCCCACATAAGGGGATGGGCAGTGGCATTTGAAATCTCCCTCCAGGTCCCTACAGGAGCCACCATTCTCGCATGGCTGGCCGGCGCAGTCATTCACATCTATGGAGAAATAAACCACACTGTCAATGACTGTCAAATATAAACAGCTCACTGGTTAAGTGCGATCAGCCAGTCTGGAAGCAGATCACAGTCAGAGGTGTGAGTGAAGATCACGTCATGCTTTATAGACAGGGTTTGACATTTCTTCAGCTGCTTCACACTGAGGTTAGTTGAAGACATGCCAACAGCATTGGAGGTGCAGCAGAGAGAAGGCTCAAGAGAGGAGCTTGTTACTTGTCATTAGACAGTAAATGTAGCTTTGGTCAAAATGCCTGGCACCAATAAACCAGCTGTACCAGGAGCTTGTGTTGTCAGGGTGTGGAGTATACAATGGGAAAGTCCCCAGAGTTAATGTGTTTAGCTGAGTGAGGGTGAAGGTGAGCTAAACTCCTTACACACTGTGAAAGAAGAGTCGAGTATCATTCAGGGCCATTTAAGTGCAATGTATGCTTAGGTGCCTTGTAATTCTTTGCACTGCCTCTTGATGGCGCCCCTACCAACACTATCAGTCCAGCTCAAAGTCTGTGTTATGTGAATCAGGGAGAGGAAAACGGATCAGCAGAAGGAAACAGGAGTCAACTCAAACTCCTTTTCATCTCTCACCCACATAACTGTCAGTGTGACTAAACCAGCTTTGAACGCGCTCTGTATTGACCACATACACAAGGAGCAAGGCACAAATTTAGCTGGTTGTATAGATGACTGCAAACCAAAAGGGGGATTTCAGTGAGTCTCTGGTGCTTTAATCCCCAGTGGCTGTTATTATGGAAGAAAATGCACACAAACAACCGAGGCACACCGATGTTTTGTTTCTATCCAACAAACACACACGGCAGCATCTCCCTACCCACATGCTCTCTCCATAAATAGCTCCGTGTCCAAATGTTCATTTTCACACAGTCACAGGAGGAATACAGTGAAATGTGCATCCACAAACTCTGGATAATGAGGTCCACAGTCGTGTCACTTCTGGCTCTGGGAGCTTATACAAAATCACATAAAACAGACTATTTCTAGCAGCAGCTGCGTCTGAAAAAATGTAATCATCAAGCTCTCCACACTTTGTAAATAAGCTCTAATCAAATTACTGTCTTACAACAATAAGGACAATTTCTTTTTGGCTACATGAGGATACTAAGAGTAAAACAAAAACACTGTTACAGAATGAGTAGTACCTATTTGGTTTGGTCAGTTTTGGATACGTACAGTTCAGCTGTATCATCAACTAGAAATGATCAAAGGTTAAAGGTTACTCTTGTATACAGTTTCATTAAAACCAGACAGCCATTTCATGCATTTCATGAAGATGGATGAAATAAATCATTTATTTGCTGCATGGGGCACAAATATAAATATGCACGCATACAGTGTCTGCCTAGGTCAGTCTACACGTCTCACCTCTATCCAACAAAATGCTGACATGCTCCATGATGTCACGTTATCAACATGTGTTCCTCACCTTGTGACAAACAGACAAACATCCCTCTGCAATGTCAGAGAAGACACACCAAACAACCCAAAGGCCTAGATCAGTAATTGATGACAGACTGACTGAAACTCTGGGCCTGACATGTGTCAGCTGGTGGGTCTCCAGTAAGAGGATTGGTCACCAGGAGGACCATACAACCTGGTCTGCTCCAGGGTCTAATCCTTTAATGTGACAAACGGGGGGGGGCAGCTGAGGGAGGAGACTGAGGAGCACATAGCATTCCTGAGACAGGTAGAGAAACAGGTGGATGCACCACAACTACAGAGGCTCGCTTGTCTGTTTATTTCCAGAGCTACCCATCTGAAATGTACACACCTGGTGCTCTGATTAACTGGAACTGTGAAATGACCAGAGAGATGCTTCAGGATGAGAATGTTGTAAACTGTCAACCAAGAAAACAATCTGATCTGTTGTTCTATACTGAGCTGCTTCCACTATCAGCACACTGTTTGTACAGACAGATTTTGGGGGGACAGAGCATGTGCAAGACATACCACCAGTCTATGGCCTGTATCCAACAAACTCTGGAGCTTATAACAGAAACAGCACACTACCACAATATTTAGAGCATCAATATCTGTCCCAGCATGAAGCGAAAACCAATACTAATCTCATGCGGCTTGTTTGAAACCCGACCCTAATCGATGCAAAGCCAAGGTCAGCTGGCAGTGCACATGGTGATCAGCAAAGCTATCTACGTCCAGGATGTGTGCTGCAGCCAGCAGGATTTGGGCCTAAAAAACTCCGTGAGCCTGCATCTGACGGCTCAAACCTGCTTTCGTGTTGCTGAGCGAGAAGAGCGGATGGTATTAGATGATAGATTCTCCAGGCCTCGCAGTGTGAGGCCTCAGCCCACAAGGTACTCAAACGGAGTCCTGAAATTAAACCATCTGTGATGTTTACACAAAAAGTTGAAGAGCAGCAACTGTGTGAGGAGTGAAACTAAGGAAACTTATCCTTTGTCCCCACAAACAGGATGTCCAACACGGTATAAAAGGACTAAATTATGGTGTAATTGTTATGAACCTTCCATCTTTTAGACACAACATTTACAATGAGACTGCTGCAGAGAAGAAACCTTAGTCTTTTCTTCCAACCAATGACAACATGAAATAAGGAAATAACATATATTAATCATACATATTTTACATATTACATATACATATACATATTTTAATCATTACTCTCACAGTTGCCATGGTAGTTGCCATAGTGACCAGATAAAACCACAATGGCATTATCAAATGAAAAAAGGCAGAGAGGTTTCCAGATGTGTAATTTGCTGTGTGGACTGGCTGCAGGGCACCAGGGAGTGCCAGCAGCACCCAGAATAGCTTTGAATCGGATCTCCTCCAGGGAGTCAGTCCCTGTTGGAGGGATGCAGAGCTCTGAGATGAAACTTCTGATGTCATGAAGCATATTTACAGAGCATAGTATTTAAAGCTGCGTTTCTAAGTGCTCACTCTGAATAGATCAAGATCCCGTGCACTGGTAAATGACAGCTGTGGTTCCTAAAACTGCCATGTCTGCAGGTTTTTAAATATCTATACTGTTGCATTTCTGCACCTTGAACTGCACATTTATTTATTACTGTAAGATCCGTTCACCTTAATTCAGAATCTACATTTGCTATGGTAACATGTATGCTAGATTTTTCTTTCTAACAAATATACAGACAGAGCTTCAAGAACATCGTTGTCACTTTGATGACACACGATTTCTCTGACTGAGTCATGACTTCATGTCCTTGTGGCTTAAATTACAAAAAGGGCATCTTGGAAGTTCTACACAATGGATTTCCCATGCTGAACATCGAGAGTTTACCACACTGTGGTAATGTAAATGCATAAATATGGTTGTTATATTTTCTGAAGGATCTCAAGCAAAGCGCTCAACCCAAAAACTGCTGAGTTACAGATGTGAATGTACAGCACTTAAATCTATGAGTGAACACCAGCATGTTGATGAAAAAGCTTATTTTGAATAAAAATTTACAGTTGGGTTTTTTTTTTTTTTTACAGAATTTGCTGGTTTAGCATCTTGAAATTCAGAATTCAAAATTAAGCAAGTCTTCAAAAAAATGTTTACTGTGAATCTTTGTTTTTTGTAGAGAGATCCTTTCAAAATTAAACCAACTTGACAGCAGGGCTCGATAACTGACTGTTTATCAACACACATAATTTCAGTTTCCACACTTGAAAAAAAACTGCAGAGTTCTGTCATGTCAGCTGTATTGACTTCATATTTGTTCTGTGGTTAATTGTTATTCAAGCCCTCACAAATCTGTTGCTGTTTGCATGCTCATGTTTACCTGTGAACATTTCTCATCAAAACACCTCATGGCTGCTTTTGTTACTTAAGATCATGTTGGGTTCCTAGGTAAGCAGCTTTGGGGACCTAACAGGACAAACTCGCATGTTTAATTCAGACAATAGTAAACCAGGATAAGCACGCCAGGCTTACACAGATCCATGATGGCACCAAGACACATACACGCAAATATATATATATATATATATATATATATATATATATATATATATATTACACATACACACACCCTGTACTGCACAGGGGGCATCGAGCCCAGTCTGCCCACACTACCACATCCTGGGAGGAGCTGCAAATTCTCCCAAAACAACTGAAAAAGCAGCAGCACACGCATACACACCCCCTTTAGTGACTTCCAAGAAGCAAATAACTACCTTAATCTGTTATGAAAATCTGGGATTTAAGGCCACAAGCAAGAGAAACACTCCTTCCCTCACTATTTCCATCCATCTGCTGTGGCCCAAAGTGAACAGCTAGACGTCTCTCTCTTTCTCTGCATCTCCTTATTTGAGCTCCCCCATAGACATAGACACATGCACACGCACGCACGCACGCACGCACGCACGCACGCACACCTTAACTGCAACCCATAAAGGCTTTTAGGCCAATTTGACAGGACAGTCAGAAGTGCTGCAGTCAGACCTGAGTAGTGACTGTGACATTGTCAGGAGGGCAGACTTAATTCACCGTTCCGCCTCCACGTTCACTTTTCCGCCTGGCAACAGTAACAGCGCTGACGTTGTGAGCGCTCAGCGTGGACCGCCACTTTCTGTTGGCTAGGCTGGCACGGGGGATGAACCGTGTGTGTATGTGTATGCTAAACAGTCTGTATATGAGATCATGAGCTGTGTGTGGTTGTTCATGTGGGATGAGCAGCACACACGTGATTAAGCTTTTTCCAGTGGAGATTTTCTTGCTCTCTTGATCTGTTTCTCAGAGGAATTTTAGTCCTTGAAGGAGAAATTTATTCAGCAACGAAGTACATCGTAACTATATTTTGATAACAAAAAACGCATTAGTCCTTTGTTTTTGACTTCCTTCCCTTAACTGACAGTAGGCCTCAAAGGAGAGGATGGTGCCTCTATTAACCACTCCACCTTCCACTTCTTCACTGTTGAGTTTTTCTATTTATAGTCTTCTAGATGCAGTGTTTGTGCGAGAACAACACACTCTTCTACATCTGGCTCCAACTTTCCATCACCTTCTTATCAGGCTCTGTGTTTGTCTGCTTCTGATCAAAACCAGTCCATCCACCAATCACATGCTCCTTCACACCCTCACAGCTGACCAGTGAAAGGACGGTGGTGGCATTTCTGAAGTTTTTTTTGTCAATCAATTTCTGCCCCAAAATGCCAGTCTCAATGTGCAGTTTCATGTATGAAGTGAGTGTGAGGATGCTGGCTAAGTGTTTAACTACGCTACAGCTGCCCGGGCTCACCACAGTCACTGGTTCTTCTACAGCCCGTCTCCTTCTCTGTTTCACACAAACCATAGGAGTCGGCTGCCATGAGCCTAACTACTTGCCCACACACACACGTACAAATTAGAGAGCACTTAAACTGTCACAACACAGTCATTAGTAGCTGTGAATGGAGGGGCACCTCCCTGACCCAGCAGTCCTCAGGGGGGTTCTCTTGAACCAGCATGGTCAAATAAATTCCCCTCATCATTATCCTTGAGGCATTATCTAATTAGTGTAACTGCCTTCTCTGCAGAGGGCTCTTACTCTGACAGCTATGTTTAAAGTGCCAGCCAAAGATCTTGTGAATGTATGGATTTTGATGAGCTGTGATTTGCGGCTCTCGGGGGTAAAAGAAAACACAAACAGCTAACACTTGACTGTATTTCTTTAAAGTCAAATGAGAATGTATGAAGCATAAACATTGATTGGGGAATTCTAATTTAAAATATATAGTAACTTGGAAATAAGCGGCTCAGAAGGCATAGTGTATGTATAGCTTCACTGAGGTTTGAGGCATGAGGGAGCTGAACAACAAATCTTTTAGTATGAAAGGACATCTTCCTGTCAGGGTGGGTGAACTGGTCAAAAGGTGGTGCATCCAACACCGAGATAAACTCTGCCGGTTTAGCTAAGAGCCTTGACTTTGAAACAAGAGACTGTGCTGAACTCAGCAATTCCCTGTCTGTGAATGTGTGTGTATGTATGTTCTTATTGTTTGTGTATGTGCGTATGTGTGCTGCTGAATTTCTCAGCCTCCGCATGCAGCCAAGAGAAGAGAGAGCACCTGGTTCTAAGTAGGAAAAGAGACCATAGTGGAAAAAAAAGAAAACACAGACATAGTTCTCTCCCATTTCCACAGTTACCTTTTGGAGAAATTAAATCTGCCCCTTGGACACCTAGGATAAAAAGGCATATATGATCAAACACAAAATACAGATAATCTTTTCCTAAAAGTCCCACTTGATCCCTACTAAATCACTCCTGGCCACTGTTATTCTACTGCCTTCTCAGGCAAACAGTAGCCATCTGTCTGAGTGCAGGGCTGCAGGCAGTTGGAGGAGCGCAGCACATGTTCCCACCGTTGCTTCCCTCTCTTAGGCTGACCCTGGTTGAACCAACCTGGTCTGAGTGACGTATGAATGAAGCTCCCATAAGGACGACAGCTGTCTGTCTCGTGGCCAGCACTCACAGCAGCTGTCTGCATGTTAGTGTGTCAGGTTGGGTAGATAAACAAGGACCTCATTACACTTACCACACTGTTGTATAGGAAATGATATCTTCAGTCGGTAAAATAAGGATGGTAGCATATCAGCAACACTGAGACTCAGTGTTGCTGATATGCATGAATTAATTGTGCTGCCGTAGATGAAAGCAGTGAGGATGCAAGACTAATGAGTGTGATTACCAATTGTGTTTTTAATACCTCAATGGACAATCTTAATTACAATTTTGGTAAAAATAAAACAGCCCAAAGAAATGTTTCAATGGTATGAGATGGCACCTAAGATTTCAGAAGCCCACTGATCAAGACATTTTGCAGTGTTGTTATGAGATTCTTTCAGTGCCAACTCATAGACAGCCTTTCCATGTATTTATGACGCTACCGTGGTGAGTATGACCTGGAAAATGACCTAAGGAAATGTAAATACACTGAAAACATTTAATCTGGCCATACCAAAAATACAAACAATAAAACAAATTGTGTCAGAGCTAGACTGTTACCCCTGATCTCTCATTTATAACATCACTCTATGTGAAACATTGACAGTGGTTGAAGAGCCATTGATGTAATCCTGATAAAGCTATTGAAGAGGGAGCACAGACTTACTGTTCTGGCAGTGGACTCCATCGAAGCCCGGCTGGCACTTGCAGATGTACTCGCTGAAGACGTCACCTCGGCGGGTTTGACCAGTCACCTCGCAGATGGCATCGTTCTTGCACGGGTTGGGGTTGCAGGGACCTTTTGGATGAGAAGGAAAACACAGGAGAGGAAGGACAGGAGAGCCAAGTTTAACAGAGGTTGAGCAGTATTAGTTTTCTTCAGGAATTGGATTTGTAAATGTTGTAAACAAGTCTAAGCACCAGTAAGTGATCAGTCCTTGTCTCAGCAGCAAAAAGAAAAACTGTTCAGATCTGAGAATGATTTGGATCTCAGAGGCCTGGCTTACCGGTCTCAGTCTCATTGCAGGTTTCTCCAGTGAAGCCATCAGGGCAGATACAGATAAATGGAGCTCCTGCCCCGGTCACACAGGTTCCACCATTACTGCACATGTTCACCTTACAGTAATCACCTGGAGAGAAAGGGAGGGGGAGTGACAAGGTGACCACCACAGTACACAGAACTTGATGAGCAATTTTTTTCTCATTCAGAGAAATCATTTTGGTCAACATCTTGCTCTTACATGAGAAGATGACTGGGGGATAGTTCAAAAGGACACGTGAGATAATATCAGCAGAGCCTTCAACAAAGGCAAAGTTCACTCCATTTTGGCTGCTTTCAATGAAAGCTGTAGTGTGTAAAACAAAATACCACCAAGAGAGAAATACTGGAAAAGAAGGGCATATTATAAAACTGGTTGTGAATCTGGTTTGATCCAGCTGTGGTTTGTACTCTTCATTTCACATTCATAAATGCCTGACAGCTCAGCATTTCCCGTCAAACATCTGATATTCCCAGGCTCATATTTCAGGACAGGAAGAGGAGGATCACATGCTTGGCAGTTGTGATTTGTGAGTAGTGTTGGCATTATGCATGTTTATACTGTATTTAGAACATTTTGTTCCTTGTGCAGTTCTTAAGCATTAAAAATAGTTTATATATCTGTCAGTTGAAGTTTTCAACAAGAAAGAGTACAACATGTTCTGAGAGTATTATTATTAGAGTATTAGCTGAAATTAGATTTCCTCCCATTATTAGGTTTCTTCATTCCATTCCAGTGTTGTGCTGCTGAATAAAGAGTAAACAGCCTGCTGCTGGACGGATGTGATGGTCTGAACAGCTGAGTAAGCCATCACTACACTGTAAACACAACACAAACACTGGATGCTTCCACCGGCATCACTGCTGCCTTGCCCGAACCTGACAATCTGGCAGCTCTCTGGGCACGAGGGAAATCATGTCAGCTTGCAGTGGGTGGGGGAAAAAGGAGGCGTCTAGCGGTTTTCAAAAGCATGAGGACTGAATGAGCTATGATTTACAGTCAGAGAGAGTTTTATTCCAAAAGGAAAACTATGGCTATACTGCTTACAAAATCATGAATGCCAAAAATTGGAAATTAAGTGCTATACATGAGTGAGATAACCTAGTTCATGTCTAAATTAATTTTAGCATCTGGTATGCAACAGAACAATGAACCAGTAATTACATTTTTCTGAATATAGACACAGCACATAGCATTTTGGGAGAGAACTTTTCAATTATACCCTATTTTGACACTTTGAATAATGAGGAAGTAAATAATTTGGAGTCTTTTAACACCCATGAAGACAGGGAAGACATTTCCAAGCTAAGACTTATCATTTGGATAATTGTTTAGGAAACTGAGGTTGGACCCCAAGTGTGAAATTGGTGGTTGTGGTAGCACAGTGTCTGCCATACAGGCTAAAAAGGATCTCTGACCCCGTTTTTTAGGGGATTCAGCAGCGGACCTCTTCCCACCTCAAATAAAGCAGACTCGTGGGAGTAGATAAATATTTTTTTAGACTTCTATAATAAAGGAAAGTGGCGTTTTAGTCCTGCTGAGGGTGTAATTCACAGAGGCCACAAGGCCATGCTGAAAATGGCATTTTGAAGAGACTTCTGACTTCCTGTGCATTGCTGTGTCCTCTCCATCTTTCTATCCCACACTGCTGTGCAAAATCTGGACTCAATTTAGTATCCATTAGCAATTGAGGAGATGGAGGGTAGATTTGCATCCTCTTCACTTAGAGAGAAAGGAGAATGAGAAAGAAAGAGATCCACTTTGCCAGCATCCTGTTTGGCTGTCGATCCACTGAACTGCACTTCCCATGGATGTCCAGTCTTATCAGTGCTGTATCCAGTGTCATGGCCTTCAAGTGCTTTCACATCTCATGGGACTTTTAGGCAACAGGCTGGGCTGGCACCGCCAACACATCCTTATCCAAATTTACTGTTTGTTTATCTTTGGGAAGGAACAAAACCTCCTTCCCTACATTGGCAGGCAGCTCCTTTCAGGAAACCGTCTCAGTGATGAGAAATAATGATGAATAAATGACCTTCCAAGAATATTTCAATGGAACGATCTAACTGATGAACTTGAAATAAAATCCCAAGATTTTAAGAGGGACAGCCAGTTCCATTTAACTGTCTCTGTAAACATAAATTGTGGTCTGCCCTGTCTGAGGGGTAATTTAGCATTAAGCTTGCTTGGGTTCACTGACGAAATGAAATTTGTGATGCATTAGTAAAGGTGGTCAGCCAAGGGACAGTGGTCAAACCACCAGAGCCTCCTTAAAAATCCCCGAAATGATGCCATTTTCTGTAAAAACAACATCGTTATAACATTACGCAGGAATGAAGAAAGCAGTATTTTTATTGGGGGGCTGACCCTTTAACCTGGTGCAGCAGTCAACATAAGGTAAAAATAAATAAATAACTAACCGAAGTAATCCATTGTCCAAAAATACAAGTATGGCCTTCAAACTTCAGGTCCTGTTTGTCTAAAGGTCTCACTAACCTCTATGACGTTGCTGACACAGTGAATCCTAAATCCCTTTATCACAAAAACCACAATTAAAACAAGTCTGAGCATGTTAATGTCTTGATATTTTGGTTAATGTGGGTGTGGACCAGCAAACATAGGCTGAATTCCAAAAACATCATATCTGTTGCTTTCATTATCTAAACACACTGATAGTCTCTCTAGCACAGTGTGATATACCAAAGAAAGATATGAGTCATGTGAGGGTACAGCCACATACATCGATTTTGCAGCATTTAAGGTTGCAGTAAAAACACATTTAATACATTTGTCAAAATTACACCAGTGCTTAAAGCACCCAGCACGGTGCCCCACTTTGTCCCAACCACAGTGACAGATTAGGAAGGTATGTGGAGTTATGTTTGGCAGGACAAGCCATTTCCACAGGGCATTGTGCTTTCCTCACTCCTTATGAGTCATGGTCTGTGCCTTTCCCATGATGCCTCAGCCCAAGAATGGGCTTCAAATACCAGACCAAAAACACAAAGCAGTTAGAGCCAGAATCGCACAATGATTCAGTCCCCAATGAGATCGACTAACAAGAAGATGTATGTGATTCTGCAAAAGCTTGAGCCTAAGATATAAGGACACAACTGCAGCATCATCCTAAAATTAAGTCTTAGAACACTGAATTTAGGTGCTTTTAGTATCTCATTAGTATTAGCTGTTATGGTGTGATACTACTTGATGCGCCTATAGCTCTGCCAATAAGAACCTTGAACTGACCTAAACACTGACATGCTGTTACCTCCGTACAGAGAATTTACCACTTGCAACATGGCTATGAAAGCTTTGAGAAAAGTAGTCTCATAAATTAAATGAATGCCATGGTTGGCATTTGTCTGCAGGTGGCAGAGGTATGGCATGAGTGACCTGACAAGTCTTGTGTTTACTTCTTTTAAACAAATGAGAGGCAGCACAATACATGTACGTGTTTCCTGTAGGAACTTCACAGAGTAATGAGCCACTACAGAGTTATTTGGCTGTGACTGAGAGGATCAATCAGTGATCTGAGTTAACACACTTACTTTCTGACCATTTCAGAGCCACGGTGAATAGACAAAAAGGAAAGGTAACCCTTTTACAGGGCTAAGCAGACATCACAACAATGCAGTGAAACACCTCAGGGCTGCATGGTAAACCTTGCTCTAGGGAGTCATTTCAGGGCTCTGCACCAAGGCTGAGACTGAAGACAGTGGAGCCATTTGAGGACAAAGAGTGAGGGTGGACTCTTTGAGGACACTCACTGCAGCTCATACAAGAGAAACAGTGACTGGTTATGGAGATAAAACAGCGCTTTGGATAAAACTGACATAAATGAGCCGGCGATCATAACATTACACACATTACATGTTTGTGCGCATGTGTGTGTCATTATGTCAGTGCTCATATCTGGAGTATCCTGTGGCCTGACAACAGTAAACACTCTGCCCTCCACTCTGTCACGCACACACTGGCATGCTGAAGCGTATAGGCTGGCAGGCAAGTGTGGGAACTCAGTGTTCCAGAAAGTCAAAGGGACTCTCTCTCACACACACACACACACACACACACACACACACACACACACACACACACACACACACACACACACACACACACACACACACACACACACACACACACACACATCCAGCCCTTGTTAAAACTGTTAAATATGTGCTGAAGCATAATAAGAAGGCTTGAGACCTGTAGACTGCTCATCAGGTCTAATGACCTGCCACTGCCAAACTGCACTACTGGGCGCTACACACTTAAGGAGAAGTAATGGCAAGTACATTTATCAAGGCCAGGCCTACCCAAGTCCTTAAAGGACCACTTTTTCCAATATTAAGATCAGCAGGACTCCAGCTGCAGGTGAGCTTTCTGTACTCTGCACATGCTACTCCAGCAACACAGCCATCTGCTGCGGCTCCAAAAAAATAAAAAACACTGGCCAGCCACTAAAAATACACACACTCGTCACGCACCATCAACAAAACAACAAGCCTTTCTCTGATGTACTGTAACTGAAAAAGAGCCCGGAAAAGTAACACAGCAGCAGTACCTACTGTAAATACTGTAACAATACTGTCATTAGGTTGCCAATTTTCTCTGATAATACAAACACCATAAATACAAATATTTGTGGATTAAGTACCGCCGATTTTGGCTCAGTGTTCACCTCACATGACAGCAAGTAAAATATTCAACATGGCAGATTGGAAAGTGGGGCGACAGACACTAATAAAGCAGCCCAAATTAGAAGATACTCCATATTGCAATGAAACATTTATTAAGGAGGCTATTCAAAATTGAAATGGGAGGAAAGAGAGCTGATCCTGTCCTAAGGGATTTGGTGGGAAAAGTACTAATAAAGTCATCACTGCTGAAGAAGACATCAGCCTGAAGGGAAGACCCAGTACAGGCAGATGGTAAGAGCTAGATTTAACAATGGAATGAACACACACACGCGCACCCACGCACACGCACCCACACACACGCGCACGCACACACACACACACACACACACACACACACACACACACACACACACACACACACACACACACACACACACACACACACACACACACACACACACACACACACACTCTTACTGACACTCAGGGTACTCTAAGTACTCAATCAGACACTGTAATTAACCCCTATTTTCATTATCACAAAATCTCCTTTTTCTTTGATTAATTGCTTTGTCTATTAAATGTCAGAAATAATGAAAAATTATGATTTCCTAGAGCCCAATGTGACTTGTTTAAACATCTTGCTATGTCCAACCAACAGTCCAGAACTAAAAGACATACATTTTCTATCACACATGACAAAGAAAAGCACTAAATCCTCACATTTAAGAACCTGCAATAAGCTCCGCCTCAATGTTTGAGAAATTACTGAAACAACTGATTGATTATCAGAATGGCTAATAATTCATTTCCTTCTGACTGAATTTTTTCAGCTCTTCTCCATTCACACTCGGCGGTCTTGGGGTTTTGATGCCTGATACTGATTATACACAGTATCTAATTCTAGATTATATTGCACCAATAATCAATAATCTAAATTTAGCCCGATTTTTAGCAGTTTCAAAATAGAAAAAATGTGTTTTCCAGATTATTGCTCTTTCAGGGAACCCATTCCTTTATAAATCTGTATTGAAATCCTGAATAATGAATTTTTTAATGTGGTAACAAGGGAAACTTTATTCGTCAGAAGAAGTAGTATAAGCAAAAAAAAAGGGGCAAGAGGACTACAGTATACAAAGTACAATTCCTCTGTTACATGACCCTAAATAAAAGTCACTGCATGATTTGACTGTTGCAGTGCAACATCCATCAAATGAGCAGGAAATTAAATTCCTGGTTAAGTAAGCCCAATAACAACACAGCCTGAACAATACTGGAAATTAAAAGCATTGAAAAGTGTTAACATGCACCTGCCTACTTCTACAAATAACACACATACACACACTCCTGCCATGCCATTGGCCGAGCTTCTGGCTATATTTAGCCCTGGTTCACTCCGCTGTACTAAGTGGTCTTGTTGTGAGAAAAGACTGCCTCAGCCCTGACACAGAACGCCATTTTCCACTTCTCTCCCCTCAGCAGCAGACATACTGGACAAGTGAGCTACAACCTGCTGAATTGAGGCTAATCAGGTAAAACACAGGGGGAAAAACCTCTACCCTCAGCTCTTATTCCGCCCCGTAAACATTTTGCATGACACAGCAGCAACAAGTCCCACCTCCCCCCAGCTCCCTGACAGTGTGGAAAGGTCTTATTGAGCGCTGTTGTGGGTGGAAGTTCACTGGCATGTCTGTATTGGCAGCTGCATCCGGAAAAGTGACTCAACATTGCGGTCAGTACAACCACACCTATTCTCCACGGCTGTCCCATCCCTGAGCATCGAGGAACAAACATGTTGGGATGTGTGTTTCTCTTCGGGCCACGTGCATTTTTTGACTTCAATTACAAAAAAAAAGTTTTAAAAAAAAGCGCATCAAACATTCATGTTAGATTAGAGCAAGGGAAATTCTGCAGCCTGTGTTTGCACGCAGGTCTACAGTCCCAATATAAGTTCAGCAGAATAGTTTTTGGATGGCAGTCATCAATTTTTGCCACCATGCATTTGTAAAAAAAAAAAAAGAAAAAAAAAAAAGAATGTGTTTGTTACCTGGTTCTAAGTTATGTATCTGCAAATCTCCAAATCTGATGTCCCCTAATGAAGCCACATGTTCGCATCTGCAGCCTGCAGTGTGTTTATCAACATACACATAACATACATGCACATGACTCAAAATTCTATAAGCATGCAGGGAAATGCAATATTTTGGTCTTGCCAACTATTGAGGGTTAACAAGGGCTATGTTTCTAAAACAAATCATGTAAAAATGTTTCATAAACAGATTTGGTGTGACATTCAGGTTCAGTAAAATAATTCTGAGCCCATGTCAGTATTACCTTAATCACATATCTTACATAACATGATCAACCACTTGCTTAAGTTAACTTATTCTATACAACACTTCGATCCCTGATGGAGGGAATGTCAAATGTTGGACTGTTTGTCAGCTCAAAAGTCAAAAGTCCAAATGTTTCTTCTGACAAAAAATACACAGTCTGTCTTTCACACAGCACCAACCCAAGTTATGAATTCTGCCCTTTACAATGTGTAGAAAGTGCTTAATGGAAAAGGAACATTTGGAAAATACAACATCACACCAAGGAAAACATGTTTGTGTGACAGTTGATGCCTTCTCCCTGGTCTGTGAGCAGAAAATGAAGGCGGGAGAATCAGGCCATTTCATCCTTTGTCCATCGGCCTAAATGTGTTTGATGCATGGAAATGCAAACAAAGCCAAGCGCCCACGGCATGAGGTTAACACTGGACAAGTATAATAGCCAGCCTGTATGTGTCATACTTCTTAAAGGGGGCACTCTACACAAATAATGTCCTGAGGTAATATTTCTATAACATACATCCTGACATGGGCACCTGGCCTACAAAACCTGAAAAACATGCAGATATGATCAATTCCAAATTATTATTTTTTTGACTCCTAAAATTGTGACCATGCAACTCTCTCATCTCGCAGTTTCACAGCCAAACACTGTCTCACTTCTCACATTCCCACACGTCCTGTCAGCTCATTCAAGGATCGCTTGAACTTGTCCACCTACAAATGCCCGCTGCTCCGTTACTTTGGCGACGAAGTGACGGTGCCCCGCTTGTGCCAGGCTGAGATTCAATCATCACATACCAAAAACACGCTGAACTAACGGATAAAACACACCGACGACAACTAAGCACATTTCCACTGAGTAAGTCTGAAAGGAGCGAAATGGACGTGGAAAGAAAGGGAGAAACTTTATAGTACAAGTCAACGGAAGGGGCAACTCTCAGCAGCAACGGTCCGAGGACGCCAACGGCGGCGGTCTGAACTGTAAACAAACACAAAAAGGCAACTTACCGTTCACCCCAAACACCAGACAAGCTGTGAAAAGTTGCAGCCACAGGAGAAAACTTATCTGCTCCCTCATAGCTGCTGTTTCTGTCAGCCGTGCGTTGGCTGTAGTTCGTTAGTTATAGAGAGGACAGGACTGCTGGACGACCACGGCTCTCCGGACGTGGCTGCTACTGAAGCTCGAGCTTGCTCTGAACTCCCAGGCAGCAGGCGTAGAGCAGGAGCATGTGCGCTTCAGCTCTCAGCCAATAGCAGAGGGGATTTTAATTGAAACCCCGCCCCCTCTTTCCCGTAGCCGATGGGAAGGAAAAAAAAGTAAATTAGCCTGATTACCCTGGAAACAAAGGAAGCGTTTACGGCTAATGTGCTGCATTAAATTGAATTTCTTGATTGAGATCTTTAATATAAAACCCATCACAGGAAAATTATTGCTCCCATGTTTTAGCAACATTTAACCTATGACCTAATTAATTAAGTGTTTTCACTGGGTTACTTAAGACATACTTTTCTTGACTAAGGCCTGGAGGAAACCAGCAGTAGTGGAATATAAGTATATTCACTGTACTGCATATAAATTTGAGGTACTCATACTTCATTTGAGACTCTTCTTTTCATGGCACTTTCTGCTTCTTCTCCTACTACATTTAAAAAGAAATAAATAGCTCTTTTTACTACTATCTCAAATTAGTTGTGCATGTATAAATTAACTGAACATGCTGACATGATTAGTCAATTAACAGATTAATTGACTGACAGAAAACTAGTCATTGCTAATTATTAAAACTATTAACCTTATTTACATGTGATGTCCACGACATGTCTCATTTGTGTGTGAATTTATACATATATGTTCCCTTCAAAGAGCACACAAAATAATAATTGCCTCAAATTAAGTGAAAATCTCAGCATGTAGAAACCTTAAAACCATGGTGAACTCTGGTCTCTCTGTGTGTGCTAACTGGGGGATCAATAAGGGACTGATAAAACATATTTGCTGCTGGGAACCCTAGGAAAATCTGCCCGTGGTGACAAATGCGGCAAAATGAATTATGGCTCATGGTAGCACATGTAGCACAAATTAAGTTTGTGGCTGTCAAATGAAAAGAGTCCACACACTGAGATCTGCGCCCAAGGTGTCTAAAACAGCCCTAATTTCTTTCCTTGTACATTTTCCTCTATTCAGCAGCTGAGTAAGACTAAATGTAATCTGTTTAATTTAATCAAAGAGGCCAGTAACGGGTTACATTAATGCATCTTTAATCCATAATGTCATTCCTTGATTAAGCCTGCATGGTGTTCTTAAATAGTTCTTGGGAAATTCCCATGATGCATGAACTCCTCCTCTGAAATGCAGATTAAGGCCAATGTTTTATTGTGGAAAGCTGAAAGGTTCATCTGTGGGTGTTTCTTGAACTGAAATCCAGCAGTGGGTCATAGATGATTTTTGTGCTCTCAGAGAGAGTGGGCGTGAGGCAAAGAATTGTTTTTAATGGGTGTGAGTTTGAAGGTGGTGTCCAACAGTGTCTGAGCCTTTCAGTCGTTCAATCTTTCACCTCTTTCCTCTTGTATAGATGAGAATTGATTAGATGTAATTTCTCATCCTGTTCCAGATTTAGGAATTCAAAAGAAGGCTGAATATGACAACAGTTGCATGATGTCAACTTAAGAGGATAGGATACCTGCATAATGGTTTTGGAAGTATCTTCCAAGCTTTCGTCCTTACATTTCCCTCTATGTGTGATAAAGTGAGGCAGACTGTACAATAGCAGCCATGATATTTGCAGATGAACTCTACACACTTTGATTGGCAGGGTAAAATGTACCCTTCTGTAGCCTAGTAACAAGCCAAAGTGATTTAAATGCAGCTTAAAGTGATCTCACGCTTGGCGACTAGCTCAAATACGGAAGAGGAAGGCTACTGTGCTTTGATGGTCTGTTCTCATCACATCACATCTCCATGCTTAGTTTGTTGCTCTACTCTCATGCACGTTTTGATCAAATGCAGTCAAAAATGATGGTTCAGTCTTGAAACTATGCTGTGTGGAACCTATAGCCCTTCCTCCCACATCCCCCAGATGACCTTTTCACATCAAAGCTAAATCTCAAGCTAGATGAAGCGATACCAAGCTCCTCTTATGTTCCCACTCATTAGTTTAATGAGCAGCAGGTCAAAGAGAGAGCGAATATACTGTAATATGGGAAGTGAAGGACTCTGTGACCTCAACTCCTACTTTATAAGATGAGGAACATAGAAATTCCCCTTTCTGTCCTTTAAATTCCCTCTTAATGTGAATGCAGAAGGTTATCTGGGGTATTTTCTATCAAAGCAAACTGAGGATACGCCGGGAAACGGCAGTAATAATACCTACTTCTGCTTATGTACATATTGTATGTCATAAAATGAGATACTAAGAGGTGCTTACAATTAGCCTAAAAATGAAATCTTATGGGCAGCATGGTGGCACAGCCTTTCTGTGTGAAGTTTGCATGTTCTTCCCGTGCATGCGTGGGTTCTCTCCGGGTTCTCCGGCTTCCTCCCACAGACCAAAAACATGCTCATTAGGTTAATTGGTGACTCTAAAATTGCCCCTAGGTGTGAGTGTGAGCATGAATGGTTGTTTGTCTTGTGTGTTGCCCTGCGATTGACTGCCGCCCGTTGACAGTCCCAACGGTGTAAAGCAGGTCAAATATGTCATGTCCCTTCCCAAAGTCTGGATGACCAACCATGCAAAGCAGTAAACTGCCCCAGGGCACTCAGGGGGCACTAGGGTCCCACATTTACTGTGTGCCAGTTAATTTGGTAAGTCACAAGCCTTTTTGATAATACTGTATGCACATGCTGAAGCCCTTGAAATGGCACCTGCATTATCACCTAATCTTGATGTACCTGTTTCATAAAGGAGCCAAGTTAAAATCATGTTTGAAGACTTTTAATATTGTACTTTATAATGTGCTTAAACTTATTCTGATATCTATTAATAATTACTACATAATCCATGCAAAATACATATTGAGTGGGAGAAACAGGGAGATTTTTCCCCACAACTCATTAATCTGGGCTTGTCTCTCTCCCCTCATTTCCTGTCATGTCTCCGCTGTCAGCTATCCAATGAAAATACTTTTTTTAATGAACCAAATTAAGCGTACCACAACATTAGATGTAGAACGCAATATTTTCCTGTCAGCTTTCTGCAATCCCTTTTGAGGTAAAACCATACTGGAGTATATGTCTATATGTATCATAGTATGTCTTCATACACCTTCCTGAATCCCAGACAGTCAGTCATCCTGTCCCTCAGACATTTAATATCACTCAACTCAGACTTTAGAGCATCATAAAAAATGTTGCCAGCAGCCCAAAAGCAGGTACAATCCACCATCAGTCTCGTAAAAATCTGGTAATGTTTTAGAAAATGTGAAAAGTTGAAGTGGACAGCAAAACGCAGGGATTTCCCATCCTGTAGCTCAAAAGTCAGTGATTTGCTCCCTGTGATGACAATGCTTCCATCATGTTGAAGTGTGCAACAGCAAAGATGTTCAAAGCCCTCTTGGTTTCTATTTTTTTGCCACAAAAAAAGTATCAGCAAAATTCCTCAACTGTGAAACTCAACAGACAGAAAGAGAAAAGCTGCCTTATCCGCACAGCCCTAAAGCCATAAGGACAGATCATGTGCACTGTGGGTGGGTTGACAAGGAGCAGCCGTCAGATGTGGTGAGGCTCCACAATGGCAGCATCCTCTGATGTTTCAGTCCTATGAGACAGGGCTTCTTCTCATGACTGACCCCCACTAAGTCTTAGCCAGAGGTTAATGATGGTTTGATGGAACTTCAGTGTGACAGAAGCCTGTTTGATGCTAATCCTCAAGGTGGAGCGCAGCATAATCCTGTAAACTCAAACCTTGTGAAAATGAAACACAGTGAGAATTCATAAATCTGTAACTGGTGGTATCAGTGAATTTTCACTTCTGTCTCCTACACAAAAACAAGATCAAGCCCCTTTCACTTCTGTCTTCATCTAGAAATACGAGTGAGGATTCACACTTATAAACAACGTCATAGATAAAGAAGTGAAAATGATTGAGGAGGGGAGTGTACGTTCCTGTGGCTTTGTTGCTTTGGAAGAAAAAAAATGCTACAATGAGTCGAAACCTCATTTTGATGTTCATAGTTCGTACAGCTGTTTTTGCTCAAAAGGTTCATTGAAACTGTGCCAAACTGAATGGGTACAACAACCTAAACTGAAGTGTAGGGACTCAGCTTCCTTTGGGACTAGAGATATATTTTTTTGCTAAATTTGAATTATTATGTTAGTGGTTTGGTAAGTGTGGGCTAGACTGCTATGACACAATGTGATGGGTCTGTATGTTGCGGCCAGTCTGCAAAATATTTACTTATAGTGTGATATTTTCTCATAAACACATAAATACAGCGTAACTATGTCAGAAGAAAATTAATACTATATTATAATACACTTTAGAGTGATACTACATCAGCAGAGACATAAGATCATGATCAGGTCACGTCATACTGTATATCCCATTAGTGAATAGCGCCCTCCAGTGGTTGAAAACTCAATGTAAAAGTGCCTGTCTGAAGTAACAGTCACCTCACTTAACTGTCATTCTGCCTACATTTTTATTCTCTTATGGTATTACATATACTCTAAAGTGAATCTTATTACTGCGATATATTACTATCATATTTGTGTGATCTCATTCAGTTATATGTTATCCTAGATATTAGCTATCATTATGGAATAATATGTCAGTATTGTCTGTGTAAATCATATTTGTGTGTCGGTGTAAACTGCAGGCCTACAGTGGTCTGCAATGTGTGTCCTCTCGGTGAAATCGCAGTGTTACTATAAATGAGACATCTGTAGTTTCAGTGAAGTAGGAAGTAAGGTACACCGCTATTTGTTACGCTGCCTTCCGGTGCTGTGGGATATCCTGCTTTTACAAGCTCGGCGAAGACGGACGCTCAAATAGGCTTCGTCTCAAAATAAGAGAATTAAATATATACACGCGCTATGATAACTGCTTTGTGAATATACGCAAAGTCATGCAAAGAAGAAGCTAAACTGTGTTATTTTATTGATGGCTGTAGTTACTATTGGTTTACGAAAAGTCGGAGCTTTAAAAGAACAGGTGAACGCATCCTGAGCTCCCGATCAGCTCCTGCGTTGTAAACAGACGGTGTCCAGAGACAGAGCTGAACTCCGGGTGGATCCGACCAGAACCCGGCCAGACTCCGCAAAGCACGATGGTAAGACCGAAAATGGTGTCTGAATACTTAAAAACATGAACTTTACGCAATATTCTGTTTAGTGTTTTTTGAGGTCGTCAGTTTAACCTCGACCCACTTTGGAGACAGTTTTACCTGAGTGACAAAGGAGTACAAGAAACTGAGGGAAGGGATACCTGTGACTCATTTAAGCTAACCGGAACACGACGGGCTGTTTACTCCAGTCTCTGCTAGTTTGGCTAGTTGTAGCTAGTTTACCTAGTTTTTTGGAGTTCAACTAAACTAGGCCTATCTGTCATAGCGAATAACACGATGTCTTTTCAGGTTTCTGTTGTAGTTTTTTGTTGAACTGAATCCAGTAAGTTGTTATTAAGAAGGTTTAACCGTGTTTTCCAGCACTGAGTGCGCGTCATCAGACTTTCTGTTCAAAAAGGAGGGACCACGACCACTGTGTCTCCTTCAAAGCTAGACAGCAAGGTGGGTGAAACGGGGTGAAGTCAACAGAGAGCATCTCTGCTGGTTAATGCTGTTAAGTGTTGACTTGATCAATATGAGTTAAACGATGATAAATATCAGTATACGCGCTTTTGAATTGAAGCATCCAATATATGCTATTTTGTGAGCCAGTGTTTATGCATTTTGTTCCAGATTTTGTAAGTCTGCTGCAGAGTACAGTAAAATTAAGCATTGACCTCAGACTACAGACGTGTTTCCAGGGCCAGCAGCTCTCCAAAGAGAGGAACTGCAGCGCACAAAAAAATACTTGACTCTGAGATAAACAGTCAGAAATGAGTAAAAATTTAAGGGGAGTTCAGTTTTAAAGGCTATTTTATGTAGATTTTGTCAGGTAGAAATCTAAAAAGAAGGTAAAGAGAAATGCAGTCTTGCTGATTGATATATGATATTTATTTAATAAAGCCAAAGCCGTCATGATCAGGTTCTATTTTTATTAGTATTTTTTCCAATATCAGTAAATTAGATAATTCGAACAGTGTCATATTACTGTCTAATTCCACCACCTGTAAGCTTTTAAGTCATGTAAACCTTCCTAACATGCTGTGTATAGGTCCTCTCCCGTGTCCACGATGACCACGGAGGACGGTGACATGAACACCTTCAGCCCGGAGCTGCCCGCCATGTTCGATGGTGTGAAGCTGGCAGCTGTGGCAACTGTCCTCTACATCATCGTCCGCTGTCTGAACCTGAAGAGTACCACAGCACCACCAGACATCACCTACCAGGACACACCGCTCAGCCGCTTCCTGCTTAAATCCTGCCCAATGCTGACCAAAGAGTGAGTGTTTATGATTATCTAGTCCCAGTTCTAAAGACGAGGAACATTGGATGACTTCTGCATTGTTAATCGGCGTCTTGATCACCTGAGATACAGGTGCCACACCTGGCTAATTAACAATTAAGCCCACTGCTATCTTACAACCACTGACAGAGGGGAGGTGACAGATCAGTGAGCTGCCTGGGAATGAGTCTGTCACAACAGAGGAGATAGATGAACTGTGAGGTTCACTGACATGGCTTTTCAAGGTGCTGTAAGACAAGTAGTGGAACATCTGACAGAATGATTGACAAAACAGCTTTCTGATCTGGACTTGACTTGTCATTCGTGACTTGGTCTTGTTGACTTTGGTGTGATCTTCAAGGGTTAATTCTCACTCTATTTAGTTTTCCCACAGTGAGGAGAATGAGCTGAAAAACAGATGGAGAGCAATGAAAGTCACAAGTTAGACCAAAACATTCTTCATATAAAAATAGCTAGATAAAAAAAATGAATGCCTAAAAACAGAGGACATATGTGTACTGAGAGGCAAGAAGTTTGGTAGCTCAACAGGTTAGCTGACAGTGACTGTATGAGCTGCCTTATACCTGAAAAATGGAGAGCACGCTGATTGGCAGAGGGCTTCAGTCAGCCAATGAAAAGCATGTTTCTGCTCCATTTGTGCTGTCACGCCTTGGTGCTTCTTTTTTCACGTATGTAGTGTCACTCCCTAAGACCTGCAAACAGACATTGAGATATCAACTATGTAAAATCAATGTAGACGTTAAGTCTTTGCTCTGCACTTGCAAATCATGCACATTTTGTTTACAGAGGGAGTGCCTGCAGCAATGTGTTTAATAAAGCGAATGCTAAAGCTAAAGGTCCCTTGATGCCAAACACACCTGAATGAGCAAGTGCGTGGGAATAGGGTGTGTCGAGTTACGTAATGTGGTGATATGAAAACGTCAGCCACAAAGTAATCTCCTCTAGCTCAGAGTTTAAATCCAACTCAGCTGCCTGGGCTGCTCAGTGAAATGGCTGACGGTGCCTGTAGATTTGTCTGCCACCTCCTCTTGTTAGAGTGGTATGTGTGCCTGTCTGTGGCTAATCTTTGCTAAGACTGTGTTGAAACATCTTCAGGGAAGAACTCACAACTGTAATGTAATCTGGAGCTTGTCCTTCTCTTCAGATACATTCCTCCCTTGCTGTGGGGTAAGAGTGGTCATCTGCAGACAGCTCTGTATGGCAAGATGGGACGAGTCAACACCCCGACGCCCTGCGGGGTCCGCAAGTTCCTCTCAATGCAGGACGGGGCCACGGCGACCTTTGACCTCTTTGAAGCACATGGAGATCACAGCACAGGAGGTCAGACACAAACAGCAGTCTATCCTCTAAAGCCAAAAACAGCTGGCTTTGGATTTACTGCATGTTTAGGATTTAATCACACAGCTACTGATCTTCTTTCACACTTTCAGAGCTTATTTTTTGATGAAGACCTTGCTAGTTGTGGATTTGCTAAGCTGTTTTTTTACCTGCTTGTTTGGATTGCGAGCACATCAGCCTCAAGTAACAATCAGCTCATACTACAGTATGCACGCGCTAGAAGACCGCTAATGAACTCCCTGGAGCAAAAATGCCATGCATTTCAGCAGCCAATTAAATCAACATGCAAACACACACACACACACACACACACACACACACACACACACACACACACACACACACACTCATAGCATCGATTTTATGCCCACACATGACTCCAATTTGTATGCTTGTGTGTGTGTTGGCTCATGTTTGTCTGTATGTGTGTTTGTGTGTGTGTGTGTGTGTGTGTGTGTGTGTGTCAGATGACATTACCATGGTAATCTGCCCTGGGATCGGTAACCATAGCGAGAAGAACTACATTCGGACCTTTGTGGATCACTCCCAGCGGCAGGGTTACCGCTGTGCTGTTCTCAACCACCTGGGAGCTCTGCCCAACATGGAGCTCACATCGCCGCGCATGTTCACCTACGGTAATGAGGAAAACGTCACGTGGTAGTCGCTGACTTGTGGGTGTGATGACATGTTAGTCCAAAGCGAACAGAGGAAGTTCACAACATTGCATTTTTTTTAAAGACAACTAAAGTTAGGGGAAGCAAAGCAAAATGAGTCAACGTTGCAACACATGAACACACTGAGAAAAGCTAATTTTATGAGCTGGAAGGAGATAGTGAAAGGGGGAAGTATGGAAGATCTTCAGTGGGAGGGGGCGGCAGTATCAGAGCCTTTAAATAAAACATATAGTTTAAATTAACCATCTAATCTAATGTCACACTTAAGTACTACTACCATTGTAAAAGTGTCTCTTTCATTCAGGTTGTACCTGGGAGTTTGCGGCCATGGTGGGCCACATCAAGCGAGCTTTTCCCCAGACACTGCTGGTGGTAGTGGGCTTCAGTCTGGGGGGAAACATTGTCTGTAAGTTCCTGGGTGAGAACAAATCGAACCAGGACAGAGTGCTCTGCTCTGTCAGCGTCTGTCAGGGATACAGCGCCCTCAGGTTGGTAGAATGCAGGAGAATCAAATCATTTCTAAAAACACACCTTAGTCGAAACCTTTGAATATACATTATGAGTGTTTTTCCCGCCATAATGTGCATGCACTTATGCATCCGTGTGCGTGCAGGGCCCAGGAAACATTCCTCCAGTGGGATCAGTGCCGGAGGCTCTACAACTTCGTGTTAGCGGACAACATGAAGAAGCTCATCCTTTCACACAGGTGGAGAAACACAACAACAGTTTGTAAAGTTACAGATATATTCATCTTTCATCCTATGTGCATTGAGGTATTGCTTTACTCTGGTATGACTGCCAGAAAGCAGCCAGACAAAACTTGGATCTTGCTTTAAAAATTAGGCTAATCGTGTGAATTCCATCAGCCGTGACTTGGAGTTGGTGCATTGTCATGCTGGCATAAAAACAGTGTAGCTTCCTGCCCTGATTGGTCTAAAAACCTTTATTGTTCTGTTCAACAGGAGCAGTTTGCTCAGCCTGAACTCCAGCAACATCAGCGATGCTGACATGAACAGGCTGTACGCAGCCACGTCTCTGATGCAGATCGATGACAGCATCATGAGGTGAGGTTTACAGGATTTTGATCTAGAATTCGGCTGCCGATGGCTGATCTGTGTCACTGATGTTATCGCACGATTTGTGCTGCAGAAAATTTCATGGCTACAGCTCGTTGAAGGAGTACTACGAGAAGGAGAGCTGTGTGCACTACATCCACAACGTGAGTGACAAGTGAAAGCTTGATACAACATACAGTTTGCTTTACTTTGATGTACTGCTAATATCAATACATCTACTACTATTTTTATATCTGCTGTGCCTTTAGTTAGAACTGTGCGCAAACTTTTGGGGAAAATTGCTTATTTGCTGTCTCTTTGCGAGTTGAGATTGATACCATCCTCATGTCTCTGTGTTAACTATGGAGCTACAACTAGGAGCTGTTAGCTTGAGCCTGGTTCTGCCTGAGGTTTCTGCCTGTTAAAAGGAAGTTTTTCCTTGCCGCTGTCGCCAAGTGCTTGCTCATGGGGGAATTGTTGGGTCTCTGTAGATAAAAGAGCTCGGCCTGTACCAGCTCTATATGGAAAGTGTCCTGAGACAACTTTTGTTGTGATTTCCATCCATCCATCCATCCGTTGCCAGCCGATCGCAGGGCACATACACACAACCATTCACACTCACACCTAGGGGCAATTTAGAGTCACCAATCAACTTAATGAGCATGTTTTTGGTCTGTGGGAGGAAGCCGGAGTGCCCGGAGAGAACCCACACATGCACGGGAAGAACATGCAAACTTCACACAGAAAGGCCCGACCCGGGAATCGAACCTGCGACCTTCTTGCTGTGAGGCACGCGCACTACCTGCTGCGCCACCGTGCAGCCCTTTGTTGTGATTTGGCGCTATACAAATAAAATTGAATTGAACTGAATTGAATTGAAGAGCTTAGCTTAGTATAAAGGCTGGAAGCAAGGGACAAAGAACTAGCCCACCTCTGTCCAAAGCTAAAAAAAAAAACTCATAGCAGCTCCTGTGATGATCACTAGTTAACACATTATGTCTTGTTTAGAGGAAATTATGTGGTATTATAAACCAGAGTGTCTCTGCTGGCTGCCTGGCAACATCACTACTCCTGTAATTCCCCCAAAACCACAAACAGTCATCTTGAGCCAGGCAAGCTGAGCTAATGGCCTGTCAGCTGCAGGTCTGCGCTGAAGCACAGAGGATGGTTTCCATCCTCTCATCCGACTCCTGAAAGAAGATGAATAAGCACAGATCCCCAAAATCTCAATTCCCTTTTTGATTAAATTAAATACAAACACTGTATTTTCTACTGCTACAGCTGAAGTTACATGACCTACTACTACTGCTTCTAACACCATTACTTCTACTTCTACTGTTGCTACCACTACTGGTACAACTATAGTACTATTGCTTCTATAACTACTGCACTACACTGGCTAACTTACTATTATAGCATCTTCTACTCATACTACTACTATTACGACTGCTGCTGCTGCTCCTTCCTGAAGTCATTCAGAAACAAACTGTCGTTTCATGTTCAGGTGACTGTGCCTCTCCTCCTGGTAAACTCCTCAGACGACCCACTAGTTCATCAGTCACTGCTGGCTATTCCTCGCACACTCGCAGGTTTGTGTTCATAGACAAGAGTCACTCATCAGTGCTGGGTAATTAGACATATTTGGGGTATTATGTGAAGATATTATGTTAACATTAATATCTGGTATTTTGTGTGTTTTACCCACATGGATTTAAACGAGTCATTGTCCCTGGTACATAAAAATCAACATGTTTTGGTAGAAAGACTTCACCAGGGTCTCATGCTAAAGAGACAAAGGATGTAAAGTAGATCTTAAAACTGCTTTAATGGGCCAATCAGAAAATAGGAGCATCATGCATTAAAGCAACTTATAATAAAACAATAATGTACATCCCTTACATAATCATTCACACCTGATGAAAACAGTTATATGGAAGTCTGCAAATATAATGTACTCCTCTGCAAATCTAATCATGCAGCAAAGTGTGAAGGCTTAACTAAACTGTTGCCATAACGGCTCATATGATGTTTGTTTTGAATATAATAGGATGACTGCATCAGTAAAACATTGTCCTCAGACAAGTGTAGAGCCAATGAACCCGTTGTCCTCCCTCCACCGGAGCTGGACACTGAAGTCTTAAGTGTTGATAAAGTCTTGTCACAGCTATCTGCTCAACACCGCCCAGCTCAGAGAGTCTTGTTGAATTTTTCAGGGCTATGTGATCTACCTGGGCTGTTTGTGTGTGTGTGTGTGTGTGTGTGTGTGTGTGTGTGTGTGTGTGTGTGTGTGTGTGTGTGTGTGTGTACATATATATGTGTGTGTGTGTGTGTGTGTGTGTACATAGGTGTGTGTGTGTGTGTGTGTGTGTGTGTGTGTGTGTGTGTGTGTGTGTGTGTGTGTGTGTTGGGTAGGTCACATACACTAGCCCCTGTGCATGTAAAGCAGTGTGTGTTACAACCAAGACCTTGACAAGTCAAATTCTAAGCTTGTCCTTTACTTCAAGGAAACAACAGACAGAATTATTTTTTTCTTTAAATTATTCACATCTTAACTTACAGTGACTAATTTGTAGGTATTTATACAAGGTTCAAACTAATGTGTAATGTTTTAACTGTCTAATCTGGTTTTGTGATTCTTTTCTTCAAAGAATAGATTTTGAAGATTTGG
Organism: Chaetodon trifascialis; assembly: GCF_039877785.1. Classification (NCBI taxonomy): domain Eukaryota; kingdom Metazoa; phylum Chordata; class Actinopteri; order Chaetodontiformes; family Chaetodontidae; genus Chaetodon; species Chaetodon trifascialis. Next base: position 4,230,340 of record NC_092065.1, on the reverse strand, counting down.
TGACAGTATTCAATATTACATCATAGATATAACTAATCAAGTAACCCCCAATATCTAGTTGAATTGAGGTGTGTTTATTACACGCTGCACACACATGTAAACAGGAGAAAGTGTGTCGGTGGTGTAGCGTAACAGAAAGGGAAAGAGGCTGGCATCCTCAAACGTCTTGGCTATGGGCCTCACAGTCAGTCACCGAGCCATTTTATCAATACCTCCACAGAGCAGGAGAGAGCTTAATTATTTACCTTCACGCTGACAAGAGCAGAGGGCCTTTAGTTACCAAATGGCTGGAGAGGCCTGAGCAGGAAATCAAAGTGAGACAATGATGTTTCTTCTCGACAGTCTTTACCAGCACTAGCACTGTTCAACCAATGAAAACCAACTGTAACTTCAAAGCTCTTCTAACTTAAAGCTCATTGTTTAGGTTCCCTGGATGCTCATAAATTTAGTGTTTACGTAGACCGTACGTATATGAAAGTTACACAGCAGACTCAGACAAGCAGAGTGTACACCACATCACTGAGGACTTGAATATTTCTTCCAGGAGTTGGTGGAGACCAAACCAGACCTACAAGCAGAGTAAATATTTCATTTATGCTAATCTTGTGACATGAAATTTGACTCCATGTTGTCTGCTTGATGTTCAAATAGGCAGTTATGTCCCACCTTATCAGTCACTGCAGCTTAATGGGCCATTAGTACAGTATATACAGTAGTACAGTATGTCATGGTTGTGGTTCACTGAGGGTGATTTGGGTATTTGTAGAAGTGGTCAAAAATCACTTAATGCAGCTTTAAAGAGGGTGACAACAATGGCTATGACTAATATGAAAGGGATCATTATTAACTCACAGATGATTATCACCAGAGTCTGCCCTTACTCTCAACTTCATGGAGCTTTTTAGTGTCTCAGGTGATTGTTTTGCTCTCTCTGTTCTAAAAACTCACTGTTCACAACCAGACAGCAGACAGACAAAGTTAGCGACAAGTCGCTCAACATAGTGGAGCATTTAGCAGCAGAAGAGCCCTGAGGAGCTGGTAGAGACCAAACAGATCTGAAAGAAGAGTAAATATTGAACCTAATGTCATCAGGTGGCCAGAAACACAAATCCACATGAATGCTAACACTGCTCTATATCTTGCACATACTGTATGAAGCCATTATGTGTGAATGTTACTGTCTCTGCTGCCGCCAAGTGGCCAAAACATATCTGTTATTAGAACTTTAAACAGGAACCAAACACTGTGAATGAGTCAGTTTAATGCTTCCTTATTTTTAAGATGATATTGGAGGCAGTATGTCCAGTCAAGAGAAGCTGGAGATTCTTGAATTCTTTCATCCCAAAACCTCATTCAGTTCTGAGCATGTGTGGAGGCTGATTCATCCAGTTGGTGAACTGAAACTTAACACATAAGAGCCGATGTCATGGTGAGCTCTGGTGATTGGTTCACGGCATCAGTTGCTGATAAGGCGAGTTCACTGAGAACCCAAAGCAGCCCTCACTTCCTGTTACAGACACTTCCTCCATGGCTCAGCAGCTGGTGGAGCTGGAGCGATGGCACTAAGTTAGGTGTTAAATACTGTTGAACACTCCTTCTCGTTCTCTCTGCAGAGAAGATGCCCAATGTGATATTTGCCCTGACCCAACATGGAGGCCACCTGGGCTTCTTTGAGGGAGCCGTGCTGTTCCCTCAGCCCCTCACCTGGATGGACAAGGTCATCGTCGAGTACACCGACGCCATCTGCCGCTGGGAGAGGGACCGGCCAGCCTGCCAGAGGAGCAGCCACCAGGACGTGAACTCCCACCTGCAGAGCACAGGTGTAACAGTCAGCGGGTAACAAAGATGTCTGGAGACAAAACAACAGACCAAAAACACACAGACACACTCAGCCTTCTGTAACAATGACCTGACATATTCATATGTAATTGTGGGAAATTTGGGTATTGACATGGATGAAAGTGAAAATGAATGAAAGTGGATTAGAAAAGGCTGGCTGAGGGGAAGTTCGTACACTGAGCTATAAACTGAAACTCACATCAGATAATAAGACTGGAAAATGTAATGTGACCCCCATGGTGACATGCTTTCTCCTGGTTTTCTCATTTAACCTCCACGTAACACAATTTCACCCTCTGCTGGTCTTTGGCAGCTGCTGCGTCTTAGGTTTGGACAGGAAGGTGACCTTTGACCTGCAGGTTGGAAGAAGACAAAAGTACTTTTCTACAGGAAATACTACTTCCTAGATACTACATGAAGGTTCATTTTCAGAAGCAGATATCTGTCTTTATTTTCCTGAGTCATATTTTTGTGCACTCCAGGGAATTTCAATCAAACTGGTTTTCATAAGATCTAAAAATTGTGCTCATAAATCATGTTTTTCTATGTTTGTGTGTACTCAAGTGGCATTAGTTTAATAATTTTAAGGAAGACATTCATCTGTTTTTCAAATATTCACAAACCAGCTTACACATTAGACATCTGGCATAAATCAGGAAAACTGGAAAATCGTCTTCGTGAAGTGTGACGGACACATTTATTTGGCAAATAGTCAGAAGCCTTAAAAGCATAACCATAGTATGCACTTTAAAATACACGTGATGACCAGCATCTTTCACATTTTGAAGCATGTTGTTGTTTTCTAGTGAAAAAAACTGAACTGGTGAAGTTCATGACCAGACTGAAGTGCCTTAATATAAATGTGAATCTGCAACACATTTGGTTTCTTGCTCCTCTTGAGTCATTGAGCTACCTCCGATAAGCAGCAGTATGACGATTTATAGTTTACAGTGATGGTTTCCAGCTGTTCTTAAGGCTCAACATAACGTCTGTCGGGTTCGGTCATACTCAGATTTCCTTAATATGATACAATATGATCTTGTTTGTCTCCAATAAGAGAATTTTGCAGAAAAATGTGTTAAATAACACCCATTTTCTGCAACCCCGAAAGGGATAGGCGGTATAGGAAATGGATGGATGGATAACACCCATTTTGGTTTATTTATATATTTTGAGGTATCATTGTGCCTTTTTTGACACCACTCTCCAGAATCAGGGTGTCAGACTTTTAAAGAGGACTAAGAGTTACACAAACAGACATACAGACAATATTATCTTCGCTTCAGTGAGGTTTTTCTAACAGTCTTTGTGTGTTGTTGAAAGGATTTTTGCATTAACATTGACTCCACACATTGTACTGCTCAAGGTCAGCTCGTCCCTTTTCTTCTAATTGTTCCTTGGTACCTTAGAAGCAGCAGTAACAGCAGCACTATAACACCTCCTGCAATAGCATGAGGATGGTCAGATGGCTTAACTTTCCCAAATGCTGCTCTGATTATTACCACAGAAAAGCTAGATCTTTACAATCCAGGACACGAGACACTGAAGACGTATACGTGACTGAGGCCGGTGAGGACAGAGCTGGGTCAAACCGTGTTTACTGTCTCAACAAAAAGGAGAGGAGAGAGTGCAAATGGGACACAAACAGTAAGCGTATTAAATAAGAAATCCAATTGTGGACTCTCAGTTTATGCACTTATTAAACAAATGGACCAAAGCACGTTTCACTTTTCAATAAAAAAAGTAGCTCAACCTTGAACCTTTTAATAGCCTAATGACCTAAAAAAGCCTCATGGCTTCGGCTCAGATACGGCGTCTCATATCTGTGAGCAAGGACTAATTGATGAGTTTTACAGGTGAGAAAGGTTTTTGGGGTTTGTTTTAATCTGCTTATTGCTACATAGAGCAGTGTTTCCCAATCACTGTGCCGCTGCACATAAGTGTGCTGTGAGAAATCATCAGGTGTGCCATGGAAGATCTTCCAATTTCACTTGGTGAAATCTTCCTGTTTGTCTTTCTTCAATCCCTGCAAGAATATCCGCTTTGTGTTCAACTAAATAGGCCCAGGTTTCACGCTGAGTAAGTAAATTGAGTCAATTGAGACTAGATTTTCATTATATTTCAACAAATATACTTTTTGTGACACTTGTGTTTGGTGGTGTGCCTTGGGATTTTCCTAATGTAAAATATTAACACTAACACTTAGTTTCCCAAATTGGGATCAATAAAGATCTAAGTCTTAGTCATATATGCCGTGGCTCAAAAAGGTTGGGAAACACTGGCATAGAGGATGGGTGGAGTTTGCCACATAAAACGAATAGTTACATAAAAAGTGAATGGAGGAGTAAAGGTCTCAAAGTAAGAGGTGAAGTTCACGTGCAGATGATTTACTTTGTTTTCTGTGGCTTATTCTTTTTTTCTCTTTTGAGGAGTGCCTGTGGTGTGAATGTTTGATATTAATCATAGTTTCCTGTGAGTAACATCCTGTACATTCAGCAGACTCCACCCAAGTCCATACTTGTCTTATTATCATTGTTTCAACCATCAGATTTAATACAACTGTACCGCCGCTGTGTCTGTATGTGCAATATGTCCTGACTGCACTTTACTGTCTCTACAGTTCCTATTGTTCTGTATGGCGCTGTAGTTTGTATCAGCATATATATGTGTAACATTTCTAATCATGTGTTTTGTTCTGACAGCCAGGACTGATTAGTCATATTTGAACTCACCCATTAAAAAATGTTTTTCACATTGATTTTTTTTGTCTGTTCATTGTAGCATCTAGTTTTAGATTTCTAGCAGAGCTGTCAACAGAGATCTGACGCTCACGGCTCCCAGAGGATGAATCCCTCTGACTTTCTTCTGCATGAGGTTGATATGTGGATGCTATGTGAGCTGCAATTAAATACTTTTACTTTTGACCAAATATCTGCAAAATCAGACCCATCAGCCTCAGCTGTCAAATGTTAGCATGCTAACATGGTGAGTGTTATATGTTAGCATGCTAACACTTTTAGCTCAAGGTAGCGCTGTGCAGCCTCATGGAGCTGCTAGTGCTGACTCTTAGTCTTGTTTAGATTTGGAAAGCAACTTACAACAACTTACATTTATATACAGTTTATTGTACATTTATTGACAGTCTTATTGTTGCACCAGGTAGCACAGTGGGTAACACTTCATAGTATTCATACTGAAGAAAAATCCCCCAAAAAGAAACACGAGAGACAAACACTTGTTGGAGTATCAGCCTCTTACTTGAAGGGGAGATGGAGGCAGAGAATGGAGACTGAGAAAGCTGGGGCCTGCCAGTGTTCGAGCAAGCTGTGTGGGTGAACTGTGGTCCAAACAAAGCGTCACAGCAGAGGTGAGAGACAGAAGATTTCAGTCTGCTGCTCAAGGCCAGGCGGTGGGCTTAACATGGGTGATTTCAGTGAATGTGGCATCAATTTTTCCTGAATGTTCAAAGAATCATGTATACTTTATACTAATGCTGAATCTTTCCCCGCCTCTGCCATTTTAGATTTAATACTGCCTCTTGAACAGCCACTTGCTTCCGTTCATTTGAGTTTGGGATGAAAATCAACTTGCAAAGCCTTGAAATCTGTTGAAATAGGTGATCCCACCACCGTGGACATCTGGTCACTGGTATTTTTAATCAGCTGTGGTGACTCAGTTGTCAGCTCGTGCTGTTTTGAAATTTATCCCTGTTGGTGACTTTCAAAGAGCTCTGAGATCTCGTGTTTGTGAATCAGTGAAACATCAGACATTGGAGAGAGTACTATGAATTTGGTCTTTTTGTAAAATAAAAGGTGTTTGCCAGCAAACCCAAATCTGGAATGTCAGAGCTTCTTCAGACACACCAATGAGGAAGCATCAAAACTGCGCCTGTCTAAAATTCTCTTTAATGTGTGAAAATAACACATTTTGCAAAAAGCACCTAAATGTTCAGCATGATGAACTGCCAATTTCAAGTCAGTCTGAGGTCGATTTTCACTCTAAACTGGTGCAAAGTCAACCAAGAATACCAGTAATACAGAGTACTGTGGAGAGGAAGTGTGTTTGAAGGTGAAACTGCCTCGTTCCTACTGGTCTGTGCTTTGTCAGGACTTCTGGAAAACATCACTCAAACTTCTCACACATTCGTGACTTTCATTCATAACCTTTTTCCTCCAACCACACAGCTAGATTGGGCTTTGAGTCTCCGCAGTCTGAGGGGTTTCGTTATATATAATGGCCGTTCGCTTGCTTGGTGCAAAGAAAGGGAGGACGTTTAGTCGAACAGCTTTGCTGCTGTGGCCTTGCCGTCGTACTTGGAACCTTTTCCATCGAACTCAGAGGGAAGGATGTCGGCATCAAATTCCTTGTAGTAGTTTTCCAGCTCATCTCCGTGGACAAACACCTACAGCAAGAACAGCAGCCGTTAGATGCGTTTGAAACTCTGGGTATTTTCAGTGCTTTACTGTCTGAGTGGAAATTTAAATTGAGTGGATATCTGTGGTAAAAAGTCGTCATAAACTCTAACTCACTCTCTCCAGCAGCTTGCTCTTCATCAGTGGTTTGACCACATTGTAGGTGGTGGTGAAGTACCAGGGCTGGTGGATGAAGTGCACCGCTTTGAAACGAGCAGGGAACGAATCCTGGTGGGAGAAGAGAGAGTCAGGTGGTTTGGTTATAATTCTGGATAAAACCTTCACTGAAGAGGAGTCCTGCAGAAAGATCTCCTCCACCCTGCAATCCGCCTGCGCTAACAGAACAGCTCATGGCCTGAGATTAGACTTTCCCACCTGCAGCATGTCCACCATCTTCTTGAGCTCGGTGGGTTTGATTCCTGACGCCTGCTGCATGGTGAAGCCCTTGAAGTTCTCAATGATACAGAACCCGTTGATCTGAGTCTCCTCGTTCTCCAGCAACTTCTCCAGGATCACGCAGTAGGCACGCAGGATCTGAACACACACACATGTTTATTGGCTGCTTACTAACTGAATCTTTGTGGGACATGGTCACTCAGAGCCTCGCTCACCTCATCGAAGGTGATCTCCTCGTAGTCCCAGTTCTCGATGTTGAAGAGCAGAACCACGCGGCCATACTTGTCTCTGCTGGGCAGGATGCCAGGGTAGCCGGCCTCGATGGTGCTGCGAACAGCCTCAGGGGTCAGGTTCTCAAACAGCTCGGGGTAATCCTTCCTGAAACGCACGTAGCCTGGATGGAAACACATTCTAGGGTCACACCAGGCTGGACATTTGGCTTTTGTTGGTATTGACTGCTCATGTGACAAAGTGACAGAGGCTCTATAAGCAACTCTGGGATTGTGGTTTTCTTTAGAATAGTCATTCATAGTTTAAAAGCAAAATTAAGTGTTAATGCTAGAAATGAAAAGGTAGGTCACACTGTCTGCAGCACCTAAAGCTATTTAATAAATCTAGGTTTCATTGTCCCATGATGATCTGAAGGCTGCTTCAGTGGCTTTTTTTGCTGTCAATGACAAATGAAAGGTGGAAATACTAAATCACTATTTTCTTTTGCATGATAATGATCAGTTGGAAATATTGACACCTTATTTTGCCAGTGCAAAATCATAATTATTGGTATTGGACTTCAAAAACATGTCATTCAAAGCCCGTCTGTGTGTCCATCATTATAAAACATTCCAGACACCAGACTGTCAACATACAAAAAGATTCACAGGTTTGTTATTGCTCTCTTTTATGTTGAACTGATAGATGTAATTAGGAGACACTGTTCTCTCTCTCCTGACGCACCCTTCATGAGTTCGAAGGCTCTGGGCACATCATATTTCCTGGCCCGGATAAAGCGGATCAGCAAGCTGTCTGGTTTCTCCCCAAATGTGTCCTGCACCCCCTTGGCCAGGTCATCACCTCCGTCTGCCTTCTCCTTAATCATATCTCGCAGCTCCTTCGCTGCCGCCACCCTCTTCTCATCTGTCTCATTCAGCTCATCCTTGGCCTGTAGGGGGAGCCAGAGCAGACGTTAGCTCATATTTTGGATAGCTTCGGTCTTAAAGCCCCCAGTTTGCTGGCATACTGTCTCTGTTAGTGAGGACCTCAGGTTTGCCTTCATCAAATGTGTCTGCTCAACTTAATTTAATGTGTTATCTTAGCTTCCATCCACGTTGACAGCAGGTATGATAGCTAACTTGGTCATCTGCATGCAATGCTAACCCGCTAGCCAGTTTTTGCTCTTGTCAGAACCCACCTGCAGTACTTTTCCTCATGTTACCACATCAATACTTAAATGAATGTTTATTTAAATGAAAGAATGCATTGAAAACACTGGAAATCGTAGACTTAGGAGGGCCAAAGCTGGCTAGTGGCTGGAAAATGCAAGCATCAGCACAGCCAGACTCTCTGAATTTGCCGTTATCTACTGATGGTGCATGATGAACTAATTTCTTTCTGAGAAAAGAATGAGATCATGAACCACCACTTAATTCTACAGGTATATTTATGTTAATACTGTGTTTTGTGTTCAGATTTTTCTGATGTAGTCAACATGTCTGCTTACCTTCTGCTTGGTGTGGTCTGGCAGGCTGGCGCAGGGTCCAAACACTGGACCGTGGTCCTTGACAGTGAGGCGTTCAAGCTTGGCCCTAAGAGCCTGCTCCTCCTCTGACACCATGCGGTAAGTTCCACTCTGAAATAGAGGAGTCAGTATTAATGTGAAGGCAGAAGACTTACTGGGACCACAGTTAGTGCTGCTGCAACACTGTTTCCAGCAGTCATGTTGACCCTAATTACAGCTCTGTCGTGGTTCCCAGCACCAGACTGCATACACTACAACCAGGGCCTTGCAACTGGCACGGCTAAATGAGTGTTAACACTCATCACATGTGTTTGACAAGTCAAAACTTCTGTCGTGCATTCATTTTACTTTATCGTTAATGCTCATAACTCATAACGCAACAGAATTTCTCTCAGGGATGTCAGCACATTGATTACTTTACAGCTAACACTAGTATTGTGCAGTTCTGCATAACTACAGTAAATGCACAAGTTGTGCACTAGCTCATGTATCAGATAGAAGCAACAGTAAGTTCATCATTGTAAATTATTTTCAAGCTCCAAGGCCTCAGTGTCTTCTAACATTGATTTTCTTGATTTTCACTTTCACTTGATTTTCAGTACTGATACTAAAGCAGAAACCTTTAACCATTAAGAAAAGAAGCTAAAGGTCTTAAATGTTGAATCCTGTTTAAATTATATGGGAACTTTGCATTGATGAAGTCAGAGATTGGCAATATTAAGGTTTAAATCTGTAAATATTAATAAATACAAATCTGATTCCAACAGAATTTGACACCAACATGTACTGAAGATTGATACCCAGCCCCACAAGCTGCAGCTATGAGTGGGTCATAATAATGAGTTGAACGTGGCTTTTAGGGCCCGAACTATTCCTGTTTAGTTCCACTAATAGATAAAATCAGCGCTGAATGACGTGTCACACATCTTGAAGCCTTTCAGCAGGCTGTTGGTAATATCAGCCACACATGAATGGAACTTTCCACAGTGGACAGTTCATCATGACAGGGAAAGCATAGGTATCATTAATAAGATTAATAATGGATGCATTCCATTTAGATGTGCCAGTTCCTGTGCCCTGGTATTGTCGGCACTCGCTCGCTGGCAGTGGCAAGATCCATCGTCAGTGTTATCAGTTACATCTGTGCCTGTCTGCTGTGACGGAGGACAATAAACAGTGAACGTCTATGCAGAGAAACTGCCCATAAATCTTTTCATCTAAGTTTTCAAGTTGAACAAAAGCTAATAATAAATAATTCTCTCACAGGGGTTGTGCTGTGTGCGGTTTAAAACACATCTAATCCACATTAGAGACAAAATGCCTGTCCAAAAATGTTGCTGGAGCATAATCAATAGGCCTCTGTGTTTGATTAATCTCCCTCACATGAGTCCAGTAAAGCCTGTAAATACAGAGTAAGGACTGCTTGCAGACCTGGAGCAGGGATCAGAGATTAGCAGCTAAGGCTACTGTAGCTGCTAACAATGGGCTTTGGTCTTGAGAAATGTTGAGCTGCAGCTGAGTCCATGTTACAGGAAGATAAATAAGTATTTATCTTGGCAGCTCGTTCTTGTGTGAGTATTACTCAAGCACAGCCCTCTCCAACTTCCAAACCCCCGTTACAGTTCAAATATCCATGCAAAATGTTGCACTGAGCAGAATCAGACCAGCATAGTTTAAAGTCAGTGAAAGTGTAAGTACTCACAACCACGGCCATCTCTCCTGCTCTTTAGATCAGCTTCGCACTGTCTGCAGGGAATGAAAGGGGGTTTCACAGTAAAAAACACAAAACAATTGACACATTGTAGTCCATTTTAATCTCCCTTCATCCCACCCTCTCTGCTGTCACAGGGTACCTTGATTCAGCTATATTTAGCATTCATCCAGTCCTGCGTGATTTAACAGGAGATTTAAGGTTGAGAGTCTTTTGGTTTCATAATCAACAGACTCACATAAATTTGAACTCTTTACTATCATGGCAATAAATTCTGCATCACCATAAACATTCAGAAATTCAGGTTGTATCATGCTTGAACCTTTATGCATAAAGTAAAGAAGATATTTTTTCTCAAAGCGTCCTGCAGCACTTGCATCCTCTTGTTCTAACTCTAATCAATAAATGGACTCTAGTCTCTGCTATGTCAGGATATGTGACAGTAAATTCAATATCTTTGGCTTTTAGACACTTGCTCAAACAAAAGAAGCCATTTATAGAAGCTAAACTGCTCTAAACTGGCATTTTGTGGAGGGAATAACCAGCAGATTAACTGATAATGAAAATAATTGTTGGAAAATTCTCAGTTGTCTTGTGCATCATTGTACACACAGTTCCCTGTCATCTTCGGAAACCTGGAGAATTTTTCTCATAGGTTTGATGTGCAGACAAACATTCCTGACCCTTTCAAAAAAAGTGCCGTGAAATTTTACATGTAAATGTTTGAGGAGACTGAAAGACGTTCCAGCTGCCATACTGCATCTCCAGCATGTTTCTTCTGCATCACCTTCACAGACAGCTTTGAATTCTAACTTCATAACTTCACCACTCAGACACTTATATCCAAAGCTGTAACACAAGGAGCTCTTGCATTTTTGGAATTGTTGCTCACACTGGGAATGCAGCTCTGAACCTTGCCAGCATTAGTCCCATGATGCACCCACTGAGCAGCATCACTTGACTTGGATTTAGCATCAAATACCTCAAAATGCAAGAAGAAACTTTTGTTAAATGCAGCCAGACGTCCACATTTCTTTTTTTAGTTTGATGCCACTTCATGAGAGAACATCAATGAAGAAAAGAGCATGGAGCAGCCAATCAGTGGAGGAGTCTTACCTGAGGCGGATGTGAAGTTCCTGGTGGGGATTCGCAGGGGTCTGTGAGGAGCCAGGAGGACGGGACCTATGATTTGTAGTGTTGGGATTAGTGGCGTCACACCAGATTACATCCGACAGATTTCTTTTTCTTTTCAATCAGCATAAAAGTGGCAGAGGGTGGGGAAAGGGGAGGGCCAGTGCACATTTTGGATGATGTAATGTTGAGTTTACGCTTTAGGTAAGAGGTGGTTTAAGGGGCTGGGGGGATTTGACTGCATTCCGAGGAGACTTGGAGAGAAAAGTGACCATTGTGGCCGGTTTGATTTCTGCAACGTGATCACGCTCAGGTGAGGAGGGAGGGGAGCCCACATTCAAATGCTGCGTTTCACATGTTTGGAGGTATGTATGGGAGTTCAGTCTGGTTTTAAGTCAGTTCCTTTACTCTGCAAACAACATTGCAGCAAAATCTAAAAAATAAATCAAACCCCCAAATTCCTTGGACATTTTAGACATTTACACATTTTTATACAATTCGCACGTTACAACCTAAGCATAAACTCTATCAGGTGATGGCGGTTAAGAGTATTAAGCATCAAGGCTATTTTAGTTCAGTAAGTTTTGTTGAGTGGTGCATACTTTGGTCTGTAGCTGCAGTCAGATTTGGTGCAGAGGCCACATGCTCCCACTTTACAGCATGAACAGACTTAAATTCATTCAGAAACAAAGTGGCAACTATTCGATAATCAATTAACTTTGGATTTGCTGCTTTTCTTTCTTTCATATTGTTGTAAATTAAATATCTTTTTCAACTGTGAGTCGCACAAATGAAACAATTTGAAAATGTCAAATTGGACTGAGAAATCGTGATGGCCATTTTTCGAACATTTTTATATAATTCATAGACCACAAACAATAAATCAAAAAATAATTGGTAGACGAAACGTTCATGAAAATAATTGGTTTTTGCAGCACTATACAGCTACAAGGGTGAAAGCTAAAAGAAGAAAACAGGGAAAAACAGCAAAGCAAAAGAGAAGCAGCAGCAGAAAATCAGCGAAAAGCTTCAGAATCTACTTCACATCTCATTTCATAAACCACAGATACCTACACGTGAGGCCACGGCCACCACAAGGATTTGGATTTAGGCTTGGCTGCATTGATATCAGTTAACATGGACTCTAAACTTCCTACAATTCTCTGTGATCAGATTACTTCTCTCATGCACATTAGAATCCACAGAACATACAGGCGCCGTGCACGTGCCTGTCGCCTCCATAGCTGTGCTGTGCAGCGTGTGCTACAGCGAGCATTAGCAGCTGAGAGTGAAGGTTTATATATAATGTGATCAATCCTGTGAGCACTTCATCGAGATTTAATCCCAACTGAGCAGCGAGAGGTGTACATGAAACCAAATCAACAAAGAGCCGCTGGACAGGAAATACAAGAGGACACTGCAGGTGCGTTGGCTTTTGTTGGGACTGCATGCCCCTCAATGGGTCGAGGAAGTCTGACACATTTGATGATAAGAAACATTCTTAAAAACAGTGGAAACATTAGCAGCATCTTGAATCGGGCTTATGGGGCAGACGTACAGGAGGTGAGGCTACTTCCTGTTGCCTTGCATTACCTTCAAAACACAAGCCCAGGTCTAATCATGGAGTTCAGGTGTCACCGATCACCTGAACATATTCTCATGAGATAACATTAAAAATGAGTTACCGAGAGGACAGCTCCGCCCGTTAAGTCTTCCAGTTTGTCTGTGATGAAGTGGTCGTGTATTTGTCATTTTAATGTGGATTTGTTTACTGGGTTTTAAACGCCCTGTTTAAAAATGTTAAACTACATTATGAAGTATTTTTCAGTGCACATGACAACCAAAAAGGGGATTTTAGTCAACACTCATTGGGGTCCCCCATCAGCTAAAATTAAAGCTGATTCTAGTCGTTTTGTACATTTTCTTCTTTGCAACAAAAGTCCCCAGCTGGATCTGAACTGGGGACACCACTGCTCCAAGGCCAGCATCCAAACATCCAGACCACCACAATGGTCCTGTTTCAGTATTTAATAAAAACAAAAAAGCTTTTCACCTGTTTACATGTCATATCTGTAAATGTGACATCACTTCTTTGCCCTGAATGTGAAGCACTGTTCAGGTTTTCCTCTTCTTATTATGGACTCATTGCTGCAGCCACTTGTTCTTTTGTGTGGTGGGTTGAGATGTTTTGGAAGTTGGCCATTTTCCTCTCTCTGACCCCGGCAGCACTAACGTAACCAGCTTCTGATGCAACGTTGACAGAGCAGGCAGCCGACCAATAATCTGTTAAATCAGGCCTGATCTGCTCAATAAAGCGATTTGGGGAACAAAATTAGATGGATTGGGCAAACAATGCTACTCTGTTTTCTCCCTATAGCCTGAGCTGTGGGGCCAAGTAGAGGCTTTAGATATGTGTGTGTGTGTGTGTGTTCATGGGTTTGAGTGTGAAAGAAGCTGAGGCCCAAACACGAAGCCATTCACAGAGTGGTAACAAAATGTAGAGCTCCACCTGCAGCTTGCCGTGTTCCATATTTATGTCAGATTACATCCTGCAGTGCATCATAATCTAGTGTCACACTCACAAACATTCAACAACCACATACATCTGTGCAGCACTTCAGTTCAACGGCTCTCACAGGTGCTTCTGTTAGACTATATCCTGTACTCTTCCATCCCTCTGCAGTGCAGTTTTTTGGTCTGCCGCTTTTACTACAGTGGATTTTGCACCCTGTTTGGACGCCAACGCAATTAGATGATTTTACATCCTGATCCAGTGTTTGTGACACACTCTGACCTGCTGCTCTGGATGATCCCAAAAACATTGCCCAATGCTAACAGAGCTGCAGTTTCACCTGGTAATGCAGCTGCTGCCAACAATGCTGCCGTTAACGCTGAACTGGCACTGGATCAAGTAGGGTGACCGTGACGCCATAGTTGGAGTTTTTCCTCTGCAATTAGCAGGACCTTCATCATCATGATCCAAGCCCACAGGAATGAAAACACAAAGAACACACACAAGATAAAATAAAAGAGCTGACTTTTTTTTTTTTTTTTACATTAATGACTAACCAGTTTAAAAAACACTTCACGACACAATGTGTGCTTTCTGGTCCATAATTTAGATGTAAACTGAGCTGATGAATCACAGTATTTTTAAATACTCGTACACTTGCAGATAATCTGAACATTGACATATTATCACATATCATATGGCAAATTTGTCACTCTCCTTTAAGCTCATTCTTTGGTCTCCACCAACTCCTGATGTATCTATACCTGCTCAATGCTCCACTGTCTTTCTCTGGCTAGTTGCTAACTGTGTGTCCGCTGTTTGGTGCAGATGAGCTCTGAGTATTCTTTCTCCCTGAAAACAATCAATCTGATTGCAAACTGCTGTGTTTTGTACAAAAGATGGAGCCTCAGAGCCAATCAGAGGGTTTCCTGAACTGTTGGTCTATCATTTGAGCTCTCAGAAGGATTCTGTCATAAACTCTTCCTTGAGCTGCAAACATCAGCAAACTAAAGTTAAACCAGAGCATGAGACTTTAAAAGTGACATAAGTGACAAGAAAGAAACTTAAATATGTCTTTTATTAGGACATTTGAGAGCAGCTTACAATGAGGTAATGAAATAAACCATGACAATTAAACACAACATACACCAAGCTGACGGCAACTTTAGTTTTTAAAATCTTTCCACTTTGTCTTGAAGACGGTGAAAACATTTCAGCCAGTCACTTCTATATTCTCATGTGAACATTTTAAAAATTTGATTGAAAAAAGTGTTTTCCAAAAACGGCTGTTGTCTGCGGCTTCAGTCGGTTTTATTAATTGTTCATGTTGTCTTTCAAGTAAGAGCATATTAAGTTAGACTCTCTTTTATAAGTTAATAACTTTAAGAGCACCAACGTCACACAAAAACATGATTGAGTCTGTCAAAGCTAACTTGACAACTAACAACTACAGGCAAACATCTGGTATCACAGCAAAACATATGCTGTTAGGAACTCCAACCGTGTTTACTGTGTTTCAAAGTAAAAACTTAGCAAAGTGTTTTCATTCAAGCAATCAAGTTATTTTCCTCAGAGTGTTGCAGTACATCTTCTTATATGAGACAATGCAGATAATCTGATCACATTTCCCCCAAAATACATTTACTTCTTCCATTTTTCACTTTATATCCTGTCCAAATGTTTTTCATTCACAGCATGTAGTTATCTGAACCTGCTCTTGTGGCTGTGTACTGTATGTCACCATGTGACAGGATCTGCTGAGGTACTTCCCACTAAGTGTCACGAATACTCCCCTCTCATTCGCTCTCAGCTATGACATCATCTGGCCAGTACTCGTCCTGCATGTAGTGGTTTGGGGAGGCGAAGCTCGGCTCGTGTGGAGTGTCTTCGTCCCTCAGCTTGTTCTGCAGCTCCTGCTCCCACTCGCCCTCCACCAGCTTGTAGAGGTCGAGGGCAGCCTGAGCGTCCTCCACCGAGCAGTGACCTCTCCTCCCCGCCTGGAGACGAAAACACGGACAGCGTCAGCGCGTTTAACAGCAAATCAAACTACAATCATACTGGCAGCAACTTCAAAAATACAGACAACGATGTTACATGTTATCAAAGCAAAATTCATGTTTTACTGTGCACAAAGCACTTCACTGTACCCGTGCTTTCTAATGGCAGTTAAAACACTCATCAACAACATATCAATACTCTAACACCAATTTGTAGGGATGCACTGATACCAATACCAGCAACGGGTTTCAGTCCCATACTGAGCGCACCTCATAGTGCAGCAGGTATGCAGCAGAGGAGGAGCAATGTCAGCAGTGTGGACGTTTTTCAAGGTAAACAATGGTGACAAAAGTAAAGCTGACTGCAAATTATGCTCAGACAAATTGTCTAGAGGAGGGGCGAAAACTGGCGCCTTCAACACTAGCAATTTCATAAAACATCTGAAGAACCAACACACCGCCGAGTTCAAGGAGTTTGTTAATTCTAGCAGCGGGAAACAGACACAACCAACTTTGCAGCAAACGCTCTGGGAATTTTCGGGTCTGAGCACAAGCTCCCCGACAAATTCACCGCTCATCAGTGGGCACTTCTGGAAAAGAATCTGAGTGTCCTGGCTGTTTGAAGAATTAACCCAAAAAGTGAGCTCATCCAGTGCACTGGTATCAGATGTAATTCCGGCTGTGACCGTGCTTCTGAGACTTACCAAGGAAACGGACGAGGACAATGGCATCAAAACAATGAAGGGGACCTTAGCTGCAGCCGTCAAGAGAAGCTTCGCCGACATGGAGAAAAACCCACTGTACTGCATCGCAACTGTACTCGATCCAAGGTAAAGTGTGTCCGTCATTGCATTTATTTGTGTATGTGTGTATCTATGTGTGTCTGTCTACTGAATACGTTCTGTCTTTGTGTGTTTCTGTCTGCTAATTTGTCTGTCAGTCTGATTTGTCTATGAGCATGTCAGTGTGTGTGTGTGTGTGTGTGTGTGTGTGTGTGTGTGTGTGTGTGTGTGTGTGTGTGTGTGTGTGTGTGTGTGTGTGTGTTCAGCATGTGAGGGAGTATGATGCGATTGGAAAGTCATACACTGATATTCATTCTAACAATTCCAGATTACTTTGAAACTAGTTTATATTCAATTTTCACTACTTCATATATAAAGATCGTTTCTCAAACGTCAGTACTGCTCCAGAGGCCAAGGAGATGGTGATGCTGGAGCTGCAGAAGGTGTCAAGAGGAGAGACAGACAAGCAGGGAGATCTGGGGGAGCCAGAAAGCTACGCAAGGCACAGGCCAGCAGTAGTCTGGACAGTGTGTTTGATGAGATAGCAGATGAGCAAGAATCAACATCACTGAGCAGTGCGCCAGTGGCTGCTTCCATTCAGATAGAGACATACCTTGGAGAGACCACAGCTACTAGGGAAGACAACCCACTGCAGTACTGGGGGGTTAACAAAGTGAGGTTTCCCACTCTGGTTCAAATGTCACAGAGATACCTCTCAGCACCATGCAGCAGTGTGGACTGTGAAAGGCTGTTCAGCTCAGTGTCACACATTGTAGATGAAAAACAGACACAGACTCACAGCTGATAATGCAGAGAAGCTTCTTTTCCATCAAAAAGAACCTGTCACTGACTTTTTCAAAACAGGCTTAGTCCTCACAGACAGACATTATGACATGATAAATCATTTCAGTTGTTCTGACACAGTTTATGTTGGCACTGAAATCTCTTGTTACATGCCTGGCAAGGCCATGTTTGTTTTTGCAGTTGAATGTTAAAATGTCAGTAATGACAATTTGTTACACTTGAGTGTGTTAATAATTTAGTGAAATGTATGGCAATGCCATCTTTAACAAAAACATATGGTTAAATGTCAGTAGCAGCACTTTGTTACAGTCAGAAAATGACAATAAAGCACATTTTCAAAGGTAACTAAGAACTGTAATGGCATTATTAAGTACCACTAAAAAAGTGGTATTGGTGCATCCCTACCAATTTGACATTTGGTCATTTAAGAACCAGGACACACACCGAGCAGAACATTTCACAGCTGAAACATGAACATGTCAGTGCTCTATGGTGGACAAACATCATGATGATTATGATGACGCTTTCTAATTCACATCAAAGATTTTATTTTATTCTTCTGTACTGCTTCTACCGTTGTCTACAAACACATAATCTGAAAATGCCTCTGACACTCAGGACGTCTCACCTGGATCCTCCTGTTCAGCAGCTTACAGGCCAAGATTTTGAGGGAGGGGCAGCGTTCACGGGGGAAACCAGCCAAGCGGCTGAGGAGACGAGTCGCACTGGTGTCCCTGACCATGTGACCTGGATGGAGCACATCCAATGCCTCAAAGTCATTGTAGATGGAGTGGCCGATGACCACTTTACCCTCAAGTATACTGAGGACCTACAGGGGAGAAGCCATGCAAGTGTAGAAAAGGAGAAATATAAATGTACCCGACATGACGGATCACAAATGGTTTGTTGGACTTAAAACTGAGCTGACAGCTCAAACCTCTCTGACATGTTTGTGTATAATGAACTCTTATGTATGATTGGAAATCTAGAGGCAGCAGCGCAGGCATCTTTAATCACAGCCAGTATTCCACAGAGAGCTCATCAGAAGGAGCCTATTTCTGCTTTCATGTGCCACCTTGTTTAACCTGCTTAACCTGCATCACAGCTTCCACGTCACATTTCTAGACTGGTTTCCCCTGAAGGGATGCTGGTGGCTCAAATCTCAGCAAGATTAATATGGAGCAAAGTGGCAACTCCTGTTTTGGAAAGCCAGATAAATACATTGACTTACTGCTGCTCTTGTTTTTGAAGTGGCTCTCTCTAAAATCACTTTTCAAGAAATGGTTTTAAACTCAACGTACTGTAACAATTCAAAGGCTGACTATAACCTGTAGCTTCATCACTGCAAAGCTGCTGGAACCTTGTTCTTGTTGTAAAACAACAGTCACTTTAATATGAAGTCTTGGGAGCAAAGACAACTGCAGCATGTTAAATAAGCACTCTGATAATCTTCTGAGTCATTTACATGTTGATATTGTGATGTCTAAGTCGGTAATATAACAAACTGCGCCTTCACCCAAGCTTGAATATTCTGAATGTATACTCACTGCCTACACGGACTTACTCACCGTGCACCTAATCACCAAAAATCTACAGAAAGATGATTAGAGAATCCACAGATCCAAAGCAAAGCAGGCCTCACCTCCTCCCTGGCCTGAGCGAAGGGCGTGGCGTTGTGCAGGTGATGCCTACGGATGCCACTCCATCGAGTCCTGTAGTCTGTGACGGGCTGACACGGTTGGACGTATTTATCGTACAATATGTTGCCGTGATAGTCCAGGATGCTGCAGCGTGCCAGCTCGCTGCAGCGCCCGCCCGGCCCTGTCCCCACCATCTCACAGTCCAACGCCACCGCCATGGTCGTGCACGAGCTGAGGTACGGTGAACTCCGGCCACTAGCCGGAGGACTTGCCTCAGAGGAGAAACCACTGTCCACCTCCCAGCTGTCTCTGAGGGCGGTCACTAAACTGTGGTGGTCTGAAGCTCTGGGCTCAGACAAAGAGAGTCCAGGTCCAAATGCGCTAAAGCTCTTGTTTTCAGAGTTCAGAGTGGTGTGACGTTCCTGGGCTGCATCGCTCACTTTAGCTGTTTTGACCAGTTCATATGTTTCCATTCGGTCGCTGGAGTTGTCCATTATTTTCCTCTTCATGCTGGCGATTTTCTTCTTTTGGCATTTCTTCCTAGCTCTCATATGCTCCATGGCACAAAGCATCATGGACTTCTTGAATGAATACGGGTAGTTGCTGAGAAAACCCGGCATCATCAACCTCTGACACCTGCCTTGGATTCATTTCTGAGGAAATAAAACAACACAGCTACTCTGATTATAGGAAATCACTGTGATTCTATATTTAGTACATAATTGCTCTGGGAAAAAAATGGCAGTACTGTCACTGAAGCTGCTGCATAACATTGGTTCTTATGTCACTGTGTGTGTACATGCAATCAACAGACCAAAAAAGCAGATTAATGAATCACAATAAAACAGACTGACGCTGACATCGGGTCCAATCTTTTTAACTATTTAACAGTTCCCATAAGATTTCAGACACGTGGCAAAGCAGAACTATCCCCGCCTTTCAGGAGCAGGTGACTGACAGCAACACATTACAAGGCAATTCAGTAGCCGTGAGAAGCCTTTTTCGCCTGTTGAATTTAAGTCATATGAGCTGCTTCATTGTTTTTTAATGAAGTCAACATTGAAAGTGTAGGAACTGTCAGACTATTGCGAGCAAAAGACAACAAATGTTCTGCCTTGCAGAAACCAATCTCCTTTTAAAATTCAGTCAATTTATGCACTTGAACTGCGCCTGTTACGTCCGAATGAAATTTCATTTAATAAATACTCGACATAACAGTAAATCCATCATACTGTGAATCCAGTGCATGTTAGATGTGTTTGGTGAGTTGTCCGCGTCGACCTCCGGTCCTTAAAGGTTCAGGAAAAACCGCTGACTTGTGTTTCGTCTGGTATTTGACTATCGGTAGCCACGGCTAACTGTTACTGCTCCACACGCCAACTGACATTTAGCTTACGTTAGCTAACACAGCCTTAGAGAGCCACGTCAAACGATTACGATAAACTTCATTCCATGAAGATAATTGTCAGATAATATTAATGCTAAGATATAAACTAAAACTACTAATATTGTACAATTTCTACGTTACCCTCTGAAGTGCACGTGTACGGTCCGGATATGCCTGGACAAGACCCCCCTACTCCCACTCTGATTGGCTCTTTCTCTTCTTCGTTCAGTTCTACTCTGCATGTATAACTGTATACATGCGCAGTCGCCACCTACTGGTTGAATGCGTTACTGCCAAAAATAATTGTGTGTCTCAGCTGCAATATTTCATTATTCAACCAGTTCGGACTATGACACGAATAAATCACACATGAACTATATTCAGTGATCAAACCAAAGTCATTAAACCCCTGAAGTTCATGTCACAGAAATTCAGCACCAACTTTCACCTGTTGGATCACCAAAAATCCACAACTTTATAATGAAAGAAAAGCCCCTTTGTGACTTACTGGGTTACATCAATTTAAAACGGTTTCTTTAAAAAACCCTACAGCCCCCAAATGTGACAAATAAGCCGTCTAGCATGAAGTGTTGGTCCAATTCATCTGCACTTTATTATGTTGTACAAAAAGGCCTTATTGTACTGAAGTGACCACACATTTAATTCTGTACAAAATCACTTTTTCTACAGCTGTTATGATGGGAATAATGTCTTTTTTCCCCTTTGATCCCAAATTGTTTACAGCCCAACAGAATCAAATTCATTTCAATCCAATGTTTAAACCCAAAACAACAACAAAGATGTAACCATCATCAATTTGGAATAAATTGAATCTTTTATGTTTTGGACTATTGGTGGAATTGGACTCTTTTGGACACTTTTTACCATTCTGACATTAGCCAAAATGATTAAGCAATTAAAACGTGCACATATATGCCCTATATGTCTCTTAGTCATTAAATGCAATGACTATAGAATATTGGGAATTAAAGGTCTTTAAGTTTGAGTTGAACGAGATCATACGGTTTTGGTTTTGTGGGCCTTTTTATTTTACAATCCTTCCAAATGTACAAAAACAAAGACATGTAAAAAAACAAAACAAAAAAAAAAGAAAAGAAAAAGGAATTCACCATTACCATTATTCCCTGTGATGACAACAAAAACCAACAGAAGACTGGTGTCAAACCAAAGTGCATCAGCCTGAGGTGTGGCAGACAGACCAGGGAAAATAAAAATCTCATTTTGTCAAAAGCTGTCCCCTCTTCCCAAAAAATTTGTTTTTGTTTTTAAACATCGGGCAGGCCCTGGCCACCACCTCTCCACCTTCACCGGTTTTCCCAGAGCAGCGGAGGACCTAAAGGGGGTGCCGCATCTTTTCGACTTGGCTTCAGAGCATTCGGTAGTTCACTAAGAGAGTGGAATCAAATTTAGTTCATTCTTTTCATGGATTTCCCCAATCCTCCTCCTCCTCCTGCTGTGGGGGGATGTTGAGTTCCTGTTTGGGGTTTTTATAGCTCTGACTTGTCGTCATCCTTCTTCTTCTTCTTCTTCTTCTTGGACTCCTCCTGCATCACCAAGGGATTGGTGGCCTCTCTCTTCAGGTAGGAGATGAAGTCGCTCACCTCGCGACCTCCCTGAAACACGAGCAGAGAGATGGGACAATTAGCAGAGCAGATACAAACACAACTTCGTTTTAACGAACGCTTGAGCAGACGCTCACCTCGTATTTCTTTGGGTTCATCTTCCGTCCAGCTGGGGAAAAGTACAGTGTGGGGAAACTGGAAAAGGAAAGGTTGAGAAGAATGATGAGAATTCATATTGTTAACATGTCGTGCTGTACCATCAGATAGTCTTGTTCAGATCCTTTTATTCAAAATCTGTCAACACACTGACCAAGAAGCCAAAAATGACAGTGTGTAGGATTTGGGGGGGTGATCCACTGACAGAGATGGTAAAGGGGTGTTTAGTTGGCTGCAGTCTGCTCCCTCACCACTAGATGCCACTAAATCCTACACACTGGACCTTTACAGGAAGCCCGAATGTTGCACAGAAGCAACTTTTGACTCACCCACTGACTTCATATGGAGATGGCACATCGTTGGCAGTGGCATCCATCTTAGCAATGACAATGTTGGGATCGCCAGAAAGCTGTTAAGAGCAGAGCAGAGAAACCGTTGAACATTTGCAAGCTAGTTTGTAAGTTTTGCCTGGCCTGGTTATAATGTGTTGAAAAATGTTGAAGCAAACACTTTGCTTCAAGCAATTCTTTGGTTAAGGTCAAGAAAACACTTAACTTAGATTATTATCTTAATCTGGTAAATATTGCAAGAGCAGTACATAAGACAGAACTTTATTTATCCTGAGGGAAATCATTCGGAGTCCGTTCCCTCACCTTCTCTCCCAGCTCGTTGTATTTGGGCTCCAGGTTCTTGCAGTGTCCGCACCATGGAGCGTAGAACTCGATCAGCACGTCTTTGCTGTCGTCATTGACGATGGAGTCGAAGTTCTCAGCCACCAAGACCTGAATACAAATGAGACGTCACGCATTATGGACTGATGGACAGCTTTGAGTATTTCTTTAAGAGCATTTTAACTGATTTTCAGGCTTTCAACGTGCACAACATGTGATCCTGGCCTATTTAAAAAGGTGAAGGCAGTGTTATGCTGTTAAATACTCCTCAGTAGGTTTTAGTAGGCTGCAGAGACAGAAAATCAACAACACTTAACACCACTTCAGAGCACACGGTAAGTAGACATGGAGAATCTTCCTGGAGGTTTCATCTAACCTTCACAGGCCCATCGTTGTTCTCTGGGATGGGCTCTGATTTGAGGTAGCGCTTCAGCTTCCCGTCAAAGTAGTCCTGCAGGAAACGCTGCAGAGCTTTTCCGTCACGACTGTTAGAACAAAAACAGAAGTTGTTTAAGAAACCAGCAGAGAAATAGAGTGTCAAGTTTTCACTTGAGTGGAAGCTGCTGCTCTGTGGAAGCAAGCTAACATCCGCTGACTTCACGCTGCTAACTCAACCTGCTACTCTGCAGCTGAAACACTCCATACTGACCAGCTACAGCAACCTCAAAGGATCAAAACTCAAGCTCAAAATTCCCAATGTGTATAAAAATAGTCAGTTATGTGAAGATATTGTGCGCCAGCGAAGGCAGCACAGGTGGGATGTATGTGTGTGTTGTTCAGTTTCATATGTGACGGATGTTGGAACTGTGATGCTGCATTACTTAAGAATCACAATACATATTAGTATTTTGTAAAAGTATCCCGAAAGTGTCGAATCAGGAGATAAGCATATTGTCCCAGCGCTACTTTTAAAGTTAACTAGTTAGCAGCTAAAGAAAGGGCGTGTGTATAATTAAGAAAATGCACATTTGACTCACGAGAACTCCTCGGACATGACGTATTTGTCTCCCTTGGCAGTGCGGATGGCCACCAGGGGCAGCTCTCCTGACCCGTCGAGGCCGAACTCAGACACATCGTGGTTGAATGCGTTCTTGTTGGCCACGGCAAAGTTCAGTTTCTTACCCTGATCCAAGAAGTCCTTGGCCACCTTCATCACCCTGTAAAATGTTCATTTGGTCAGCTTCTGAAAATGATGTAAGTGGCATCTTATGAGGAGAGTAAAAAGGCGACAAACAAGCATTTCTATATTGTTCCTTAGACTGTATTTGGCTGCCACAGAGGACATGCATAGCTCGTTCTTGTGACTTTTTTGTTTCTTCTTTAAAAAACACAAGAAGACTAATATTTAAGCTCAACAGTGACCATGCAGACTTCAGAGACACAAACCTGTTCCTCCAGTAGTTGGAGCCTTTGGGGTTTTTGTCATAATCAACATCATAATAAGCCACCAGCAGGTCTTTTCCCCTCAGCTGGTCTTTGTTGTCGTCCGTCATATGGGGGCAGATGCCAAAGCTGCAATGATGAGAGAAAGTAAGAATGGATCAGTTTACAGATAGAGTTAAGTCAACATTTAATTTTAACTTTTAAGCGTTTATGAACAACCACATTTACCAAATATGCAAACATCTACTACATGTTTTTGTTTCAGTTAAGTGTGTTGGATATGTGCTTCTCAATCAACAAAATGTAAAAGTAAAAACACTTATTACATACAACAGGCAAAACATACAGAAAACACTGCAAAGTGAATTCACTTAATACCATGCGCCAAAATGAAAAACATTTCATCACTACATTGCTTTCTTAGTGCAGTCTAATGTGGCCGTGAGGAACAACATGAAAGCAAATGGAGGAGTAAAAAACAAAAATAATAACACAGGAAATGGTATGGTAGTGGTTTTACACTTACACGGTCCTCACTAAAGCATGTGTGTTTAAGCCTATGAGTGAACAATAACTAAAAAAAAACCTATTTAACAGCATGGCCACATCAACTTAGAGTTGACATGAACCAACTACAATGAGCAGACATAACTGAGAAAGATAATCAGTTGTATTCACAAGTACCTTCATGTCTCCATTTGTAATACTCTTTCACTACTCTGAGTTTGAAGATAATTATCCCTCTTTTAATTGTAATGACTCAAACAGAGGCATCTCTCTGAGTTTTTAGTTTTATCTGCATATTCAGTCTGCACCTTAGATAATGATCCAGCAACAATGATCTGCCAGCACTCAGTCCAGCATTCGTTCATCACAAGTCCCAAATATTATTAGTTACAGCTTAAATGAACACATCTTATTGACATATTTAGCCATTCTCCCAGAGTCAAGTGAGAGTTTACTGTGTTTTCAGAACTCACACCACACCTATTACACGAGGTCCAGTTGGCACTGGTCCACGTGTATAATTACATGCTGTTACTCTGTAAGAGGATGCTTTGCAAATCAAAGGAACCATTATCTCTACTGCCTAACTGGAGCATATGGATGCTGTCAGATAATGGATTGCGATGGCACTCACATGTTGTCCTGGATGAACCTCTTGATTTTGTTGCTGGTGTATTTGTCCTCGCTGAATTTAACAGAGCTGTCCTCAAACTTGTTACTGAGTCGTGGTGGGCGGAACAGGATGACTCCTCTGTGAATCGAAACAGGAAATGTCACTCTAATCTTGCAGCACCAACAGCAGCCACACTAGAGATATCAAATGAATACGGATTGAAGTTATTTAGACTTCTTTGCAAATAACTGCTCCTATGGACCTGTGTCAAAACAAGAACGATGAGTAGGTCGAAGGCAGAAAGAGCTACTTACTCTCCATCAATGCCATGGCTCTGGAGGAGGGCCTCAGAGTTGGTATGAGCAAAGCGGTAATTGTCCCTCAGGGCACTGGCTGCCTTTAGGAATTCCACCTGCGCTGTGCTCTTCTCATCAGCAAAGAACCCTGGGAATGAAAGATGAATCGTGTTCAGATCAGGATGCATTGAGCATGGTCCTGGAGTTTGTGAATTTCACTAACTTTGCCTACAAAATACTGCAGTGCAACGAAGTGTTAACTATGATCAGTTTTCTGTGACAGTGGCTTTTCAAAATAAGTTAACATTCCATGCTTGTTCACATTCCTCCTGAGGGACTGAGTGAACACACTGCGAGGCAATGACCAACATTCAGACATTAACTCACCAACAACACTCGCGTCTTGGTCTCCAATGTACTTCTGCAAGTCTGCATCAGCCTTGAGCTCCACAGAAGCTGGTCCAGCCTGCTTCTTGAGGAAACTGACAATCCCATCTAGAGAGGGCAAGAGAGAAGCATACAAACAACAATGAGAAGAAATGATGAGAGAGAGAGACAGAGAGAGAAAGAGGAAACATGAAGATGACCATGAGGTGACAGAAATAAGCAGATCTAAGGAGTATTTGTGCAAGTGTGCGAACCTTCAAGACATTTTTAACAGTTATCCACATAAGTGAATCAAAGCACAGGCAAATACCTGCAGTCCGGGGACCATCATAGGGACCAGATTCCTCTCCATCCCTGAAGATCTTCAGGGTGGGGTAGCCACTGACACCGTATTTGCTGCATATGTTGCTGTTGGCTGTGCAGTCAACCTAAAGGAAAAGAAAATCATTCACTTTCCAAACAGGTGCACATAGCACAACAGTGCAGAGTGCAGCAAGCCATGCTAAAGTGGACAGAGTTAAGTGAACTGCATTATGCAATACCTTGGCCAGAGGGACGATGCCTTTCAGACGTGTGGCGGCTGCCTCGTACTCAGGTGCTAGCCGTTTACAATGGCCACACCTATTGGAGAAAGGATCAGCGAAACAGAAGAACAAGTTACCCTTCAGTTGTATTCAGGTTTCAGCTCAGTGAAGATCCTGAGGGAGATCTAGAGATTTCACTGTGTTTGATGCATCTGAGGTAATTCAACAAGGGTTGTAAAATACAAGCCGCTTAAAAATCAGCTAGTTTAAATTAGCTGAACAGTATTGGGGATGCAAATAACATATTCTAATTACTGATTACTCTGTTGGTTATTTTATTAATTGCTTGGCCCATGAAATGTTGCAAGTGATAAAAAAAAAGTTAATCACAATTTCCCCAACTCCTAGTTTGCATGGAAATATTTCTAATTTTGTCTATGCAGTAGACCAAACCAAATTATTTTTGGATTATTCTCAGATACAACAAAGAATATGAGCAAATACTCATAGCCGAACAGAGAACTTCAGATATTTTTGTTTATAAATAAATAAATAAATAAAGTATAGAACAAAACACTATAAAGTGTTTAAAGTCAAGGTTTTGTTAAATACAGTCCTCGTTAACTTCTATTTTCAAGTACGGCACTGTGGAACACGTCACAGTTCCTCTGGACCAATGAGAAGTGGACACCAAAACTTACCTGACCAATTACAACGTTACAACAGTAAAAGGGCACACCCCTAACTTCCTCATAGCCTCATTTGTACGTAGTTTCCTTTGAACAGGATTCGGAGCAGTTCAAGATACGAAACATGACTAATTGTTGTATATTTTTACAGTTTATTGTGCTGCCAAACTGCGGCAGTGTTTGAATCATTGGCCCATTAAAAAAAACATTCAGTACAGCAAACTGGTTTAACGTTACACCTTTCTGTTAGCTAATATGCTAACGTTCGGTCACTAGCCAGTAAGCCGAATACAAGCTGACGCTACAGACTCTGTTACCGTTAGAGGCAAACGGAGATTTAGTTTGCCATTTATACAACGAATGAAAAACCTTAAAAAAGCCCCTCAACATACATTCAGAGTGGTATAAATACTGCAACTAAACGTCAGTTAGCGGAACTGCTTATGGCGAAGCAAGTACGCTAACATTATCCAATTTAACGTCTACAAAACAGCACATTTGCTCAGATCCCCAGCACATAACGTGGGGAGACTCACCAAGGGGCGAAGAATTCCACAAGAGCGAGATCGTGGTCTCCGATTTTGCTTTCGAAATCATCGTCCGTGTATTCAAGCACATCACTGGCCCGGGTGAACCCAGCGAGAGCGGCCAAAAAGAGCAGCCTCCACATCGCACACCGCGCTCGCTAGAAGTCTTCTTCACTTTTTGTTGAACAAAAACAAAAGTTTGAGTTGCCAATTGAGTCAGTGGCAGCCCCCTCTTCTGCTCTTCAGCGACGTGAAAGCCGAGGCTGCTAGCTCATCTGCCAGGGCCGAACGCAGATCAGTCGATAGAGAAAGAGAAAGGGATTGAGGCGGTGAAGATGAACAGGCAGGCAGCTCCGGGATCTCGCCTAACCACAGTGTGGCAGCCTCCCATTGGTTTTCTCAACCCATCACTCTGCTCCGGTCAGCCAATGAGAAGCAGGAAAACCAGCATTCGGCCTCTCACAACCAATAATAACTCTGCAAAATCAAAACTCCTCTCTCAGGCGCGGAAGTCATTACGGTAATATTTCACGGCTTGAAATCATGGCCTTTTAATGATCGGCAAACTCCCAGTGTGTCGATTACAGGAGGTTATGTGAATTGATGAGCTCATTTATATTTAAGGCACCTAATATACAGTTGCAGTGGTGAAATATTTGTCAGAAAAAAACTTCTTTCATACATGACCGAGTATGTTCCCTGAGGCTACTTTGGTTTATAGACATTAGTCAGTATTTACAGATAAAGAAAAGTACAGAAAGCAGGAGACATGAAATACTCGAATCTTCATCAATTTAATCACTCCAAGTCAAACAAAAGTATGCTGAAAAGTGACAAGCAAATTCTAACTCGGATGATAACAACTTCGAGGTCTCCTGTGAATCATAACTTCAAATTCTTCTGAAAATTGTGGACCTAGTCCTCAGAATCTGCACTGGTCATTATATTTTGAGACTTTCCTCCAGGGAGACACAGCACTACTGATGATCACTTTAACGAGCTCATAGGATCTGATATACAAATCCCTTGTGCCTGCTGCTCGAGGAAAGGGGCCTTTCTGTGTGGAATTTGCATGTTCTCCCTGTGTTCACCTGGGGTATCCATAAAAAACAAACAAAAAAAAAACATGCAAGAAGATCACCACCCGACCAATGGTGACAAAAGGAACGGGGTCCCTGGGCGCCGCTGTCGGCTGGCAGCCCACTGCTCCTGGTCTGCTGCGGAGGAAGGCCTTGCCGGGATGGGTTAAAAGCGGAGAAAAGAATTTCACTTCAATTTCAAAGTATAGCGTGTGCAGTTTCCTCTGTAACTCTGGTGTCAGGGGGAAGGTCAAACGTTCTGATCACCATGTTGATCTGCAGGTCATTGTGCCGCATATGTGCTGCAGAAAAGCTAAGCCCCCAGGATTTACTGTGCTGGAGACACCACTGATGCAACACATGTTTCTTAGATATTAATTGTCATTACCTGAAGTTTGTTTTATATTGGCACTGTGTCTGTCCATTTTCTATCATTCACTGACTCACTGACGTGAGTCCTGCGTTATTACGAAATCATGAAGCCCTGTGTTGTTGAGGGGCCCTGTGTCAAAAGCAAATTTTAATAATGTTTTTATTTTAGTTTATATTGTGCTCACATGATAGATATTCCTACATTAAGATGTGATTCATTTGATAAGAGGTCAGGTATTACTCCAGCAGAGGAGAGCTGACGCAGCCATTTGTAGTCAGCTGGAGGCAACGGGTGCATACTGAAAGTGCAGTGGGATATATATACACACAAACACACACACACACCCACACACACACATATATATACACACACACACACACACACACACACACACACACACACACACACACACACACATATATATATACCCGCCTATCCCTTTCGGGGTTGCGGGGGGCTGGGTTCTATCCCAGCTGTCAACAGGCGAGAGGCAAGGTACACCCCAGGGTACACCCTGGACCGGAAGCCAGTCGATTGCAGGGCCGAAATCGCATTAGCGAGGCACATTAGCGAGGCGCCAGTTTTTATAAAACCTTTTAACTCAGTGGGATCTAACTCACCTCCTCCCTGTGGTGGTTCTGCGTTCCGGGGTGACGAATCCCCGGCACAGGCGGCAGCATGATGGCAGTCTGTGAGTCCTGTCTGCCCACCCTCTCAAAACTGAGGGACAGCATCTCTAGCCTGAAGGCTGACCTCAAGGAGAGGGACAAAATCCTCATGGATTTCTCCACCGTCGCCTTGACCCAGTCAAAACTCATTGCCCACTTGAGGGCATCCGGCGCTGGTAACCGGAGCATGACAGCCACGGACAACACCACCCTGCCGTGGACCGGCTCCATTACCACCGGATCTCTGGCACCAGCACTCGCCGAGCTCTGCTGGCTCCACCAGGGCGCCAAGCCCAAGCCATCGGCACCCTCCACCTCCTGCCTTCGCCCCCCGGAGTGGCAGTGCTTCATCAGGGAGGATGGAGTGGCGGCTCCAGCACCGGTGAGCTCAACGCCACTCAAGCCGAGGGAATCCTGGTCAGCGGTGACCAGAGGCGCTGGGGCCCGTCCATCTCCCCCTCCTCTGCCTCCGGATCTACCGCTGGAGAACAGGTATGACATCCTGAGCCAGCGGCACACCTCCAGGCAGCCTGTGGAGCAGCGCACCCCCTCTGTGCTGGTTGTCAGGACCTCGATGGTCAGACACGTGATGGTGCATGGTGGCCGGACCTTCTGCCACCCCGGAGCCCGTGTCAAGGAGGTTGAGTCCTCCGCCCTCCAGCTGTGTGCTCAGCACAGCTCAGCCTCCACGCTGGTCCTGGAGGCCGGCATCAACAATCTCAGAGACCAGCAATCCGAGATCCTCAAGCAGGATTTCAGGTCCATGGTGGACTGCATGCTGGACACGGGGAAGCGACTGGTTATTTCTGGCCCACTTCCCCCGCCGCGCTATGGTGACGTCACCACCAGTCACCTCTGCCAGCTGCACCTATGGCTGAAGGGATAATGCCTTGGAGAAAGTATTCCATATGTGGACAATTTTATCACTTTTTTAAACAGACCCCACCTTTTCAAACCAGACGGCCTACACTCAAACCAGGAGGGGTCATGGCTTTTATCAGTAAACATTGACTTGACAGTCCGGTCCTTCACCACAATCACCTCCTGACTCACTACACCCATACACACGCCCTCTGCACCTCACCCACACTCACCTTCACCCACCCCCACCTACATCATACACGCCCCTCCCTCTGTGACCCCAGTGGCACAGGACAATATTTACACAATCAAAACCATAATTTCACACAGACAAACGAGACCCAGGACTACTTTTAGATCAAACTGTGTTTTTAACATTCCACTGGAAAAACGTGATGACCACACGTTCAGCACAGATGTTAAAATGGCTGTGCTGAACGTGCGCTCTCTTTTAAACAAATCTTTTATTATAAATGACATAATTTTAGATAATAACCTGGACAGCATTCTCCTTACGGAGACGTGGCTTGGCACTGACGCACCTGTTGTTCTCACCGAGGCTTCCCCACCCAATTTTAACTTTTTATTTTCAACTAGAGGGTGCAAAAGAGGGGGCAGTACTGCTTCAATCACAAAAACCAACATGCACATGAACGAAGTCAATTTTAACAGCTACTTATCATTTGAATACCATGCCTTCGTTTTTAGCATCCCACCAATCCTCTGTATAACTGTCTACTGGTCACCCCAGTATTCTACTTCTTTTATTAGTGAGTTTTCTGAGCTTTTATCAATTATTCATACCTCTTTTAACAGAATTTTAATAGCCGGTGATTTTAATTTACACGTCGACTTTTCCTCAGACTTAATGTCCAGAGAATTTTTAAACCTTTTACACTGCCCTGATTTTAAGCAACATGTCATGCAGCCGACCCACAGCAGGGGGCACACCTTGGACCTCGTTATATCTTATGGTCGGTGCGCCCTCTGTTGTGGACCTGGCTGTGTCTGACCACTTTTGTGTGTTTTTTACAATCACCAATTTTAATCACCGGGAGGCCCCTGTGAGAACAGTGAGGAAATGCTACCTAACTTCTGAAGTGGCTGGAAATTTTATCCAGATCTTACAGAGCACTCCTGCCGAAATTTTACCAGCACCCTGTGATTTTATCACTGACAACTTTAACAATAAAATAAAGTCAACACTGGACTCAGTGGCTCCACTTCTTATCAAAACAATCAAAATAAGACCCACACCTCCGTGGAGAACTGAGGAAATTAAAAAACTCAAAAGGGAATGCAGGAGTGCTGAAAGGAGATGGAGGAAATCAAAGTTGACAGTTCACTATGAAATACTACGTCAACACCTCAAAATCTACAATAACACAGTCAAACAAGCAAGAATCTCCCACTTTCAAAACCTAATCCATGACCATAAAAATAATCCCAAATTCTTATTCTCCACAATTGATCTTTTGACAAACAAAAATTTTAAAAGATCCTCCAAGACACCAGATAACGCCCTTTGTGAGGATTTTGCAGACCACTTCAGAAGAAAAATCAATGACATAAGATCCAGTCTTTTATCTCAACAGCTTTTAACACCTGGATCATTGCTTGGACCTGTGGAAACACTGGAGAGTTTTGCCCTGGTTGATGCGAGGAGACTTAGTCGAGTTTTCTCCCAGGTAAAGCCCACAACCTGCCTTTTAGACCCAATTCCCACACCGTTTTTTAAAACACTCTATGGATTCTTTGAGGAACAGCTGCTGTATTTGGTCAATTGCTCTCTCCAGACGAGTGTCTTCCCCACCTCGTTTAAAACAGCGGTGGTGAAGCCCCTTCTGAAGAAGAGTGATTTAGACCCCAATGTTTTAAATAACTACTGGCCTGTATCCAACCTACCATTTTTAAGTAAAATTTTAGAAAAACTTGTTTTTAATCAAGTAAATGAATTTTTAAACTCGAAACATATTTTAGAGACTCATCAGTCTGGTTTTAGGATGAACCACAGTACAGAGACAGCACTTTTAAAGATTTTAAACAACATCAGGTGGAATTTAGATAATCATAAACTCACAGTCTTGGTTCTACTGGATCTAACTGCCGCCTTCGATACAGTAGACCATCACACTTTATTAAATAGACTGAGGAACCTGTTCGGCCTCTCTGGTACTGTTTTTAACTGGTTCACGTCCTACCTCACTGAATGAAGTTTCTTTGTAAGTATGGATACATGTTCCTCAGGAACCCATAAGATAAAGTGTGGGGTTCCCCAAGGGTCAATTTTAGGTCCAACTCTTTTTAATCTTTACATGCTGCCCCTTGGGGACGTCATCAGGAGGCACGGCATCAGCTTCCATAGTTATACTGATGATACGCAACTGTACATCGCCGTGTCTCCTGATGACACAGGGCCAATTGATGCCCTTTTTAACTGTATTTTAGACATCAAGTCATGGATGGCAGCAAACTTCCTAAAGCTCGACCGGGACAAAACAGAGGTTTTAGTCATTGGTCCTGAAGGCCAGAGAGAGAAACTTTTACCAAAGTTACAGGATTTTAAACCCTCAAAATCAGTGAAAAATCTGGGCATGATTTTTGACTCTGAGCTCACTTTTATTCCACACATCAAAAACATAACAAAGATAGGTTTTTACCATCTCAAGAATACAGCCAGAGTCCGCCCGTTCCTCTCTCAGGCCAGTACGGAGGTGCTGTTGCATGCCTTTATCTCTTGTCGTTTAGATTACTGTAATTCCCTGCTCTCTGGTCTTCCCAAAAAGAGCATGCATAACTTACAATTATTACAAAACTCAGCCGCATGAGTGCTGACGAGGACCAGAGGGCGGGAGCATATTGCACCTGTTTTAAAATCACTGCATTGGCTCCCTGTGCGCTTCAGGATCGATTTTAAGGTTCTTTTACTAGTTTTTAAGTGTCTTAACGATCTTGGGCCTTCTTATTTATCTGCATTACTTTTACCCTATCAACCCTTGAGGTCCTCCGGTGCTGACCTTTTAACGATACCACAAGTTAGAACTAGAACACACGGGGAGGCGGCATTCAGTTATTATGGCCCCCGATTGTGGAACAGCCTCCCAAAAAGCCTCAGGGCTGCAGAGAATGTTGATGTTTTTAAAAAGAGGCTCAAGACCCATCTTTTTAATCAGGCTTTTAACTGACTCATTTAACTATTTATAATTTATTAAGCTGACTTCTATTTTTACATTTTTTATTATTATTTTATATAATTTTTTATTTTTATTTATTATTGTGTTATTTCAATGTTTTATTTTAATTGTTTTAGTCATTATTTATGGTCTATTTTATACATTCTATTGTTTTTTCCTCAGTTTTAGCTTCTATACCTTTTATCTTATTTTACTGTTCTAGCCCCTCGATTTTCCAGTGTTTCCTCCTGGGGGCCTACCACACCGGGAATTGATTCTGGTTCACCGATGGGGTTGCTGTTCCATGGATGGCCCTGGCCTGGGTAGCTAGAGAGCTTTACACCTTGGTGTGGAGCCTCCTGTCTGCCTGGGCTGGGGTGGTCTCTGTGTCAGCGCCCCCGCAGTCATGGACCATGATTCCTCTCTGTGTGCATGGCCCCCAAAGGTAGCTTCTTCCTCACCTCGGATTTTGGTGCCCAGCCATGTCTCCTCAGCGACAGATAGTGGATGTATGTGGGTGTGTGTATGTTTGTGTGTATGGGTATGTATGTCTGTCCGTATGTCTATGTATGTGCGTGAGTGTGTATGTAATTGTGTAACTGTGTGTATATTTGGGGGGGGTGGGAGGTTTCGGGTTCTCACAGTGTTTTGTATTGTTTTGTTTTTGTTTTTACCCTCTGTGAGGCACTTTGTGTTACTGTAATGTATGAAAAGTGCCATATAAATAAAGTTGATTTGATTTGATTTGATTTGAACACACAAGACAAAACAGTAGATACACAAGGTTCGCACAGAAAGGGAATCGCCCAGGGATCGAACCTTCTTGATGTGAGGCACGTGCACTCCCTGCTGTGTCTCTGTGCCGCCGGTCCTTGTAGTCCCATTAACTGTTCTAAAAAACTGTTGTAAATCTTGATTTTTGACAATAGTTGAAATCACCATCAGGTGAAGATCCACAGTCAGGATATTTGGTGAGATTACAATGTGTGCAACAAATTCTTATTTCTTATTATTGAAGACATCCAGGCAAAAATAGGCTTCATATTAATCAACACAGACTTATACAAAGTAGGAGATAAACGAGTTCCTTCTTTGTGCAGCTGCAATTACATCATCAAGCCAGCAGAAGGAGCTCTCTGACAGCACCACAATCAGTTCTAAAAATAAATATTCCATCAGTGTTATATGAATGCACACAAGTGTCATACAACACCTCAATAGGTAAGTAAATTCTACCTTAAAGGTATTCCACATAGACTTTAGTATTTAAGTATTTATACTCATATAATACATTTTTATGTGACATACTAAATTCCAGCCTTCACATGTTACATTTACGTTACTCTGATGCCCAGTGAGCCAACAAGAACCAACAAGTCTTGCAAAAGCTGATATCTCTCCATCGTAACTTGTTTAAGTGTCTTTCAGAGGTATTTTCTTCAGAGTTTAGGCCTTCATCACTCTGCCATGCACCCATATGACTTCAAACTTGCTTACTTTGCCATATTTGAAGAGGACGGTAAGAGACCAATAGTGAAAACCTTGAAAATCTATGAGATGTAAAAGCAATGACAAAGGGACTAAAATCAGGAGATATTTTACATTTGCACAACTCAAAATTTCTACTGTGACATATTTTTCATAAGGACAGAACACAGAGACAGATTCAAGCTTCTTATCAGGTTGTGTAAAAAACTTTCCACATTAAGAATATAGTAATCTAATATCTGACTAATAGTGGTATGGAGTTATTCAGAGCGCATTCAATATGTATTATCTGCCTGCCTGCTAACTTTGAAGGTACAGTGCAGTACAAGAAAACTACATTTTACAGTATCAGCGTATTTCTTGCTTGGGTTAAAAGTTTAAATGATTATTTATTCATTAATGAACTTTCATGACTTCAATCCAAATAAAGCTCCACTATCTACAACAATGCATGTTAGTGTTGAAAGTATTTGTTGTGGTTTTGCTTGGTGATTTTTTTCTGTGCTCTCCTCTTCTCCCCCTCCCTTTTCAGTTCTCTTTTCCTGCAGGTGTGTGTGGCAGGGGGTGTGGCTGGCTTCTCCTGCAGCAGACGAGGCTCACCTGTTTCTCATCATCTGGAGCAGTATAAAGACCTCGGACTTTTGTGTGCTCGCTGCCAGATAATTCTGTCCTGTTCGGTAGAGTCTTGTGGTTTCTGCTCTCTAACAGCAGCTTTTGTCATTGGTTATTTTGGATTGTCATACTGACCTGTGTTTTTCTTTTTTTTTCATTCAGGTCCTCTGTGTCTCCCAGCCAGAGTCGGAGTGCCAGCCAGCTCCCTGCCTCCACTGCCTGCTAATCTTTTTTTTGTCTTGAAATTATTAGAACTGTTTTTTGGTTATTCTGTGGTGGCCTGTCCCTCTGCTTTGGGGTCCTAGTCAGCGTTGCACTTAACAGTATTCTTCATTTTTCCAAATCTTACTTCCTAAAGAGACCAGTTTCTCTCAGCAATGGCCCACAATGTCCCCTCATCTCCCCTCGTGAAGCTCAAACACAGCTTGATAAACTGTACAGTTAATCCTTTGAAGCAGAGCTGCAGCTGTTTAAGTGTACAGCTGAGGTTGAAATGGCAGAACTGGATAGAAATAATGTTGGGATCAAATTAGGTTTGGGGAAGGCTGACTGTCAGCGGAGCTGTGATGGAAGTGTGTGAGTGCAGGGAGGGGACGGAAACACTATTGCTCGACACAGCACTTTGTAAGACATTTGTTCTGTTTCAAGATCACTGATTGTCACTGTAAATGTGTCACAGAGCCTGGCAGTGTGTGGCTGGCTTCCTTGACCAGACACAGGAGAGATTCGATTGTTTTGTGATAGATTTGTCCGAGCTCGTGCTCATTGTGGGTTTGCTGTAAACAGACACGAACTGGGCTAGGTTTAGGACAGGGACTGATTCTCCACTCACTTAGTTATATTGTTTGCTAGTCTCAATAGGCTTAGGGGTGCTATTTCCTTTGTATTTTGGTTCTCGTTTTCCACCTGTACCGTAGGCCTCATTGAGGAGGGTTTTGTTTTGTTTTGTTTTGGTGTGTGATCCTGGTAAGCTCTCCTTTTTGAGAGTTCTCTTTTGGTTATGATTATTTCATTTGTTTGAAAAGCACCCAACTGCTCTTGTTGTTGTCTGGGAAGTTATCCTTTGTACCCAAATAATTTAACATCACTTGGGTTTAAACAAATAACCATTTCCATCTGGTTGTTTTTTTGTTACTTCCTTACCCCTAGCGAACTGGGTCGTAACAATTATATTATAGAGAGGTATTCTGGGAGGGCAGGGAGGAATGATTAGATAAGTAGCAGGAATAAAGGAGGGAATGACCTAGATATTAATAATATCTATGGGCACAGAGTGAGGTGTTGGTACATGTGATCATGCCCAGTGGTTTGTGGGGTGAGGTCAGGGATCAGTGTCTACTTGAACACCTTGATGGGTGGGGGCACCTTGATGTCCTGGCCTTTCTCCAGTCTCTTCTCACACTCGATCAGGTAGTTGACGCCATCAATCACTGTCTGCACCAGCTGGACCTGAGGAAGGGACACATCACATTTTGTTTTATCCTTTTTTGCATAAGAAAAATGGAGACTGGAACAATAAACGCCCTCTTCTGCTCAAAAATGTTGCTTCATGTTGCTTCAGTGCAGAGTTTCACATTACAAGAAAATTTTTCACCTGCATCTCAAAACGATGCAGAAAAAACAATCCATGCATTCATGACTTTCAGGTTGGATTATTGCAATTCCTATCTGGCTGCCCACATTTGTTGCTAAATATTCTCAAGTTGCTCCAGAATGCTGCAGCACTGACAAAAATGAGGAAGAGCGCTCATATTTCTTCGATATTAGTCTGCACTCTGCACTGGCTTCCTGCAAATTCCAGAATAGAATTTTAAATCCTTCTCCTTACTTACAAAGCCATAAATGGTCAAGCACCATCCTATCTTAAAGAGCTCATAGTATCTTATTACCTGACTAGAACACTGTGTTTCCAAAACGGAGATTTACTCATGGTTCCTGAAGTCTCCAAAAGCAGAATGCCTCTTCCTCCCTCTTGTTCTCCTTTTTCTTATCTAAGTAAACGGGGCACTGATCGCTGGATTGTGCAGACCCACAGTTCTCCTGTTCCTGTACTCCCCATGTTATGTGTCATTGTTCTTTTCATGTTTCTTGGACGGGATGTAACTGAAATGTAATTTCCCCTCTGGGGGACTAATAAAGGCTTTATGATTCTGATTCTGATTTCTTCAGTACTGGAATAGAGGTACACACTATGTCCTGCTTGGTTTATATATGCTTGTAAATTGGGGGTCCATAGGATTCAGCTGAGCTGTGGAGAGGTGGCTTATCATTGGTTGCAACTAATGCTTCACGCACCTTCTCATCATTGAAAGCTGAGATTCACCTGAAAACAATTGTCCAATATAGACATTTGGGATTACAATAAGCTATAGAATTTGCTGGACAAATTTTGACAACATGTTCAACATTTTTGAATGTAATGACTCAAACAACGAAATTAGGACTATTAGTTTCATAGGGAATGACTATTCAGCGTACACAAGTATAGTTCATTTTGACTGACATGACATAAGCACAGGGAAATGTTGTAAAAAGCAGAGAGTTGTATGAAAGCGGTCGATACGTGTCCAAAAGCATTGGCAATTTGATGAAATGAACAAGAAACTGAGGCTATGATGTGCACCAACGACAAAATGTTGTGGAGGTTGAGCTAACTGTTTTGCAAATGTAAAGAGTGTTGTGAGAAACGCACCAAAGTGACTGAGAAAAACTGTAACTACAAATACAATGCACTCCACCCAACAGAGAACAATGATAATAGAGAACAGATCATTGTGTTCCATAACTCTGTCACACAGGTGTGACAGCATTCTCTCCAGTCCTTCCCACTCCCCTCCTCTCTCAGCTTTGAAACAGCTTTGGCTTCATTTGGTCTGAAAGAAACAATAACCCTTTTACCATCAATGGGTTGCTATTTAGAAGCCCAAAAATCCAACTTGCTGACACAAAACATTCACTTTGCTGTCTGTTACATGACTAATATCTCCAAGCCAACATGGTTAAGTCACACTGTGAGGAGATGAATGTTCATTCCATTGAATCTTTCTTCATATCAGGAGGAGTTACTGATCACACACGCAATGTTTCCAAACATGCTGGCTGAGAGAGTTCTGGTTTGTTTTTTCACTTTGAAATTACTACTCTCACTGGGACACAGCACCGATGTGCAGCGCATTGTTTACGCCAGAGATCAGCTGATCGCGCTGAGGCCGGCCGGCTTGTCGGCTAGAACAACAGAGATCCCCGCTGAAATCTGGAGAAAAACACACAGAGGATGCAGGGGAGGACGGAAACAGCGGAGGAAAAGAGCTGGGTCGAGACAACAGAGGTTTACGGAGAAGAGGAGTTATAAGCCATGTCTCCCCTCTCTCATCATGGGCAACGTGCGGTCGCTGGCGAACAAGGCGGACAAGCTGACAGCACTCGCCAGGAGTCAAAGGGAGTATCGGGAGTGCAGTCTGATGTGTTTTTCGGAAACGTGGTTGCATTCGGACATACCCGACGACAACATCTCCATCAGTGGCTTTCAGACTGTTCGGGCCGAGGACTGCACGCAGAGCGGTAAGTGTAAAGGAGGGGGGCTCACTGTTCTAGTCAACAACCATTGGTGTAATCCTGGTCACATTACCATCAAGGAATGTATTTGTTGCCCGGACATTGAACTGCTGGCTGCTGGACTCAGGCCATATTATTTGCCCAGGGAGTTTTCACATGCCATCATCGTTGCTGTTTACACCCCCCCCCCTGCCAACCCGACGTCGGCATGTGACGTCATTCACTCCGCCGTGGCCCGTCTGCAAACCCAACACCCGAGTGCATTCATTGCTATCTCGGGGGACTTCAACCACATCACCATGGAAAGAACCCTGCCCAATTTCATGCAGCATGTGAGCTGTCCAACAAGAGAGGAGAGAACCCTGGACTTGTTGTATGCTAACGTCAAGGATGCATACAGCTGTTCCCCCCTCCCCCCTCTGGGCAGGTCAGATCACAACCTTGTGCTCCTCATTCCCTGTTATGTGCCTCTGGTGAAAAGTCAGCCCGCGACCACAAGGACAGTGAGGAGATGGTCAGAGGAGACATATCAGACACTGCAGGGCTGTTTTGAGGTGACAGACTGGCAGGCACTCTGTGAGCCGCATGGGGAGGACATTGATGGGCTCACAGAGTGCATCACGGACTACATCACCTTCTGTGTGGACTCCACTGTCCCATCCAAGACTGTCCATTGTTATCCAAACAACAAGCCGTGGGTGACAAAGGACATCAAAGACATCCTCAATCAGAAGAAGAGGGCCTTCAGGGCGGGTAACAGGGAGGAGGTGAGAACGATACAGAAGGAACTAAAAGTGAGGCTAAGGAGAAATACAGGAGGAAGCTGGAGTGGAAACTCCAGCAAAACAACTTGAGAGAGGTCTGGAGTGGTATGAGGACCATTACTGGCTTCGGGACAAGCAGCAGATGAGTTGAAGGCAGCACTGACAAGGCAAACGAGCTGAATTTGTTTTTTCGACACTGCAGGCCTGGCTCAAGCTGCCTCTGACTCCACTGCTGTCTGTCCTGGACGACCATCACCAACCACTCCCCTCTCCTCCCCTCCTTCTCCTTCTCACACCCCCCCATCTTCCTGTGTGAGCCCTCTTCACACCTTCTCAGACTGCCAGACTATCCTCACTCACCAACTTGAGGATTACACCACACCTCCCCTACCTGTCACCTCCACAGTGTGCTTCACTGCAAACCAGGTGAGAAGACAGCTGACTCCACTCCAACAAAGCTCCAGGCCCTGATGATGTCAGCCCCAGGGTGCTCAAAGCCTGTGCCCCCCAGCTGTGTGGAGTTATTCAACATGTCTTCAATATGAGCCTAAGTCTCCAGAGGGTCCCCATGCTGTGGAAGACGTCGTGCCTTGTTCCTGTGCCAAAGACATCACGGCCCAGGGACTCAAAGGATTACAGACCTGTGGCACTGACCTCCCACATTATGAAGACTCTGGAGAGACTCGTCCTGGAACAGCTCCGGCCCCTGGTCAAGCCACTGATGGACCCCCTCCAGTTCGCCTATCAGCCCTGACTTGGAGTTGAGGACGCCATCATCTACCTGCTCAACCGTGTCTACGCCCACCTGGACAAGCCGGCGAGCACTGTGAGAGTCATGTTTTTTGACTTCTCCAGTGCATTCAACACCATTCGTCCAGCTCTACTGGGTGACAAGCTGACAGCGATGCAGGTGGACGCCCCCCTGGTGTCCTGGATTGTGGACTACCTGACTGGCAGATCACAGTATGTGCGCCTGCAACACTGTGTGTCAGACAGAGTGGTCAGCAACACTGGGGCCCCGCAGGGGACTGTCCTCTCTCCCTTCCTCTTCACCCTCTACACCACGGACTTCAGCTATTGCACAGAGACCTGCCATCTTCAGAAGTTTTCTGATGACTCTGCGATAGTTGGATGTATCAGCAAGGGCGATGAGGATGAGTACAGGGCTGCTGTGGACAACTTTGTCACGAGGTGTGAGCAGAACCATCTGCAACTAAACGTGGCAAAGACTAAGGAACTGGTAGTGGACCTGAGGAGAACCAAGACACCTGTGACCCCTGTTTCCATCCAGGGGGTCGTTGTGGACATAGTGGAGGATTATAAGTACCTGGGGGTTCATATTGACAATAAACTGGACTGGGCTAAGAACACTGACGCTCTCTACAGGAAGGGCCAGAATTGTCTCTATTTCCTGAGGCGACTGAGGCCCTTCAACATCTGCCGGACTATGCTCAGGATTTTTTATGAGTCTGTGGTGGCAAGTGCAATTCTCTATGCTGTTGCGTGCTGGGGCAGCAAGCTGAGGATGGCAGACGCCAACAGACTCAACAAACTGATCCGCAAGGCCAGTGACATTGTGGGGATGGAGTGTGACTCTCTGACGGTGGTGTCAGAGAGGAGGATGCTGAATAAGCTAAGGACTATCATGGACAATGTCTCACACCAACTTCATGATGTGCTGGCCAGGCACAGGAGTACGTTCAGTAAGAGACTAATACCACCAAAACTCAGGACTGAACGATACAGGAAATCATTCCTGCCTGTGGCCATTAACCTGTAAACTCCTCCCTCTGAATGGCCCTTGGACTTCACTGTCACTGTCTGGTCTGTTCTGTTGAATATTTTGCAATTTCACTTTCCACATCTGTTTCCATTTTGCACATTTTTTGCACATCCAATATACTTAGTATATTACTTATTTTTATTACTGTACATTTCATTGTGTTGCATATTTTGTGTTGTATATTTCTTAATTTGTGTTGTATATTTCTTATTTACATATATCTTTAGTTTTAATATTCTGTTTCTTAATATTGCCTTTATATTTATTCCTTCTTGTTCTTTCTCTCTTTTTATTCTAATCTGTAATTCTGTTTTGTGTGGAGCACTGTACAAAAAACAATTTCCCCTCGGAGATCAATAAAGGAATTCTGATTCTGATACTGATTTCTGCAACACCCTGTTAATTATATGTATCCATAGATCCATGCCCAGGAGACAGACAAGTTCTGTGAGCTAATAAACAACTCAAGTGGAGCAGTTTGGCAAGTGAAGGCTTTGCTCTGTTGATGAGGCAATTACTCACACCCTATCTCCTCACTCGATCCCAGCATCTGTGCAGTTCTATACAAGTTTCCCTACCTCAGACTGCCCCATACGGAACAGGTTGGAGATGTCGTACACATCGTCCACAGTAGCAGTATCCTCACCACCTGTCCCTCGCTTCTGCAGATGCAGGTTGCTCAGGATCTTACCGAAGCGGGCATCCTTTTGTTTGGAGGAGAGAAATCATTCTGTACAGTTTCAAAGCACTTTAATCAACACATGACTCAAAATGCAGATCTATTGTTTTTCCTTCAGACATTTTCAAATCCTTTACAACCAACATTTAATGTTTTGGCAATATACATTGTTGCACATCGTGTCAAACTAAGTTAGTAAAACAAAGAGAAAATGCTTGTTTGGCATTTTGTAACAGCAACACAGTACAAATCTTCAACATGCATGTGAGTCCAAAATGTCCGAATCATGTCATAAAACATGAGAAAATAGCCCTAAAAATAAGTAACACAGATTGAGAAAACAAGATAACTGAGTGTGTTCATTATTTTGATGTTTTCAAAGACATGCAGATGCATGCAGATCAAAATGAATACAAAATCTACTAAAGTGTGACTATCAAATTTATTTTCTTTCTATTACACCTAATGCATTACCTTGCTCAGCAGGGGCAGCTTGACATGGACCCCGGCCCTGAGGCCTGTGCCCAGGTTGGAGGGGCAGGTGAGGATGTAGCCCAGCCTCTCATTCCACATGAACTCCCAGCCTTTGTCCTGGATCAGATGCTCCACCTTAAACAAAGAGAAACAGTTGAGTGTGTGTTTCATTCATAGAATCTCTGACCTTTGGCCTGCATGACGAATGTGTACATACTGTTCATACGCAGCAAACTGTTAGTTACATGAAGTCTGTTGCGAGTGGACTGACACAAACACTAGCAAAGCATTGGCATTAAATTGACACTCATGTAGGGCTGAGGTGTTTTGTCACTCTCTCAGTGTAACAGTGCAGTACCAGATGTTGCACTGCTTGTACTTTACTCTTTCTCTGATAGGGAAATTGGACCTCTTGGACAAATAATCTAAGCTTGCACTGCCGTGTTTGGACAATGCGTTATCGTGTGTCATTTACAGGCTTTATTTTTGTAGTAGGGCAAATACTAGTATATAGGCTATAGCCTGAGTGATTCATCAGAGCGACAGCCTACACCTGAGAGAAGGGAGTATGATGGCTAAGCTATCACCCCTGATGGAGAACATGTCTCACCCCATGCAGGACACTCTGACAGTACTGGGAAGCTCCTGCGGTGTGTGAAGGAGATACACTATGGGCCCTTCCTTCGTGCTTTACAATGAACACTGCAACCATGCTAGGCTTTGGACTTTAGTAAGAAAAGACTTTATTAATCCCCCACAGGGGAAATTAGGGTGTTACAGGCAGCCAGTTTCTCTCTCATCTCAACATCTTAACCAATCCACACAGAGACAAACACAGCCTTACCTCCTTGAGACCTTTGCAGAACCTCTCAAAGACTCTCTTCATGTTCCCTCCCTTCTCCATGGAGATGACCCTGGTGTGATCCTCCTCATTCACCCAAATCAAAAATGTCTTGTTGTTGTTGTGCCTGCACAGAACAATTTTTTGAGTTATACTGTGCTGATTTCCATAGGTTATGGTTATTTGCATTTGCCCCAAAGAACAGTGACCAGACAGTGTAGCACCCACGGAGGGGTCATTTATTCTGATGAAGTACCCAGTAAACTGGAACACAGAGCTGACATCCTTTTCTTACTCATAGCTTAGGGACTGTCTTTTTTAACCTTATCAGCAACTTCAATATAATTTACTGACTCCAAATATGAGTATATGGTAGTTATACATAAATCGAACTTTTAATAGTTTTTTCAGATTGAATCAATATAGACATGATATTTTGGAAGCCTATTGGGAGACAGTGTGTAGCATAAGTTAATAAGTAGAGATTGTTGATGGGTTTTCTCTGTTAAGGAAACAATATGATATTGGTGGGGAGAAAGAAGATGATTAACCATCAGTCACTGAGTATGACTGTTGTTTCTGCCTAGTAATACAATACTAATTTATAACAAACTTAAAAGAAAAAGACAAATCATTAAACATAACACAAAGCTAAATGTGTTGGATGAGACCTCGCAAACTCATGACAATCAGTTTGTTAGCAAAAGAGAAAAGCTGACAGTTCCAGGAAATTCTGGCCAAGTACAAGGCAGGCATGTTTTTCTCTGATATTTCTATTTCTAAAAAATATATACACAAGTCAATAGACAGTATGAATGAGTGAGAACAA
Organism: Chaetodon trifascialis; assembly: GCF_039877785.1. Taxonomy (NCBI): domain Eukaryota; kingdom Metazoa; phylum Chordata; class Actinopteri; order Chaetodontiformes; family Chaetodontidae; genus Chaetodon; species Chaetodon trifascialis. Next base: position 4,185,479 of record NC_092065.1, on the reverse strand, counting down.
AGTGTTGTACTGACATTCCTATCTTCCTCACTAGTTGTGGGGCTGGTGACAGTTCTGCCCATTGGTCTGACATAAGTGTCCAATTTGAAAAATCAACAACTATTGGATGGATAAAAAGGTACAAACATTCCTGGTTTTCAGAGTATGAATCTTAATGACAAAATCCCTGACTTGTTATGTAGTGCCCTAAGCAGGTTAAAATAACCTTTATTTAATCAGGTAAGTCCATACAGATGGCAAGACGCTATAAAAACAAATTTGTTTTTTACAGTGTCTTATACAACATTAGTTTGGGTGACCAACAAGCAGCTTTCACAAGACCACATACTGTCAGAGGTAATGTTATGCAGATAGGTTTTGTGATTAGCGAGCTAACAGCTAGGAGGCTGAAAACCCATTCAAAAGGAAAATTTGGGAAGGAGTGCCTTGTCGCTGCTGCAGAGCATCACATCAGCCTCTCGCTTTCAAAAGTGAAATAATTTGAAAAGAAATTAAAGCTGTGGCAAGTGCAACTGGAAAGAGGAAACACTGTACGTTTGTACTCTGCAAGGACAAAACAAACTGATTGAATCTATCCAATCAATCATTTCATCAATTTCCAGTATATTTAAAGTAATTGTTAGCTACAGACAAATCTCTAACATGATCATTCATAGCAAAATACTTTAAAAAGTTGCATGGAAATGTATGTATGTACTCATCGGGATTCAAAGCTAACCATGTGACCTCAAGATTAACACAAATCTAAAAAGAATTCCCATTTTTGTTTCATTCGGCTTTAAACGCTGCCTTTGAACAAGCTGATCATATTTTAATTTAAAAAAATCACGAATCAATGGGTCTGAGAAGAGCTCCTACGTTTCCATTGGATGTGTTGAAGCAAAACTTTTCTCAGGAGTTCCACAAGGGTTAATCTTGGGTCTTTTGCTTTTTAATTTGTACATGCTCCAGCTTGGCAAGATTGTAAGGAGATTCATTATACCTTACCATTCATATATTGATGACACATATGCGTATATATTGCGTTGCCAGAAACCTCTATCATCCTTTTTTTTCTTTTTTTTTTTTACTTACCAGATACCACGAGCATCTGGCCAATCACGAGCCATGCCTGTGCTCATCAGCCAGGGTGACACAGGCTTGTCAAACAGGAAATGGTCCTATTGTGAATACAGAGTTTTTTACTCAAAGTGTAAACAGTGGCTATGACCAAAACAGTGGAAACTGTGATTGGACAGCATTGTTAGAGGGAAACAGAAACAAGGGTGTGAGACTTGAGAATTCAGATATGTGGTCAATCTCTCTCATTATGGGTAAGGGAAAAATGTCTTGGTAGCCACGGCCCACCATGTTATGAAACTGCTCCCCTTTTCCCTGTGTTTTAGTCAAGTAAAGTCAGTTATATTTGCATGACCCAGTACCACAAACCACAACTTTACCTCAAGGGGCTTCACAGCATAGAACACCCTCTATCATGAGACTCAATTCAGGAAAGGAAAAAGTCCCCCAAATACATTTTAATAGGGAAAAAATGGAAGAAACAGAGAAGGAATCATTCAGTAGATGTCATAGGTACAAAATAAACAAAGTAAAATTACTGTATGGACAATCAGGATGACAAAACACAGAAGTTTTAACCACATCCACAGTCGATAAACATTCTCACTATGAGTGCATGTGATTCCCATACAAGCTCTTGTTTTGACCGGCATATCCACATTGATTTTAGAAAGTCTGGACAGTAAAAAACTACATGAAATGTGTTTTTTGGAAAATAGATCCAAGCCACATTTGGAGGTGGTGTGAAATACAATTAGATCGTATTTTTACAGATGCGATTTCAAAGTGTCTTTTGCATCACAAGCAATGCGACACACAAGGAAGAAAAGTGACTGAGGAAACCAAGAAATATCAAAACTCAGCAGCGCTCCTTTTCTGAGTTTGCCTGGCACGATGGAGAAGTTCTGCACCATGACTTCACAATGTGATTGATGGCCATTTTTTATGCTTCCACATTGGAAAGGTGCATTACCAGCATCTGTTGCCTACTACATAACCACAGCGACCCATGCAGATATGTTGGAATTGTCTGGACACACAAATCTAATCACTTGCAAATAACAGTGCAGCCAGTCTTAAAGATGTCATTTCAGAAACAAATCTTTCTTGATTTGCCTGCAGTCTGAGCTGAAATAACCTCATTGTGAATCATATTCCGACACTAGGCATTACTATTGCTTTGCAGATTGATGCAGTGAGTATTTCAAAATCCAAAATTGTTGAAACAGGTCCACTGGCAGATCATGTGTAACCACTAATGCTACTGTATTAAAATGATTGATTATAACTGGATATGAAATAGAAAGTTGCTTTGGTGTTGTATTTCACGAGAATTATTTTTATATTTTATTGTTATTTAAGGCAATCCACCTTTAAAAAGATTCTGTTTCTACAACCCTGATATATATATATATATATATATATATATATATATATATATATATATATATATATATATATATATATATATATATATATATATATGTGTGTGTGTGTGTGTGTGTGTGTGTGTTGCATCCTGTATCCTGCATCGAGCAGCATCCCCACATCACTCACATCAATGAGCTGTTGCTGCTCCTTTTCTGTCATCTGGGTGAGACTGTAGTACCTCCCAGCCAGGTCATCTTTCAAGCCTGTGAGGGCATCCACCACCACCCTCTCCACCTCCCTGCGCTCTGCCCGAGTGCAGGCGGGAGGAAGGCTGAGCCCCCGGATACTGCGGCCCGTTCTCACCCTGGAGGATAGCACATAACGCTCGTCAAACTGGCCCGACTGGATCTGAAATGAAGACAGGAAGGGAAATATTTTTACGTATGTTTTGCATTATTTTACGTCTTCATTCAATGTACAATAATAACATTGATGTGAGTTTCAGTGATAAAAAATACAGGCTGATGTTCTCTCTCGAGGCGGGTTGATCACAGTGGTTGACTTCAATATCAGACGGCACAACCAAAGACCTCTATTTTTTTGCAAAGGCTCATTGAAATAAAGCCTGGTGAAAAACATAAAGGAGGAAGAAGAGTTTCACTCTTCATTCATTTAGGTTGTACCTCTCAAGCTGGGACTAATCATACTAGCATACATGTAGCCATCAAGCTAGCCCGCCAACTTGCCTGCTGACATTACATCCTTCATGTATTGGATTGTCTTAAGCGTTTGTGATGTTGTGTTACCCCTCTGCTGTGTGTGAGCATAACACTGTGCATGTCACACATGTAGGTACACATATTTCAGCACAGTCATCGAACAATGCTGTAGCTTGGCTATACTCGAGATAAAGTGACTGATATACTGCAGATTCATTGCAGCCATTGACCATTGGTTGTTGCGATGACAAAATATGGTATTTGGTCATCTCTGATCAATATTGTAGGAACAATAAAAAAACAATGGTTGCTTATTTGTTTGCAATCACGTGACGTGGAAATGAAAACTGTAATGGATGAGATGAAGGAAAGTTCTCACTGGGCAAGTTTAGATGAAATTACGACAGAAAGGTATAAACACAAAATCAGAACATATGTTGGATGTGACCCTTACGTTATGAAGAGGAGCAACAACTTTTGGTCCTCAATACAAGCTACTCCTGGTTCCTTGGTTGAATCGACCATAAAAGATACAAAACACAGGTATTTTGAATGCATGTTATAGTGTTTCCATGCAGACAATCACTTCCTGCCCTCCATTTGCAGTTTGCGCCACAACAAAAGAGTGACGTGATGTCATCTGCAAACAACCTACTGCTAAGTATCATAGTTCTTAAACAAAAGCAGCAAGTCACAAGCCCGAGGAATGAAACCACCTCTCAGATAAGAAGCTGCGTGAGGGTATTACCTTGCTGGCATCCAGGTCGGTGGGGTGCTTCATGGTGCGGGGATCATAGCCGTTCTGCCTCCCTTTGATGACAGGGTCAAACAGTTCTGCAAATACCTGAAACAGCCCAGAATTTAAAAATACAAAAAATGAGACAATGGATAAAGACTCCTGTGCTGTAATACTCCTTCCCCTGGAGCAGGAACGGAGGGTTGGCTGACTGCAATGTTTTTTGAGCTGCACTCCTTTGTCAGGGTTGTCCTTGTTGCTGCAAACTCCAGCTGGTGGCCTGAGGAGGCTGTGGTCAGCCATGACTCTTGTACAGTAAACATGGAGGTGTTCCAGCCCCTTATTTTCACCCAACAGTGAGGAGCTTGCATGTGTTTAAAGGCATAATGATGTCTGACCTCATAAGACTCCTCGTCTCCTGCCACCATGCCAATAGACGTGATGCGGGGTTCCCCAGGGTTGTCCACGCCCCATTGGATTGCCTGGTCCAGTGTGTAACCATTGGGAGTGGCCTTATCACACAGCTTGGCATAGATTGCAGGTGTCAGGTTACTTGCCATGAAGTTGTTGTGTTTGCGCAGGTCAGGGTACTCAGCACTGCACAAATACAAATGCAAGATAACATATTATATTGCTGCATTGATCGATGAGAGAGAAGCACTCTTTTTAACAGTGTGGACGCATGCTAACCATGGAGCAGTGTTCTTGGAGCAGGTGCAGAGTCAGGGACTCGCTCCGGGACACTTCCATGTGACACATACACAGTGTCATACATGGAGCAGGACAGAGAACAAAAAAATGCTGGAATGCTACTGCACCAGTAACCCCAGTGAGAGAGGGTATATGAAGAGGATGTGGGACCTATGGATGCTTCAAAACCCCACATCCATGAAGACTGCAAAGCAACTTGTGACCCAGTGCTCTAATATCCATAAGAACAACCTACTGTCTCAATTAGAGATTAATGAGGTACAATGTGCCTCATCCACGGTACAAAGATGCTACAGGAAGGGGGAGCCAGGACGACAGGGATGCAGTGCAGGGATGACATCTGCATCCCCGCATAACGAGATTGGGTACCAAGCTCCAAGAAGCACAGACACCCTGAACACAAGGGCAGCTGACCTGAGAGAACAGATAACAGAATCCTGAGGGAACACAACTACCTACCTGCCAAGGCTAAGAGACAAAGTATCAGATGAATCTCTACTGGAAGATGTGAATATGTCACTGATGACTATTTCCACAAAAACCATCACTGAGACCAATCAGCTGATGTATGCAGTGGCAACAGTCATCCTGCGCATGGTAGGCTACAAGATGAACAACAGTAGCCGGAAGGAGCAGGGAAACCCTCCATGGAAGAGGAGACTGGAAAGCAAGATCACGGCAACAAGGAGGGAGGTTAGTGTGTAAAGATCAGGAAGGAAGTGCCAAGGAAATACAACAAGCTGTCCATAGATGAAACTCTGGAGACTGCTAGGCTCACTGCTCTGGCTACCCGCCTCAAGAGACACAGCAGAGAAGCTGAGACCAGGAGAATAAATAAACTGTTCTCCAACAACTCAGCTGAGGTCTACTCTCAATGGCAGGGTAGTAAGAAGACCCAGAAAGACCCACCAAAGTCTGAAACTGAGCTCTACTGGAAGAGTATCTGGCAGAAGGATGCATCGCATAACACCAATGCCCAGCGGTTGCTCAAATTGAAAGCAGACCACAGTAACCTCTCAGAACAGGAACCAGTCAAAATTACCACTGCAGACATCCAAGAAAGAGTGTCTAAGATGAAGAGCTGGACCTGACATGATCCATGCTGACTGGCTCAAAAAGCTAACCGCACTTCATGAACGACTGGCAGCACAGATGAATCAGCTGCTTTCAGAAATTCTACATAAAATACATATAATTAGAGATTGAAATAGGAGTGGTTGATGCTAATATAATAGAAAATCTGAAGTATAATACTGTACTAATATCATACATCATGATATAGAATGCCCCATCACAATAAAATGGGTGTATGAGTGGAGAAATTGTAAAATAATACAGAAAATAAACTTTGTTGTGAGTCATTCAATGTCTAGTATGTATGCATACTAGAGGGGTGCATTGCTCGGACTGTGTCATACAAACCATCTGGCTGAATGAGTTACTCAAAAGTAGTGTGTGTTTGATAAGATCCAACCATACTTGTTTGGGACGATCCATAATGGAAGATCCATTCATCTAACACCAGAAAGACAACTGTACTGGCAAAATGTTCTACTAACAATGTCGCATGTGACCTTAATACACTGTACTGTCCTTAACCTATCAACTCTGCTTCCTACAAGTGAAGATGGAGAACCTCATTCTTGTTTAGAGGTGGTTGACACTGTGTCAAAACCACATGATGCGCTGTTTGACACACCCCTGTCCAACCCTGACTGCTTTCTTTGTAGACGGTTCTGCCATGAGGGATCCATGCTGACTTTAGGAAGAAACAGACACCACACATCCCACTCACCATCAATGGCAGTGCAGTGGAGTCTGTGAAAAGCACTGGGTTCCCAGTTCCTGGGAGTGCACATCACAGATGACCTGACATGGACCACCAACATCACATCCATAGTCAAGAAGGCACAGCAACGCCTCCACTTCCTTCACCGGATGAGGAGAGCTGACCTTCCCCCCTCTGCCCTCACCACTTGCCACTGAGAGCATTCTAACCAGCAGTCTCTCAGTCTGGTATGGCAGCTGCTCTGCTGCGGACAAGAAGGCCCTACGGAGAGTGGTGAGGACAGCGGAGAAGATCACCAGATCACCCCAACCGGCAATCCAGGACTTATACCCATCCCGCTGTTACAAGAGAGCAACCAATATCATCAAAGACCTCACCCACCCAGCACATGTACTGTTCACCCTCCTCCCATCTAGAAAGCGCTACTGCAGCATGCGGAGCAAAACTACCAGACTCAAAAACAGCTTTTTCCCTCAGTCCATCAGACTACTCAACTCACTCTAGAAAATCCCATGATCATTACACAAAGACCAACTGACTGTCAAAATAACTTAAAATAACTCAATGTTTGCACTATGTTCTTTATATGCACAATATCATACATGTTTACAATTGCATCCCCATGCTGCTTCTGCACTCGCACATTCTACATTGCGTCTTTTATTATTACACCTCAATAACATAACTCAAATCTGACTACACTCTGGCACACTGTGAATATTTTATATACATCACATGTCTATTGTCTGTCTGTATAAGTTGTGTCCAGTACTGTTGTCTGTTTGCACTTTGTTGTTAAATGTTGTGTGTTATATATTACTTGCACATTGAAGTATGGAGAAACGCAATTTCAATCCTCTGTGTAAACACCTGTTGCATTGTTTGGTTGACAAAGTTCACTTTGACAATCATAATGTGATTGAAAGTGCCATATTGCCTAATAATCTGCTCAGACAGCCGAATTGTTTGCACTAACCCGTGCTTTTATTTTAGGAAAAGAACAAACCATCACAGTCCACACAGATTCTCAATATGCATTTAATGTCTGTCACAACTTCTATGCTTTGTGGAAAAATCGTGGTTTCTTTACTTCTACAGGCAAACCAATTGCCCATTGGAGTCTCATTATTAACCTCTTGTCTGCATTACCTCTACCACCCTCAGTAGCAGTATGCAAATGTCAAGCTCATACAGGATCTATTGACCCTGTCACATGGTAATGCAGCCGTGGATACTGCTGTGAAAGTGGCTGTTCTCTCACCTGTCTCCTCCATTTTGCAAATGCCCTTGTCTGTCCAACATGACGTTTTTTCTCTTAATGATGTCTCTTTGCTTCAAACAGGAGCTGATAATGGAGAAAAAGCATTATGGAGAAGAAAAGGGTGTAATGAACTCCCAACTGGAGTCTGGATGAACTCTAAAGGCCTCCCAGTTCTCCTGAAGTCCATATTCCCTTCCCTAGCAAAATTGAGACATGGTCCTGACCATGTATCAAGAGGGGGATGATGGATATTGTAAATAGATTATGGTATGCACCAGGATTTTGAGCATTTGCTGAAAATTTCTGCAAAAAATGTTTAATTTGTGCAACAAGCAATATTGGCAGAGGTGAAACAATGCCCTTGTCAGCCCATCCTTAACCAGAGGGTCCTTTTGAACATTTAATGATGGACTTCATTGAACTTACTCTTTGCAGGGGTTATAAATTTTGCCTTGTCATTGTTGACATGTTTTCAAAATGGATTGAGTGTTTCCCATGTGTTACAGGCCAAGAATTAAGGCCTGTATTTTATTTTGAAAGTGGCTCAGTCCCTTTGTTGTGCTGATTGCCTGTGTTCATTTGCAGGTGTGTGCAGGGTTTAAAAGCCATGGCCACACCTCTTTCTTTCTCTCTCTTCATTCTCCTTCACAGGTCCAGGTCAGAGCCTGACAGGCTGCAGCTGAGACCCACATTTAGCTCTTTTCAGTTTGTCATTTTTACAAAATAAACCTCTTGTTAAGGTTCACCTTGTGGCTGTGTGTTGCTCATTGTGTTGCTTCCCTTTGAGCCAGGGTTGTAACACATGTAAACATGCTACAGCTGTCTCAGTTGCAAAAGCATTATTGAGAGAAATAATCCAAGATGGGGACTTCCATCCAAGTTAACCAGTGACAATGGCTCTCATTTTGTTAACAACGTAAATCAGAGCCTTTCAGACAGCCTCCAAATAAATCTGAAAACACATTGTGCCTACCACCCAGCTGGAGGAGGGGCAGTGGAAAGGGCTAATCAGACTTTGAAAACACAATTGACAAAGTTAATGGCAAAAACTAATCTTTCATGGGTCAAAATAGTAATATCAATTTAACTAACTATAGCTAACTATAGTACCTGCTGTGCGTAAGCATTGAGCAACCATCTGTTTTACTAATGCCATACACAGGAAAACCACTGGTTTTTCCTGTGAGACCAGACACAAGCATCTTTCTGGCTCTTTTCTAGCTAAACTAGTTCTGTGTCATTCTTTGTCTAATACGAACATTAGCTACTCAAAATTCCCTTTAATGGCTGTTAAAAGTGTAGAGCAGGTGTGTTTTTTGTGTTATAATTTTGGTGTATGATTAATAAAAGACACATTTAACAGGTGTATCTCCACTCTAAAAAAAACATTATGTAAAGCTCCAGTAATGAAGGAGAAATGTGGAGCCACAGCAGCCTGTAATGTTTCAATCATGGTGCGTTTAAGGAACCTGTTAATGGCTCTTGGTGTCCTATAGCAGTTCATATAGTATGTATGTATGTATGTATGTATGTATGTATGTATGTGCTATTTGTTGGTGGGGGTAATGGTACCTGGGAGTGTACCTCCTGCGTACAGAAACTCCAGCGCTGACATGTTCCCGGTGGAACAGAAATCCAGCCATTGCAGAGCCTCCCACCAGCGACAGGATCCCAATGTTCCGTTTGGAGGAGAGGATTCTAAAGAAGCTGTTTGGCATTTTAATTTTTTTTAAAGGCATTAAAAAGGTTATTATTATTTGTTTATATTATTATTTCCACAGCCGCACGGTGGAAGGGACAGGTGGAGGGGAGCGTCAGTGACAAGGAGCCTCTGATGGAATGACAACCGGGAGAACAACTTAACAGGAGCGATATGAAAATGGACAGAGGCATACAGCACCAGACAGGAAATTCAGCCATAGCTTCAAAATAAAAGGACAAGCGCTGCCAAGACCATCTGTTTTCAAGTTTGATTTGTTGACATATGCACAACAATTACAGTGAAGCAGTCCTTCACAATCAAATTCTACGACAAGTGCTCTTACATATACATATATACATAAGTATAAAAAAGGTGTATAAATAAAGTGGAACAAAACCTAATTTGAATCTAAGGTAAAAAAAAACAACAACAACAACAACAGTGAAATACATGAATATTATATAAAATAAGTAATAAACTATAATATTAAAACTGCATAGCCAGGTGAGAATTAGTCAAATGTTTTTACTGCAATGTAAACAGGTTGCGTAGTAATGAAGTGAATGATGAGGACAAGTTGTAGACAGGGATGCATATAAATAAATGTATATACTGTGATGACTACAGGTTCAAACAAGTAGTAATGAATATATATATACTGAGATGGAAACAGGTTGTAAACAGTTAGTAATCATTTTACTGATTCTCTTGCCTGTCTACTCAGAGTTGGAATAATATTCTATGTATGTTCTTTAAGGAAACAAACCTGCTCCAAGGAGAGACCCGACCAGTGTCCTGTGTCCATGGCGACACTCGTCAGTATCCTACTACTACCATGAAACTGGTCACAACACAAGGCATGTGTGAAGTCAATGCAGGGGTTTTGGATGCCCTGCCAGTTTCAGTCCTCATAGGATGTGATTGCCCCCTATTCCACAGACTGTGGAGGGAAGGGCCTCAAGCCAGGGGAGGGGGAAATGTGATGTCATGAGAGGTTGTGTCATAGAGGGATATACATCCCCTCCAAATGGCTGCAACAAGAACTACAACCCATCATGGCAGCCACTAAAGAACTACAAAGCCCATGGTCAGGAGGGCAGTCCGGGCAAGGGTTGCTGCCCAGCTGAAGGGCATGAGCTGATGGCCCAAGTGAGGGTGAAGTGTGGAGAGAGGAGTGTGTGTGTGTGAAGGTGATGGCACAGAGACAAAGGAAGAGCAGTCCTTTTGATTTTGTGAAAAAGGAGACGATTATCCTCAGTTTGATTTAAGACTCCTGATTTGTTTTGTTGCATTGGCTGAGAATACAGTAAGTTGTCCTGTAAATTCAACACATTGAATTTAATTTGGAAAACCAGGCCTGGCTGTCTTCCTTCCCTGCACCCACACCTCAGGACCCCAAGAGAAAAGCTCCCGACCTTTCAAGACATCACAATATATAAATTCAAATTGCAATTAAATAATCCAACCAGTGCCCAAGTGTCCTGAGTCATCTCCGTGGATACTGAACACTGTCTGCCTTCAAGTGCAAAGAAAACAGTTAAAGCTAAGATGGGGCCCAAACTACATTGAAACTCTTCAAGGGATTAATCAAAATTAACACGTTATTTTGACAGTCGCACTGTTAGTGCCTTTAATTTCACTGTCAACTATCTATGAGCCACGTCAGCAAAAACATACCCTCACATCTAGAGTATACATATACAATATGTATATATTATATTGTACATATATGACATTCAACAATGCAAAAGAATTTGAACCTCCCATTGATATATATAAAAATCGATCAGCAGCTATTTTGATAACTGATTGTTTTAAGTATTTTAAGCAAAATACCAAAAATGATTTGGTTACAGCTTCTCAAATGTGCTTATTTTCTTATTTGCCTCTGGTATTAAACTCATATCTTTGACCTTTGAATAAGGTTTTGGACCAGCTGATGTAAAAAAATTAAACTATTTTAATACACTGTCTTTAGCCATGAAAAATTGCAGGTGCTATTTTCTGACATTTTACTGACTAAACGATGAATCAAGAAAATTATTTTCAGCTGAAAATAACAGTAAAAATAAGGCTTAGTTCCAGCCATAGTCACATGTTGTAATGTTTGACTGTCCACATACTCTTGGCCATTTAATTTGTTTTCTACTTGTCTGTAAGAGCCAGAAGATCAGAGCTCCAGCCAAAAGTTACACTTTTATTATTATTACTTTTTTTAAGTTTTGCATGTGAATGCAGTCCAGCAGTAGTACTACAGTATATGTTCAAACACATCCTGTGTCTTGTAAACTGACTCCACATCCTGCAGAACTACATTATGAACTTTGATCCGAGCACTGTACGCCAGCTGGGTCCTCTTTAATCCACCGATTATTGAATTATCCTCCATGAGCTCCAAGGACCTCAGGGCCTGAATCTGGAACAGTGTTTCTAAACTAGTGACTGTAAAGTGGACTCTGCAAATTCATTCTATTTAAAATGCTTTTTAAAACAAGCACTGACAAAAATGAGGCACCTGACAGCATACAGAACAGTTATGTACATACAGAAACACCATGTGACAGAAAAGTGAGGTCAGATGAGGTCACAGTGTGGAAGTGGAAAACTGATCTGAGGTCTGTGATGCCTAACGTTCAGGGTTTCTTCAGTTATGTGCAGCAGTTATGTTCAATAAAATCTTTCTACTATAAAGAATTGTATCAGAAAAACTCGAGTTGCAGATCAGTTTAGACCTACATTTTCGACTTTGCAAATCTAAATTCCAATTATAAGTAGTCATTTGGCAGACGCTTTTATCCAAAGCAACGTACATATGAATTCACACACCGATGGCACAGCACGGACCTCCTGATAGGTGGACAACCGCTCTACGCCCTGAGCCACAGCCGGCCTTAAATAAATATATCATAATGATAAAGTACTTATTCTAGGTTTCTGAAAAGAAAAAAAAAGTACCTCGTTGGATGTCAATAATAATAATAATAATAATAATAATAATAATAATAATAATAATAATAATAATAATAATGATAAACTGTATTAGTATAGCTGCATTCATGCAGGAATTGCAGCTCAAAGTGCTTTACAAGAAAGGAATCACATGCACTAAGTGGAAGTGGGTGCTTTACATAAAAATGACAGAATGGACATTAAAACAGATAAAAATGAATGTAGATAAGGATTAAAATAAAAAATACAATGCACAAAACTACACAGTAAAATATTAAAATCTAGGTAAAAATAGTCAAATAAGGATTAGAAGTAAATTACGACGAAGCTGTAAAAGAACTCTTCATCTGGTCTCTCTCTCTCTCTCTCTCTCTCTCTCTCTCTCTGCTTTCCTGGAGGTATTGTCCCTTTAGTGTCAATCAGTCATGATGCATCGTAGTGAAGTTGCAGCACTTTTTCTGGTAAGAATGACTTGAATGTCAGCTATGAATGACAGCAGTTTGCTGATGCCTGTCAGCGTTCATACTATACCACACACTCCTCCACCATTGTGACTTCCTGTAAAAGCAAATTTCACAATAAAATTCTTAGTGCGCACTCTTCTGAGGATTTCAGTGAGCAGGTGAAAATTAAACAAAAAGGAATATTTTTTTCAATATAATTGGAGCAGCTTACTTTTTAGATGTAGATTTATCCAGATTTGCATTATTTTTGTATTTGTCAATATTAGCTAGTGTCATTTTTATGAAACAATTTATAATGTGAGCCTACTCTTAACTGAGCATCACCTCAGAGAACAAAAGTGGAAGTATTGCAAAGTGCAAGGCTGAAAGTTACTTCTTTTTTTGCATCAGCAATTCTGTCCATTTAGTTTTGAGTTTTGTTTTGTCAATGAATGGAAGAACAGTATAGTAAAATGCATAATATTATCACACATTATACAATGACATAACAATTTTGCTTTTAGAGTATTGTATCCTGCAAAAACCATTATATCGTTCTGTCTTTGCATGGTTTTGTCAGATGCCCAGCCTATTTTTGCCTGTGACGTAAATCAGAGGTTGCCGTATGCAGGCTGACAAACATGTACGAACAATAGACCAGAGTGTTTCATCTGATCATTGATACCTGTTAGTTGATATAACTGTACTGTGTCTTCAGGTTGGATTACATTACTGTCCTTCCTGTCCCTGACTCACCAGAAGTTGGATGTGGATTTTAAATAGAGCCTGCCAAGATGATACAGGTAAGTTAATCACTTTTTATATGTGGATTAATGTCTGACTGAACAGCCTCATGGAAGTGATATTTTACAGTTCTACATATTTTAATCTAACGAAATTCGTTAAAACAAGTCACTTGGTGCTTTCAAAGTCATGTCATTGAGCTGAAAGATTTCGTTCGCCTTCACAGGCAGCTGCGGAGCACAGCAGACGGCTCGCACTGCTCACTGCGATGTTCAACATCATAGGCTTAATATACTGTAGTTAATTATCACTGATCTTTTTCATCACTCTGTGTGACTGTCTGTGTCCTCCTCTCTGTGTCTTGTAGTGGATTGTGAAGGCCAAATGCACAAACCACAATCAGGCCCAAAACACTCAAAAATAGCCGTCCAATTGTTTTCAAAGAAATCCTTCTTTCTTAACAAAATGCCCAATAAAGATAAAAATTGTAAAAATCCAATAAAGTTAAAGGGTGTCGAATAAAATAGAGGATGTCCAATAAAAATGAAAAAGAGTCGAAAAAGGTGTCCGATAAGACGGGAGTCAGAAGTCCGATAAGAGTCCGGTGAGAATAAACTCTGCAGGAGTCAGAAGACCGAGGAACAAAAATACTTTATTGTGCACAACAAAGGGGAACACGCTCAGAAACACAAAAAGTGCAATCCTGTCGAAAGTACAGGTGCAATGGTCAGTGCTCTATTTTTATACACTTCAGCTAGGTGTTTACCACGCCCTGTGGGCATCTTTTGTTTTTTATGAGTTGCTTCTCATCTTACACCGTAAGGTCATCTCAGGGCAACTGCCCTGACCTTAATATTACCTATCTTTCCCAGATTTGCATCGTTACATTAAAGGTGCATCCCAAGGAGGCAGTCAATTTATTTTTCTCTCTATTCCTCCCAAATTACATCATTATCTTTTGTTTTTTTGTTTAATACTTAAGGTAAAAGTTTACAACTTCATTGCAGGCACAGAGTGTATAACAAAAAGCATAAAAACAATACTTTGGTTATTAAGTGCACATAAAGTGATCGTGACAACTTTCAATCCATCAGTGATTATAGTAAACACATAATTATAAAGAATATATGCTTTAAGGTTACTTCAGGACAGTGAGGTTATGTTAGGTCACACACAGTGGCAGCTGCCAGAACACCTGCACACCCCACGAAGGGGGGTTTCAAAATCTCAGGAGCAGTGGCTGCCCAAACACCTACAAGGCCACAAAGGGGGGTTTCATGCTGAGGGGGTTTCGAGGAAGGGGGGTTTCAAAATCTCGGGCAGCGAACACTGTCCTCAACTCTCAGACCATGAGCATTCTCCTTCCGTCATATCCATGATCACTCCCCCTTCCGTCTCAGTGTATCACAGATTCGTGCTCAGTGTATCGGCTGTGGCCAGGTGTCATTCTGAGGGCAGTACATCACAATAACACACTTCATCAGAGCTACTATAATATAAGGCTCAACAAATCTATCTTCTTCAGTCATTTGCTACCATTGATTATAATACTACATTCTATTTCTCCAGTGAATGTATGACATCATCACATATCTGTTAGAAAAATTTACACTACAGTCTCTGTCTCTTTTTTCAGACTGTTCACGCAATGAATATAAACAGTAACTATTAAAAAAAAGTTATAGTCGTGGGAAAACATAGTGCTCAGAAGCGCACCAAGAATGCATTTTTTTTACGTCAGGCGTTGTGCACGCGTGTTTGATATTAATATTGTGCCGCTGCACCTCAAATAATTGTTTTTTTGGGAAACGGAAATGTTCAACATGACTTCATCATGTTAGACCAGGCAGACGGGTTCTTACTACAACATTAACTCTCCCTCCGCAGCCAGCGAGCCTCATCCCCTGCACACCTACATTCAATCATGAATAATCCTAATGGGCCAATCAGACCAATGAAAAAAAACAATGTTGTGGGGCATAAAGGGCCAATGGGCCGATGTTGATGGGCCAATCTACTTGTTTTTATTGACCAATCAGTTAACACACACACATGAAAACGGCCAATAAACAGTGAAATCAGTATCATGAGTATTTCTCAGATGACGATTTCTGTATCTATCTAATCCGTGGCATGCAATATTTCACCCCGATTTTGGATAAAGTATAAATCCAATTGTTTCATTGTTTCATATTTTGAAGTATTTCCACACAAAGCTGGTGGCAGACAGCACGTTATGCACGTAAATAAATAAATATAAAGGCGACTAGTAAATTGACACTAGACATTGAAAAGTTTGTGATCCTTCTCTAGGCTGTGATATTTTGTTGATTTTTCATAATTTCCGGAGTAAAAAATGCATTCTTGATTTGCTTCTGAGTACAAAGAAGATGCACATGATTTAAAACGCTTCACACTTAGACATCAGAAGCAAACACAGTTTTGCATCACAGAAGTTTACATTTCAGCTGTCGTGGCCAAATCTCTTGTTAACTTATTAAGCTCTTCCGCACAGTGTGACATCTATTTTAATTATTAGAGAGCTGCTCTAATGGCCACTGATAGACAGTCCATCCTCTTCTATAAACTGTTGGTGGTTTGTGAACTTCACTGCATTTGTGCATTTGAAGCGATTAACTCCCGGCACATTTCAGAGCTGAGTAAACCTGTAGTTTCACTGACACATCACGCATCATCACCACGGGCGTCATGATGTTCTCCTGTCTGTCACTCTGTCAGGCATGTGTAGTGTCGAACTGGCCGCGTTGTTGGCTGAAAAGTCATTATTTGCATTACAGTGTATCCTTTGTTCTAACTCAATGGATGGTTGCCAGCCAAACAGGCTCCCAGCCCCCACTGTCCCACAGACTAGCTATGGCCAGTAAAATAGGTGGAGGGCTGAGGGGAGCGCGTACCTCCAGTAATTAAAAATCAATTTGTGCCACAAATATTAATATTGTGTCGCTGGCTACTTTATAGACTTCACTAAATGTTTCCATTACACTTAATTACATTTATGGATAAGCCAACTTTCCCACCTCCCTCATGCATCAAAATGTATATTATCAGTCCGACCAGGAAATCTTGCGATCGCAAAAATTAGCGCATATTCAACCAATACTAATATGACTGTCTACTGGCCGCTTCCTGGTCTATTTTTGCCGAGAGCCACGCGCCTGTTGCGGAAAACATAGGCGAGCCCTGGAATCTCCAGATGACGCGCTCTGCTCCTGCAGCTCTGTCTCTGTTCCAGCACATGTAAAGTAAAATTAGGTCATCATTTTTGTTGATAATTATCAAAAGCAAACTATATGTGAACTGATGGAGCCTGTTTATTCTTGGAGTCACAGGCTGTTTTGTAAAGCTACATCACTTTTATGACTCAGGAATGATTTTGTAACTTTTTTTTTTTCAAAGTTATGTTTTGGGCTTTTTGG
This sequence comes from Chaetodon trifascialis, assembly GCF_039877785.1. Lineage (NCBI taxonomy): Eukaryota > Metazoa > Chordata > Actinopteri > Chaetodontiformes > Chaetodontidae > Chaetodon > Chaetodon trifascialis. The sequence goes on along the minus strand of NC_092065.1, from coordinate 4,168,558 downwards.
CCTTTAGTGTATCAGACAGCTGAGGAGCAGCCATAAAAGTGGTTCAGGAGAGGGAAGATGACATGCAGCAAAGGGCTGAAAGAGGGAATCGAACCCGTAGCCGCTGCAGAGAATTTCATACATGGGGCGGACACTCTACCAACTGCGCCAAATCTCCACCACATGATTTTGTAACTTTGAGCTGATGCTTCTCATTCTCAAGTTAAAACTTTTTTTTTTTTTTTTTAAGATGGGAACTGAATCTTTTCGACTGTTTCTGTAATGTGAAGTATGCTTATTATCATATAGGAAGTGATTATATACAACTTTTTTACATGAGTTTGTTTTTTTTGATCGCAACAATCACAAAAAAATTCATACAGTATGTTGTAAGAGAAAAACTTCCTGTTTGCAAATCGAAAATATGCATTAAAACAGGCTGATGGAAACACACATTTATGACTTTTTTAAGACTTTGTGCGAGAAATATTTTTCTAAGTTGATTTAAATAATCAACGTAAAATAGTTGAGTAACTGTGACTGCCTAACTACAAATAAGCCTACTAAAGCAGATGAATGTAGTGGAGTAAAAATCTTTGCCCTTGAGATGTGTTCCTGTGAGGGACACGCCATCTCCTGGTGACACCCTGCAATTGAATGAAGAGGCGTGTTTATGGTGAATTCTGGGCACACCCCCAAGAGGAGGGGGGGGACTGGTAGCTGGCTGGCAGCCGGCTGGGAGCCGACTGGGAGCTGGATGGCCTCTGGCTGGGAGGGGAATTTCGAGGCTGCTGCATCTGTACCTTGGGGTCAATGGAACGTGAGATTGGTTGGAGAATCGGAGCAGCGGGGACGGTATTGCATTCGCTCTACCACACCGTTGTGACGAAAAGAGAGCTGAGCCAGAAGGCAAAGCTCTCGATCTACTGGTCAGTCTTTGTTCCGAGTCTCACCTATGGTTCTTTCGGTCATGCTGGATCATGACCGAAAGAACTAGATTGTAGATACAAGCAGCCTAAATGGGTTTCCTCAGGAGGGTGGCTGGCGTCTCCCTTAGAGATAGGGTGAGAAGCTCAGTCATCTGTGAGGGACTCGGAGTAGAGCCACTGCTCCTTTGCATTGAAAGAAGCCAATTGAGGTGGTTCGAGTATCTGGTAAGGATGCCCCCTGGGCACCTCTCCAGGGAGGTGTTCCAGGCACGTCCAGCTGGGAGGAGACCACGGGGAGGACCCAGGACTAGGTGGAGAGATTATATCTCCACACTGGCCTGGGAATGCCTCGGGATCCCCCAGTCAGAGCTGGTTAATGTGGCCTGGGAAAGGGAAGTTTGGGGTCCCCTGCTGAAGCTGTTGTTCCCACGACCCGACCCCAGATAAGCGGTGGAAGATGAGTAATGAGTGAGTGAATAGATGAGTGAATGTTAGTTTGCTTGTTACACTTATTTGCACGGAGCGGCGTTAACATGACGTTTATTGGGTAACGTTATTCATCTACATTCTGTTGCCACCATCTACTGGCCAGTGTTACACATAGAAAAATACAGTTACACTGTCAGATTACAGGCAGGTTGCAGGTTAATTGTTGGTCAAATAACGTTAATTTTGCAGGTTTACCAGGTTACCATTTCACTGGGTTTGAGTGAGAGGATAGAGGAATGTTTAATGTATATTAGACTTAAAAGATGTCATTAGAGACCCAGTGTAAACGATATGGTTGCAGAGTGCACACTTTTAACTTTTTTTTTCCATTAATGTTAGCCATAGTGAATGTTGAAATTTTACCAGCCACTCAATAGATTACCATTGTTATTTTGGCTGGTGAGTGCAGCATACAGTGCCAACCACTTGCATAATTTACCAGCATTTGAATGGTGTTAATTTTGTGTCCAGCAGATGTAGCCTACTATAACTGTGATTGGATGATTAGTGATTATTGAAATATTTTCCTGTTACCCTGAGATAGTCTATGTCATTTTTTTAGCAACCCACTCTATATTCAGAAATAAAAGATTTGTATAGCCTGCAACATTAGCTTTGTTGAACCAGTTCTTCTCTCAGAAACGTGGTTTCAGATGGGTTTTGCTATACATAAAAATGTTAGCTATATCATTCAGCTCTTATTACCATAATTAACAGCCTAATTTTCCATATTGTTCATCTACAGGTTTTCTGAATTCAACAGAGCCTCTGCCTCTGTCTCTGATTAACAAGCCTAGCTTCAAGAATTTCATGTCACTGGTAGAGGAGAGATACTGCCCAGTAAGTCGAAGCACCGTAACCAGACATCTCAGTGAGCTAGCAGCAGACAAAGAGTCCAAAATCAAATCTAAACTAGAAAAGACAGACAGTGTGTCTGTAACTGTTGATATTTGGACTGATCGAGACATGAGTGCATTTTTAGGGGTAACAGCCCACTTCATGGAGATGGAGAAAAACAGCTGAAGTCTGCAGACAGTTCTCTTGAGTTGTGAACAATTCACAGGGTCACACAGTAGAGAACAAATAAGTGAGAAATTTGAGGAGCTATGTGACAACTTCAATATAAAACACAAATTAGATTGCATTATCTGTGACAACGTGTCAAATATGAAAAAGGACTTCACAGTTTGTTTCCCCTCTGCAACAACTGAGACTGAAGATGGTGAAGATGACCGGGAAAACAGGAACTTATGGGAGGATTTTAGTGACAATTTCCAGGACGACGTGGAATCCCTCCAGTGCAGCTGCAGTCACCAGCAACTACAATGCTTTGCACATTCATTACAACTCGTGGTGCGTGATGGACTGAAAGAGACTAAGGGTGAATCCCATTTCTCTTTTCTACTAGTGATGGGAATTCTGGCTCTTTTTAGAGAACCAGCTCTTTTGGCTCAGCTCACTAAAAAGAGCCGGTTCTTTCGGCTCCCAAACGGCTCTTCAGATTTTTTTGCTGCTTTAATCGATATATTACCAATAATAATGTAACATTATGCACAATATGAATTAATAATGTAAAAAAACTGTATTATACTTTTCATTTATATATGTTTATTATATAAATATGCCTTTATTTTTTCACTCCACAGTGAACTTTTAACTAATTTAAACTTTTAACTTTTTTATACTAAGCAACTTTAAAGTCAAGCAACACAGAATCCCTGAAAAACACACGACACACCAAAATATAAATTAAAAATATTTACTCTTCAGTGCAACAATAAATAAACTATAAAATACAAGAACAAACTTTTAACTATTTACAATTCAACTTTTAACAAATTAAGACTTTTAGCTTTTTTATACTTAACAAATTTAAAGTGAAACAACACAGAATCCCCGAAAAACACACAACAAAATATAAATTAAAATATTTACTCTACACTGCAACAATAAATAAACTATAAAATACAAGAACAAACTTTTAACTATTTACAATTCATCTTTTAACAAATTATGACTTTTAGCTTTTTTATTCTTAACCATTTTAAAGTGAAACAACACAGAATCCCTGAAAAACACACAACAAAATATAAATTAAAATATGTAAAACAAAAAGAAAAAGATCAGCATGCAAATAACTTGTCTCTAGTGAAGATTGGCATTGAGAAACACCAAGTGCCTCAGCTTTGAGGGACTGATTCGGCTTCTTCTGTCAGTAATTATCTGCCCTGTTTTGGAGAAGATTCTCTCAGAGGGGACTGACATTGCAACAATGCACAGTCTCCGTGTCATCACATGTGTGAGGCGTGGGTAAACTGAAGCCTTGTTTTCCCACCAGCTTAGTGGATCAGCACTTCTCTGGAAATGGGGCTCCTCAAGGTAGGATCTCACTTCCATTATTGCATCTGCTGAAGGATTCCTTCTTGTAGTCTCTCCAGTTGCTCTTTCTTCAAAGAACCTCCAAACAGCAGATGCTTGTGGCCCTTCTTGCTCATCCTCTGCTCCCTCTTGGCCCCCTGGCAGTGGAGTTGGCTGGCTGAACCTTGCTGCTGCAGCAGTTATTCTCTGAATAGCTTCATCAACTGCTTTAGTGTCATTGAAGGCCAGCTTCTTGAATCTTGGATCAAGAATGGTGGTTTCTGACAGAACAGTGTTATATTCCATTCGATGGAACTTTCTGTCCATGGTTGTACAGAGAGCATCCACTAGCTCTTTCACATTTGCTGTGGTTACGCTGGTCTGGTTCTCAGCTGTCACCCTCTGCAGACCCCTGCACAGGATTAACATTTTGGAGGCTGTAACATAGCTGAAAAAGAGTAAATAGGTGTTAATATTATGCTTTGTTTTATTTGGAGGTGTATATCATTATCTCTGGTGATATCTAATCCACTTTTTATTCCAGTATTTCAACAACAACAACAACAACAACAACAACAACAACAACAACAACAACAAATAATAATAATAATAATAATAATAATAATAATAATAATAATGATAATAATAATATAATAAACATTTGTATTCTCCACCTGTCTGCACTGATCTCCACTGTGACCTGCTCAAATGGCTCCAGAACAGTGCATGCCTCCTGCAGTACCTCCCATTCCTCTTGGCTCAGAGGATCGACCGGTGCATTGATAACAGCCAGGGTAGAAATGACTGCATCCTTGGACCCCAGAATCCGTTTTAGCATATGAAAGGTAGAATTCCACCTTGTCACACAATCTTGTTTGAGCTTCAGCTCAGGCATGTCCATCTGTTGTTGTGTTGATTTGAGCCTGTGTGTGGCTGTTGTGCTCCTGTGGAAAAATTCCACTATTGCCTTGACTTTGTCCAGAGCAGGCTTCATCACCTTCAGAGCGTCTCTTACGATCAGGTTAATTGTGTGTGCAAGACATGGGTGGTGGGTCCATTTCAGGGTTTTAACTGCTTTGGTTATGTTCGCTGCATTGTCAGTAACACAACCAACCACTTTGTTTTCCACATTCCACTCTTTTGCTACTCTGAGCAGCTCCTCTGCTAAGTTCTCAGATGTGTGTCTGTCACTGAACTCAAAACAATCCAGAAGACAGGACACCAACTTGTAGTCTTCAATAAAGTGACATGTAACTGACAAGAAGGATGCAGTGGTTCGGGATGCCCAGCTGTCAGTTGTTAGACAAACTGCTGTGGCTTTATTAACCCTCTCTTGCAGTGAAGCACGTTCTCTGTGATACAGGTCTGGGATCATTTTCTGAGAGAGGGTTTTCCTGCTTGGAATGGCATACACTGGATTGAGTGCATGCGTAAACTTTCTGAAACCCTTGTCATCCACAACTGAAAATGGTTGAAAATCAAGTGCAACCATTTTAGCCAGCTCTTCATCAATTATTTTCTGTCTTGCATGGGTCAAAGGCTTCTGCAAAAACTGTTTCATTGAGCTCTGGGTTGCTGCAGCAGCAGGAGCAGCAGGAGCAGCAGCAACAGTTGCAGACGACACACTGGCACCTTCATTAATACCAGGTTCAACTGGTCACTTCTCCAGTGGAACTGTTGGGTGGACAGTTCTTAAGTGCCTGTGGAGGTTGTTGGTGGAGCCGGCTCGATATGAAATTTTCCTCCTGCAGACAATGCACTCTGCTTTGGAGCCATCAATATAATTAAAGTGACTCCATATTTGGCTCCTTTTTCTGTTTTCACTGATTTTCTTAACTTACTTTTGGTTGATAAATGTCCCTCCGTGTTGCTCTCTCTCTGCTCTCTTGACCCGTTCGTGTGCTGCTGCTGTGTGTGTAACTGCTGCCCCTCCCACCTCTGCTCAGCGCAGTGAGCGCACTAAGTGGCGCAGACACAGAGACGATACCACGCATATTGACCAATCACATGCGGCTTCAAGAGAAAAAAAAGAGAGAGAGAAAAAAAGCGGCTCCCACAATCAGGAGCCGGCTCCCGCCCAATCAGGAGCCGGCTCCCGCCCAATCAGGAGCCGGCTCCCGTCGTTCACTTCAAAGAGCCGGCTCTCAGAGCTGTTACGTTCGCGAACGACACATCACTATTTTCTACTCCTACCCCTTGTCCCTTGCCCTTTGAAACGGAGTGCCAAGGGGTAGGGCCGAAAGTCAACCCCTCCGAATTGGGACACCCCTTTGACAATCGCGTACGTCATCAGTAGTCGCCACTGCCTCTTACGTAGGCAGATGCAACAAGCTAATGCTACCCTCACATTCGATTTGTGTATGACATTCCTGCATGTTGTATCCCATAACGCCATCAATGTAACTGAATACCAGCAGTGAGGTTGCCGAAGTTATTATTGATAACGTTATCACTGTAGATTATCATCAGGGCTGCCCACAAAGCACCGCTAGTGGCATTCAGCCTGGCAACGGTAACCACGTAACTGAAGCCTTGACTACTATGGATTTTTTTCGGGGGATTTTTTACGAGGAAAATGACCACTACACATTGGAACAACATTAAAATAGACAATAAAGTGGTTTTCATACATTTTAAAACTTTATTCATGTAGAAAATACTTACATTTGTGGCCTTCTTTAGTTGCGGAAGCAGCCATCTTGCCGGTCTTGCAAGGCATTCTGGGAAATCTGTCGTACCCCTCCATTTGGAGTGTGCCTCGGAAAAATCTCCATTTGGAGGGGTACATAGCCCTACCACTTCCCCCTACCCCTCCGTCATAATGGGAATTGTGACACCCCTACCCCTCCACGTGAACGCGCAAAACGGAGGGGTAGGGCCAAGGGGTGAAATGGGATTCAGACTCTGAATAGTGCAATGGAAAAAGTTACAAAATTATGCAGTCTACTTCATTCCACATGTGGGCTGAAAGAAGCATTGGAGAGAGAGTATGGAGCCAATCGCAGCATCCCCTCTGCCGTGTCAACCCAATGGAATACAACTCTCCGCCTTGTGGAGTCAATCACTGACCTGGACCCTCAAAGCCTAAATATTCTTCTGGAAGCCCAAGGACATGAAGGCCTGTGCAGCAAGGGAACTGAGTCAGCTGAAAGAGCTTGTGGAAATGTTGGCCCCATTTCTTCAAGCAACAGACCTCACACAAGGGGAGAAAGTAGTGACTCTAACTGCAGCTCTGCCTTGCGTTCTCTCACTCAACAGCCACCTCAACAGTATGCTGAATACAACTCGGCATCTGGGTGGTTTTATGAAAGCTCTCCAGAAGTCACTGCAATGCCATTTCCAGGGGATCTTTGCAAATGTCAGAATGGATGACCCAGCTCAACCTGTAGGAGATCTTCCATTTGGAGATATGGTCTGTATGATGTCTGCACTACTCGACCCATCATTTTGCTTTTTTTGGCTAGAGCAAGATGTCCTTGGACCAGATGAAGTCAAGAGTGAGGTGAAGGAGATGATAATAGGTAGGTGAATGCACACCATTTCCAAACATGTCATCACATTATGAATCACTCAGGAGTTGAAGTTCTCAGACACCAAATTAATGCTTAATTCAATACATTGTCTACATTTCCTCCTTCTCCCAAATTTCAGGCACACAAATCTTTTCTCGCTTTCAATAACATCAGTATCATCTCATTCATACTTACTTATCATTTATTAACTTAACCATCACCACTCATAATATTGTAACCATGGTTTGTGTGCAACTGTTTCAGACCTTGTCTTGACTGAGGCTTGGAAAGTCACCATACTTGCTGAGAGCAGTAGTGGAGAGGATGATAAGGATGAGCCACCTGCTAAAACACCATGCCTTTTCACTGGCTACTGGAGGAAAAGCAACAAGAAGGATGACCATGTATCATCTGTCAGGGCTGAGTTCATTCGCTACATCCAGGTGTCCTCTGGTGAAGAAGCGGACTGCCTAGGTTTCTGGAAGAGGCATGCCATATTCCTCCCGAGGCTCTATCTTGTGGCTATGAGAGTGCTCGCTGTTCCTGCCACCAGTGCACCAGTGGAGAGGGTATTCAGTCACGGAGGCCTAATAATGTGCCCTCACCAAGCCAGGCTTAGTGCAAGGACATTGTCCAGCTTGATCTTTTTGAAATGTAACCATTCTGTTGCCTAATACTTTTCTAGGTCTTACAGTAGGTCTCTGGAAGACACCTACAAGCTTCTTAATGTTTACCCAGTGTATTAAGAGAAAAATAAGATAAACCATTCTGATCTTATTGTAGGTTTATTATTATAAATATTTTGTTCTAGGCAAAACAACACCGTTGATTGTTTCCACAAAAAGGTTACTATTTCATTAATAAACAAGTCAAGATAGCCAGTAACTCCAATGATATTCCTTTTTGAGTTTTACTTTTATGCAAGGAATCATTTTGTCATGGAAAGAAAGGTGCCTTTTGGAACAAAACTGGTCATGTTTTGATATCACCAGTTTATAGACTTACAGTATTTTTCAGATAATGTGGCAGCAATTGCTTTGCTTTTTTTTGTGAACATTTTGTTTTAATTGCAAATGGCACAGAAGTAACATATACAAGTGTTTAAAGTACTTTTAAGTGTTTTGTTTACAAGTTGTTTGCATTTAGCTAAAGTGTGATGTTTTGCACTAATTAGAAGGATGTTAATTAGCCTACAATGCCTTTGACTGGGTGAGGTGTAACATTTTCTATATTTTTGTTCTTATTATGGTCCAACTGAGTCTGCACTATAGGGGGCAAGATATATTGTAGCTGTATGTTCATGTTGGGAGAATACAGTTTCCTTTAAAGGAAATCATTCATTGTGTGTTTTCTTCATATTGCATTGCAGTACCCTGTTGAAAGTGATGATATAACAAACAACTAATCAGTACTGATATACTAATAGATAAAGGAGGGATAATAATACAGTAGATGCTTTGAATTTCTTAGATATAGCTGTGCAGTATCCTTAGTAGACCGAATAGCAGCAGATGCTAGAAGGCTCATTAAAACAAGAAGAGACATGACTTGAGATTTGACTTGGACTCGTGACCAAAGACTTGACACTTGACTTGGACTTGCAAAAAAAGACTTGTGAACATCTCTGCATCCAGGACTGTAAGACCAGAAGTACCAACCTGTGCACTGCCTGGATTGACTACAAGAAGGCCTATGACTCAATGCCACACACGGATACTGGAGTGCCTAGATCTGTATAAGATCGACAGGACACTTAGAGCCTTCATCAAGAACTCGATGAGGTTGTGGAAGACAACTCTCGAAGCCAACTCACAGCCAATTGCAGAAGTGAGCATCAAATGTGGTATATACCAAGGAGATGTACCGTCTCCCTGCTCTTCTGCATAGGCCTAAACCCCCTCAGCCAGATCATCACCAAGAGTGGCTTTAGATACAGATTCCGAAGTGGGACAACAATCAGCCAACTCCTCTACATGGATGACATCAAGCTGACATCGGGATGTCATTCGGACTGGATAAGTGTGGACGGATGATGTGCAGAAGAGGGAAGATGATCGCCACTGAAGGGGTTCAACAACCTGAAGCCAACATAGCAGATACTCAGGACATCTACAAATACCTAAGGATCCCACAAGCAAATGGCAATCATGAGGAGGCAACGCGCAGATCAGCCACAGCCAAATACTTTCAGAGGGTGAGGCAGGTCCTGAAGAGTCAGCTGAATGTCAAGAACAAGATCCAGGCAATAAACACCTATGCCCTGCCAGTAATCAGATACCCTTCTGGTATAATGTCCTGGCCACTGGAAGAAATGGAAGTCACTCATATCAAGACAAGGAAGCTCCTTACGATGCATGGAGGGTTTCACCCTAAGTCCAGCGTCCTGTGGTTACTAAGCAGAAGACAGGAGGCCGCAGACTAGTGAGCGTCAGAGCCAACGCAGAGGAAACAGCAAGCATGGCATGTACCATCGACAGCTTGAGGAAGTGGCTGACATGTAAATGTAAATGTGAATGTGCTTTATTTATACAGCCCTTTACAACAACCTTTCGGTGAACCAAAGTGCTTTACAATAAAATGAGTAAAAACAATGAGAGACAATAAAACAATAAAACCAAACAGAATAAAATACAATAAATAACATACAATAAAACAAAGTTAATGTCATCACGCTACTGGGTTGTGAAAGCCATCCTAAATAAATAGGTTTTTAATCTAGATTTGAAGAGGTCCAGATCAGAAGCCAGATGTATTTCAGTGGGGAGCTTATTCCAGAGCCTGGGAGCAGCAATGGAGAAGGCTCGGTCACCCCAGTGTTTGTATTTTGACCTGGGCACTTCCAACAGGAGTTGGTTGGATGACCTCAAGGCTCTACCTGGCTCACGAACAGTTAAAAGCTCAGATAAATAAGGTGGTGCGAGGCCATTAAGAGCTTTAAAAACAAACATTAAAAGTTTAAAGTCAATTCTGTATTGGACAGGAAGCCAATGAAGGGAGTTAAGAACAGGAGTGATATGCTCTCGTCTGTTTGCGTTGGTTAAAAGATGGGCCGCAGCGTTTTGCACAAGTCGAAGGCGACTGAGAGAAGATTGGGAGACGCCAACATAAAGTGCATTGCAATAGTCTAATCTTGAACTGATTAGCGCATGGATGGCTTTCTCTAGGTCGTGACGGCTTAAAAACATTTTAACTTTGGCCCGTAGATGTAGCTGGAAGAAACTAGTCCTGACAACATTGTCAATTTGTTTGTCGAACTTCAGGTGACTGTCAAAAACCACTCCCAGATTTCTGACGGTTGGACTGAGTTTTGAAGACAAGGTGCCAAAGCCAGCCGTCACGGTATCCCCAAACACAATGCATTCTGTCTTATCATCATTTAAGTGAAGAAAGTTTTGGGCTAGCCAGTGCATAATATCAGCAACACAAGCAAACAAAGAATTCTTTGAAATGTGACTGTTAGGCTTCATGGGCAGATAGATTTGTAGATCATCTGCATAACAATGAAAAGAAAGGTTGTGCCTTGCAATAATTGAGCCAAGTGGTAACATGTATAGGGAAAAGAGAATAGGGCCAAGAATAGAGCCTTGTGGGACCCCACAGGAGAGAGAAGCACTGGAGGAGGACAAGTCACCAACCATAACAGAGTAGGTTCTACTGAATAGATACGATATGAACCACTGCAGAGCAGTGCCGTGGATACCAACATAATTGCTCAGGTGTGACAGGAGGACTGAGTGGTCCACCGTGTCGAAGGCTGCCGTAAGGTCAAGCAGTACTAGGACAACAGGGCATTTGGCATCCACAGACAGTGCAATATTGTTGTGCACCTTTAACAGTGCAGACTCAGTGCTGTGTCGAGACCTGAACCCAGATTGAAACTTTTCAAGCACAGCATTGTTTTCCAGAAAGGACTGTAATTGTTTAAAAACAACCTTTTCTAGGACCTTAGAAAGGAAGGGCAGATGAGAAACAGGTTTAAAATTTGATAAAACTGAGGGGTCAAGATTGGGCTTTTTAAGAAGGGGCCTGACCACAGCATGTTTAAAAGTAGCCGGGAAGGTTCCTAACCTAAGACATGTGTTAATAAGAACCAGAAGACTTGGCCCACAGTATTAAAAGCAGATTTTAGCACTTATTTTTCCGATTTCAGCATATATATATATATGGCAATTTCAGTTCCTTGTACTTAATTTACTTGAGACACCCCACCTCCCATTTCCTCATCAGGATATCAGGTCCTTTTGTGCTTTAAATTGTGATGTCTAGACCTCTTAACACCAACATACAAAATCCTGGGGGATGCCTCCAGGGTGAGCCACCCCCTAGGGAGTTGGCTCCAACACCTCCAGCAGACCAGAAGATGTGTATTCATACTTTTGGGTAGGGGAGGTGCTCCTAAGGTATAAATGTTTAGCTCTCCCCATGCTCGGGGTCTTTCTTCATTCTACCGCTCCTGTGATGATTGACCCTTTCTTTGCAAAGAAAATAAAACCTTGTCAGCCGGCAGAAGTCTCTATTTGATTCTTCACCAGCAGCAGAGAATTTCCACAACAATACACACACACACACACACACCCACCCACACACACACACACACACACACACACACACACACACACACACACACACACACACACACACACACACACACACACATATATTCTCAATTTCATCAGGGTGGTTTTAAAAATGAAAGAATAAGTGGCATTCAAGAAATAAACTTTGCTCGTCAAAATGATTATTATATTTAACATATTAAATGCTGTACTATTTATATATATCAAATATCTTATTATTTTGTGGTGATTAATGTAACCAGTTAATTAAACATGGCTCCATTTCATTCAGATAATTGCCCTGTTTCACTCCCTTTACTGTGGCAGTCTACGAACAACCAGCCAAATTCTTATAGGAGACCATCTATTTGCCATCATAATGGCTTGAAAAAGAATGACAGAGCTGACCATCTTACCTCCTCTGCCATCTGATCAACATCCAGTGAGTCCGGCTGCTCTGAAGAGGAAAGTCTGCACAACTCCAGCCTCAGCAACGCCTGTAGCTGGCACCTACAGGAGACAACCTGTGTTACCAACACCTAATCATAACTCACTTAAGAACAGAATGACTAAGTAAGATATTGTCTAAACTAAAGGAAGAAAAAGCCCAGATTGCCTTACTTCAGGAGACGCATATGAACCAAGCGGATCACTTGAGGTTGAAAAGAAAGGGTTTTAAATATGTATTTTCCTCTTCCATCAAATCTAAACATAAGAGGGGTGTGGCTACACTTATCTCTGGTGCACTTAACTATGAACATATCTCAGAAATCAGAGATGATGAAGGCAGATTTGTTAGGGTAATGGGAAGGATAGAGGGGTCTTAAATTACAATATTAAATGTGTATGCCCCACTCAAGAGTGATTGGGTATTCTATGGGAATATTTTTGATTTAATGGTTGACTCTCAGGGAGCGGTTATCTGTAGGGGGGACTTCAATTTTAGGCTCGATCCCAAACTAGACTCCTCCAATCCGATTAATCAGATTAACCCACTCATAAGAAAAGTCAACTCTTACATGGTATGGGGATAATAGATGTGTGAAGAGAGCCATACCCATCTATCAGAGATTGCACACACTACTCGGGTTCATTCAAAGTTTATGCAAGGATGGATTAGTTTTTTATGTTTAATGTGGACAGATTTAAGATTAGAGAATGTGATACACTAACGAGGGATTTATCTGAACATATTCTTATCTCTATGTCTCTGCAGGTGGCTAGGAAAAAACGAAACATTCTGTGGAAATTTATATTTACTCAATGACCCTGCCATTGTATTGACAATGAATAAAGACATAAAAAAATTTCTAGAAATTAATGACACAGGGGAGGTATTGTCAACTATTCTATGGGATACACTTAAAGCGGTAATGAGAGGTAAATTAATCTCTATTACTTCCCACCTAAAGAGAGCCAAAGGGCAAAAACTAGCAGATTTACAGGCGAATTTAAAGCTGAAACTGTCATGTCTGTCTTGTCTCTGTATTATTTTGTGCACATTTTGTTACGGCCGGGGCTGAGAAACTGGACTCAGATGCGGAAAACAGAGATAACAGTTTATTGAACAAATCAATAAGGCAAAAATGATAATCAGCCTGATGGCGAAAATCAGAACCAAAGGTGGCAGTCTAGCTGGAGATCCCTCGACAGCTTCTGGAGAAAGAACAAAAACACAGTTAAACGGGAAAGCACTCAGGCTATAGCAATCCGCAGGTGCTGGAGGGAAAACTCAACAGTCACCGGGTAGAGTCACTTGTCTTCCTGAGAGAGGCTGAAGCAGGAGTGAGCCGGTCAGCGCAGGACGAAACACAAAACTCCTCTTCGGGGAAAAAGCTCTCAGGCAAACCAAAAATGACAAGTACTGGAGAAACTCAACAGACTCTGGTAAGTAACAAAAAACTCCAAACGGGAAAAAGCTCACAAGCTGAAACAGAAACTCACAAGAAAACACAGGAGAACAGCGTGCGGACGCCCGGGCAACAGGACATGTGGCAGAGGCCGAGAGATCGATTCTGGCGAGACACAAAGGCTAGAACAAAGGATCATCTGGCACCAGAGTATGGGAGAAGCCTGCTTAAGAAGGCGGACCCTAATGAGGGAGATTAGAGACAGGTGTGTCGACTCGCCGTTCAACGCGGAGGAGATCAGCTCCGCCCCTGCCACGCTCCGGCCCTAGACGCACATCAGGGAAAAAGGAGAAAACAAAACATAGCCTGGAACCACAACCATAACACATTTCATGTCTTGTCTTTCCTGTTTTATTTTGATATCACTAACCTTGTGTTTCTGTTTTAGGTTCACTCCCTGCACACACTTCCCGTCTCGTCACACCTGCTCCCTGATTGTTCTTCCCACCTGTTTCCCATCTCCCCTGATTACCTCTTGTATTTTACCCTGTGTGTCTCACAGTCTCGTCACCGATTCGTTGCACTTCACAGTCCTCGTTCCAGCATTCATTCTTGTCATAGTCTTTTTCTCGTTTCGTACTCGACCTTGTTTTTTGTCTTGACCTTGCCTTTAGCCTCTCGTTCTTGGATACCTCTGCCTGTCATTTTTTCATCTCCCGTCTACTGAACTCTGTCTGGAAATAAACCCACCTTTTGCTTGAACCATCCAAGTTGTGCATTTGTGTCCGCCTGCATTTGTGACAGAAACAACAGGAAGATATAAACAACGCAAACCCCAATGTAAAGCAGGAAATCAGGAAAATACATGGTGAAATCAACGATATTTACACATAGGACACCCAGAATAATTTAACTTTCCTGAAGCAGAAATATTATGAGACAGGAGGGAAATCAACAAAATACCTGGGGCCCGTTGCACAAAAGTAGGATTAAGACATCCAGGATAAGTGACTGAGCTGAGTTCAATCAATCCAAAACATGAGCGTCCAGGCTTAATCGGTTGCACAAAGACCAAGCCAGGATGAGCAGACATGGATTCATCGAGCCAGGTGAAACCTATCCTGGATAAGTATGTGCACGCGGCCTCCTCAAATAGACCCCGCTATCGATCATAGATTCACGATTTACTATGGCAACTCGAGTGGTGTACTTTTCCCCGTCGGAGGCAGATATCCTCATGGAGGCTTACGAGGGGGTGAAGGACCAAATTAAAAAGAAAGGCAACACCGCCACAGTTATAAAACAACGAGAGAAAGCGTGGCAAAGTATTGCAGACTGCCTGAATGCATAAGTAGCACACAGATACCCACTCACTGCTCAGCTGAAACATCACAATTACAATCCAAATAGTTGATTAACATCTCCGAAAACGTAGTTGTACTCTGATTATGAATCAATTGAAATTGTAAGTGAAATTGTGTAAATGTAACTCCATCAGACTGTATAACTCCTATTATTTTACTATTATTTTTGTTAACATGCATGTTTTACCATTTCGGTTAAATATGGCCTGCATTGGCAGAGGAATTTGTGGGGTTTTTTTTTTCAATTTAGATTGATTTGGCCTCTTATGTTTGTGCTGTATACTGTGTGTATACAAGCTTGCAGGGAGGCTACTGCATCCATTCATTTGTTGTGTACTGTTACGGACTCTGGATGCAGAGACGGTAATCACAGTTTATTTTAGAAAAGTAACAACAAAAGAAGTAACAACTGAGGGAGCCGATATAACGGGAACGGAGAGGGCAGTCTCTGCTGGAGGACACTCGACAGCTTCTAATGAGAAAACACAAAACTCGTTAAGGGAAAGCACACAGGCAAAAGTCCAAAAAGAAACGCTGGAGAAAAATCGACAGCCACTACAAAAAACAAAAATCTCCACTCGTGGAAAAAACTCACAGGTGGGATGAAACTTAGGTGCTGGAGAGAACTCGACAGTCACTGGTGGGAAACAAAAGCTCCGCTGAGGGAAAAAGCACACAGGCAAACAAAAGAACCAAAAGTGCTGGAGAACCACTCGACAGACACTTAGAACAAAAAACTCCGTAACGGGTTAGCACACAGGCAGGAAAACAAAACTCACAAAATCACAGCGTGCACGAAGGCAAGACGGCTGGAGAACACAAGGCAGGAACCTGGAGATCAATGCTGAGGCGAGAAACACAAGCATGAGCAATGTGACCATCTGGCATCAGAGTGTGGGAGAAGCATGCTTAAGAAGGAGAGTCCTGATTAGGGGAGATAGGTGACAGGTGTGTCAGGAGCTGCTCAACCCCTGCAAAGATCAGCCCTGCCCCTGCCTTGTTCCAGCCCTGAAAAAACACACAAAACAGAGTCAGAGCAGATCACCAAACCACGGCCACAACATGTACGGATTTGTCCTGCATTTATTTCAGTGTGCAGACGTGGGGTGTATTATATACAGACCTTTGAATGTGTATTTATTCTTGTGTTGTATAATATGCTTTGATTCTGTGCTTTCTATCTTGTAGATTCCCTGTGTGACTTCAATTTTGAAAGGAACTGATGCTTTGATTTATCCTTATTCAATAAAGGAACATCATTTTACTCTTTGATGTGTATTTATATTTATATTGGATGTTTATTTTATATATAGTTGATGGGAAACTGTCTATCTAATGATTGCAACATCATCTAAAATCATCATTTATCTACAATGATTGAAATTAATGATATTAATTAAAATTGAAATTAATGATGCTTGTGTTTTGTGTTAATGTTTAAATAATGACAGTGGATCTAGTTGAATGTGATAACAATGTGTAGTGGACAGTGGAATAACTATTGGTTTCCATTTGTGATGACTGCTGACTGAGATAAGAGGTGAGATTAAACAGATCCTGGAATTTAGCTTGGTCTGGAGCAGGCTAGCTCCACAGAATAAATCTCCATGGTAACTTATCCCATAACATATCCCACTTTCAACTATCCTGCCTTCGTGCAACCGGATCATGGATAAATTGAGCCAGGATAACCAACATATCCCAGCTTAATCCCTTATCCTAGTTTTGCACAAAACTGGAGATTTATTCTGTGCCCTTCTGTAAAGCTTTCAGTGGACATCAGATCACTGCATAACAAGCGAAAACTTTTACAAAACTAAGAGTGTGACGTAATTGTCAATTAATAATGCGATTATTGTTATTTGCATCATTT
This sequence comes from Chaetodon trifascialis, assembly GCF_039877785.1. Lineage (NCBI taxonomy): Eukaryota > Metazoa > Chordata > Actinopteri > Chaetodontiformes > Chaetodontidae > Chaetodon > Chaetodon trifascialis. Next base: position 4,151,648 of record NC_092065.1, on the reverse strand, counting down.
TGTTGTCAAAAATACAACTACACGTGTGGGAAAAACAACCATGGGAACACACTTGACCAACATTTGTCATTCAAAGAGCTAAACATAGAAGCTGCAGCAGAGTAATTTATTTTTGTTAAAACATGTTTAGTTATTATATAGCCCGGCAGCTGTGACAAGATACATCTAAATAGTGTAAATTTCTGCTCTTCCTCCTCTGATTTTTTTTCTTTAAAAACTTCAACTTTCTTATTTTGAAAAAATGAATTCAGTTATTTCCAGGATGTTTTAGATTTCTGTCATGGACTTGTTTCAGTATCACTATCAAGATATTTAGTCATAATTTTGGTGTTGTGACAATACTACATCTGGAGTGCGTTACAAAGTTGTCCTTGAGTGAGGCACTGAACAGCAGCTAGCCTTGTGCTCTGATCTTGCCAACAGTACAGTAATGCAGGGAAACAGTGTATACAGTATAATGTGTCAATAAAAGGTGTGCAAAGAGACAAATTCAATGTTTCTGTTTGTGAAGTTAACATTAAAATATTTCCAGACAATGACAAGAAATGTGTGATTTGATTCAACAGTATGTAATAAATTGTGTCTTTGTTACCTTCAGATGAATCAGAAAGAACAGAACTGGATTCTTCCTCTTCATCGTCAATAATGTTGCTCTTTAGTTGGTTAACTTTCTTCAAAGGGGCTTTTCCATCATCCCCATGCTTGCGTTTGACACCTGCAAATAAAACAAATTTTGTGACTAATGATCTAGATGTGAGAAAAGAATGAAAATGAAAACACATGTTTCCGTGTGCCAGAGAAAACCTATTGGAGAGTGAAAAAAGAATACTTGTACTGTATAATTACTCACTTGACTTCCCAGACATGACTGTAGAATTATCATCATCCTTCTTGGAAAGTAGCTGATGGATGAGCTCATCCTTTCTCCCAAGTTGTCCTTGCAGATAAGTTTTGTCATCTTTGAGGAGGGAGATGGTTTCATCACGAATACGCCCCTTCTCTCTCTCTGCCTCAAGAAGTTGCTTAAGTCTTTCAACCTCCTGAACTGCATTTGGTGAGGCTGTTGAAATAATTACAAATGAAGTTATCCTTAAATAAGAAATTCTCTTACATTAAGAATAATAACAGGAGGCATGTATAACTGTAACACATAATTTAAGAATCCCTGATTATGTGTCTATGTGCTGACACAAAGGTCTCAAAGATTCTAAGACTAATTGTGGGCTGCACTTGGTCATTGTGTCACTGTACACTCACTCTAATTGCTGTGCATGAAGAATGTGTATCACCTGCCTGCCCTGTCGGTTTTGCTTTTGCGTCCAGCAACAAAGAATGTTTCTTATATTATTTTAATTTGTCTTATATCAAGTGTCATATGATATGACTATTGTGTATGTGCACATTGCAATGTTGATGTTGAAACAATATGCTGTACAGCCACTACATCAGCCATAGACATGGACCATACTGAGAACCTTGTGCCACACATTATTAAAAACAATACTGTTGTTAATATTTGGTAGTCAATGACCCAGATGTCAACAATTATGCTACAATTCTACCAGGAAAAAATTAATATTACCAGCTGCTCTGGGGGGATGAATCATCTGTGGGATTGGCATTCACCTTGCAACGAATCATGGTTGAAGCTGGCCAGATGAATAAAAAGTAAGGCACATGTTATGAGTTTCAGGAAAATGCTATTACTGTTACAATAATTTAGGTATAATGATATCAATTACGGGCTGCACGGTGGCGCAGCAGGTAGTGCGTGTGCCTCACAGCAAGAAGGTTGCCGGTTTGATCCCCGGGTCAGGCGGGGCCTTTCTGTGTGAAGTTTGCATGTTCTTCCCGTGCATGCGTGGGTTCTCTCCGGGTACTCCGGCTTCCTCCCACAGACCAAAAACATGCTCATTAGGTTAATTGATGACTCTAAATTGTCCGTAGGTGTGAGTGTGAATGTTTGTTTGTCCTTGCATGTGGCCCTGCAATCGGCTGGCGACCGGTTCAGGGTGTACCCCGCCTCTCGCCCATTGTAGCTGGGATAGGCTCCAGCCCCCCGCAACCCCGAAAGAGATAGGCGGTATAGATAATGGATGGATGGATATCAATTACAGATGCATTACATGTGAATTACTGCTGTCTTCAGGAAGAATTATTGCGTAATTTGCATGTACATGCAGCAGTCAAATGTACAAAAAAGTGAGGGATGCACCTTTATGAAAATTCTTCTTACCATTAACAGATTGTTTCAAAAAAATCTTAAGATGCCAATAAAATGAGTTGGCTTTTTATAACAGTTTGTCAATTTGCTAGCTTTACACTAACCTACCATAATTACTACTGCATGTAGCTTCAATTGTTAACATTGCCGCAATAATCAAATTTTTAGCTTTTCAACTGACAATGCATTTATGTTATTACTGTGAAGAACTTTGGTCAACCTCCTTGTTTCAAAATGTGCTCTATAAATAAATTTGGTGATATATAATTGAAAACCTGGAGTTTCTCCCCTCTCATTTCCATGTTGTGGAATAGGCCTCTGGCTCAGAATTTAAAAAAAATTCTTCATTGCTCAAATGAACCTGGTTGGCTATACATTATTCTTTACATGTCAGAAACCTATCATGACTTTAAAGTTATGATGTCATTATGCTTTGTGTTTTTCTACATGCAGGTCTGCAGACGCGCTATTCACAAATTACGCATTCAAGGCAAAATGAAAGTTGGTGGCCGTCATTGCTTTGTTATGCTGGATGAAAGCAAGTTCTCACACAAAAGAAAGGTAAGATACATTTGCTCTTTATGTGGAATTTTCTTTGATAGAACCAGTTTTTAAATGACAAGTAAATCATCCCATTTGAAATTGACTGTATTTGTTTGGACTTGTGCTGTTCTTTGTTGGTTATTGCTGTTAAACTGAAATAAGAAAACAAATAATAGACCCTATGATTTATTCCTTAACTAGCAAAATTAATAATCGATCTGTGTACAATGAAGTTACACTTTTTGAACACCCATGTAAATTGAATTACAAAGTGCATGTATTAATTCAATGTGTATCCCAATCAATGTTTGACAGTACAACCGTGGGAGGATGGGACCAGCATGAAGACGGAATAAAAAATGGGTTTCTGGTATATTGGAAGTATCACATACCACCAGGAGACCCATTCTCAAGATCGTCAGGAGGCGTTCCACGGACCAGCTTCTGCCTATCATAAAGTGCCATGTTAAGAGAGGATCAAGCATTGTGACTGACAACTGGAGAGCTTACAAGAGAGCTCTGTTACAGGAAGGATATGATCATCCTACTGTTTGCCACAAGAGACACTTTGTAGATCCTGGTTCCAGATGTCACACACAGAATTTGGAGAGAGCCTGGCAAACCTTTAAGTGTGATGTTGGCGTCATAGAGGAAATTGGACTACAGGGCTTTTGAAAGAACATTTAAGGGTTATTGAGTGTGAGTACTGGCTTGGGTGATGTCACAGATATGGTATTCTTGGCCGGCTCATTCATGATATGAGGAAATTCAACAAGCATGAATGTAAATAGAGAGACTTTTACAGTGGCTGCAAGTCTTGCCATGGCAGCACACAATGCCGTTTCTTCTGTTTAGCAAGTCTCACCAGGCAGTCACCAGTAGATGCAACTAAATCCTACACACTTAACTTTTAAGATGATGATGACAGTTCAACAAGTTAAAATGAATGCATGAATTATTTTTATTCTTTTCATTAGCATTGGGTGAAAGTTTGCCACATGTTAACAAGTTAAAATGAATGCCACATGTTTGCACTTACCGTAATTTCTGGACTATTGAGCGCACCTGAATATAAGCCGCACCAACTAAATTTAGAAAGAAAAAAAGATGTATACATATCAAGGCCACACCTGTCTATAAGCCGCAGGTGCCCACATCGTAGCATGAGATATTTACACAGAAAGATGGTACACAGTAAGATTTTTTTCATTTTTAATTACCGTAAATGTTTTTTTCCAAACAGTGTTTGTAACATGGCAGTAACACAGCCGTAGCACAGCAGTAAAACAACAGCAAACGTGCAGTAACACGGCAGTAAAACAAAGGTAAAAGTGCAGTAACATGGCAGTAAAAAGATTGTAAAAGTGCAGTAACACGGCAGTTAAATGACTGTAAAAGTGCAGTAACACGGCAGTAGCACAGCAGTAAAACGACAGCAGATAGTCCACATATAGTCCAGAAATACAGTAAGTGTTAAGGTTTGTATTTTGAAAATAAAGTTGAGAAATAGAGAGAATTAAAATGTGTTTTGTCTTTTTCTCACTTTTAGTGTTTTATACCAACAGTAACTAAACCCCAAAACCATGTTTTCCGCTGAAAACTATTATGTCTACGTATTTAGTTGTGTCTTTATATTTTAGTATCTGACATAATGACTTATGATGCAGCATAGATTCTTTTAAATGCATGCAAATGTGTTACCCTTTACTTAACACCAACAATGAAACATTACAATGAGGTATGCTGCATTACAGATGCAACCACATGAACAGGCAGGCCACATTGTGGAGGACAGCACAGGCCACAGTGATGTCACATGCCCTCAAAGGGCTGACCCGTAAGTCATGAAGACAATGAAAGCGTGCCTTCAGGAGGCCAAAGGTCATTTCAATCCTGGCCCTTGTCCTGGCATGGGCATGATTGTAGGCCTGCTATGCTTCCTGCCAGAAACTGCAAGGCAAGCCAAAGTTAGACAGTCCAAATCCAAAGTCCAAATGGATTCGATATGAATGTGGTTATGTCCCATGTAGAAATGGAAGAATGTACCTTGTATGAAGCGGGTGGCATCTTGGGAGGGACATATGTTTGTGTCTGTCCCCCCAGGGATCCCCTCCAACACAGGCCTGCCTTTGTTGTGTGCCAAGGCTTTGTCCTCTGCTGGGGTGAGGTCTGCTTTCGGTGACCCACCACCCGTGCCATGCATTTGGGTTTTCTTTTTGATGGCTAAAACAGTACAGACATTGTGTGAGCAGGGTACAATATATGCTTGTGCATTCTTAAGTATTAGTCAGGGCACTTACCATTCTGCAAGATGTTCTTGTATGTAATCTTGACTTGCTGCCATGTCCGTTTTGGCCCAGTCATGTTTAATCTATACACACACACACACACACACACACACACACACACACACACACACACACACACACACACACACACACACACACTTTTATACATGAGATAAGATCAACTTTATATATCCTAAAGAGAAATTATCAAGGAGTTATAGAGTCTAATGGAGTTACATTTACACAATTTCACTCACATCTGCAGTCAATTTCACTTACAATTTCAATTGATTCATAATCAGAGTACAATTAACTATTTGGATTGTAATTGTGATGTTCAGCGGAGCACTGAGTGTGTATTTGTGCGCTGTTACTGTTGTGGCTGTGGTGTTGGTGATCTGCTCTGACTCTGTCTCTGTGTGTTTTCCAGGGCTGGAACACGGCAGGGGCGGGACTGATCCTCTCTGGGGTTGAGCAGCTACCTGACACACCTGTCACTTATCTCCGCTAATTAGGACTCCTTCTTAAGCACGCTTCTCCCATACTCTGGTGCCAGATGATCCTCTTGCTCATGCTTGCCTGTCTCGCCCCAGTTACGATCTCCTGGTCCCTGCCTCATGTTCTCCAGCCGTCTTGCCCTCATGCAGCGCTGTCGTTTTTGTGAGTTGCCTTCCTGCCTGTGAGCTTAACCCTTAATGGAGATTTTTGTTATTTGAGTGTCTGTTGAGTTGTTCTCCAGTGCTTGTTTTTTCTTTTGTATGCCTGTGTGCTCTTTTTCCCCCAACAGAGTTTTTTGTTGCCTTACCTGTGACTGTCGAGCTATCTCCAGCACCTGTTTCCAAGTCCAGCCTGTGAGTTTTTTCCCTGAGCGGAGATTTTGTTTTTTTCAGTGGCTGTCGAGTTTTCCCTCCAGCACCTGTTTTTCCTTTTGCCTGTGTGCTTTCCCTAAAGGAGTTTTGTGTTTTTTCATTAGAAGCTGATGAGTGTCCTCCAGCAAAGACAGCCTTCTTCGTTCCAGTTACTTGGCCTCCTGAGTTGATTATTAGTGATACAGTGCTTTTGCCCTGAACCACTATTGTTCTTCTGCGTGTTTCTTCTTCTTCTTCTTCTTCTTCTTCTTCTTCCGTACTTTTTTCGGTTCGCTACTAGTCATAAACGATAGCAAGCACCCAGGCGAATTATATATCAAAACGTGCGGCTCGATCGGGAATGGTGTGCAATTATTTTTCTCTACAGAATACGCACGAAAAAATCCCATTCAAAGTAAATGGGAGAAGGCGAAAAAAGCGACAAAATCTCACCCTTTTTCAACGGGCTACTGCTCCGGCATACTTTCACCTAGAGACGCCATTCCAACTTTAAAATGTAGACACAAGTCTCGTATATGGGTGTAGTAGTTCTCGTTTTGATAGGTCATATAGTTTTTGAGCAGTCGCCGTTCAATGACCGTGAGCGTTTCGGGAGAAATTCTGAGTTTATAATGGGTGTGTATTGCACGGAATGTTTGCGCTAGAGTGGAGGGGATTAACTGCCAGAGTGGAGAGAAGCTCTGAAAATTGTGTGAAACTTTTGTCTTTCCACGCTCCTCCAAAGCACAAATTTCTCTCTACGTGTGCAAAACTTTCCAGAGTTGTAGTGCCGCTTGCGCTGATTCTCACGATGTGCCTGGCTAAGCGATAGGACTTACGGTTTTTGAGTTCTCAGCCCCTGAGCGAGGAGAGCGCCTCTGACCTCGCCCATAAGGTCCAATACAAATGAAAAACAGGAGAGACAGAAACCAGCCGTTTTTTAACTCGCTCTAAAATCCGCATTTTTAAGCCCAGCGGAAAAAGAAAGTGATCAGCCTTTAGAGCAAAGCCTTGTGGCTCTCACGGTGAAGAAATTTCGGCAGTAGGAGTTTCGGTCTCGGCATGAGAAGCGTTTGTCCGGGGGTGCGCAGAGGCCAAATTCAGACGTTTCTCAGACTCTCCCAGAGCCAAAGTGGCTCGTCACCATGGCGACTGCTGGAGATTATAATGAGTGTGTATTGCATGGAATGTTCGTTTCAGAGTGGAGGCAGACCCATAAGTGTCTGCTGCCCTAATAGCAGGTGTCTGTGTGTGTGCACCTGTGTCTAAGTGGATGACGTCATGGATCAGGCCACCTCAAGTTAACATGGCAACCTCTGAGCCTCAGTACTTCTGTGAGCACTACTCTCCCACATACACACACATATGTAGCTTCAGCTGCAGCTGTGCAGGTGATTCAAATGAGTAGCTCCTCATTAAGCTCTGCAGTGGCTTGCTAACCAGCCACAGCAAAGCCTGTTACTGGTGAGTTTGAAATGTATTGTAATGAGTGATGTTGGCCTGTTAGCATTAGCCACATGCTAATGTTAGCATGCTAATGCTAACATGCTAACATAGGTTAAAATGATTGTTAAAGGCATTCTAATAGTGGTTCAGATGTTTTTAATGTGTTATTTGACATGCTAATGTCAGCATGCTAATGCTAACATGCTAACATATGCTAAAATGATTGGGAAAGGCATTCTAATGGTGTTTGAGGTGTTCTCAATGTGTTTTTTGACATGCTAATGTGAGCTTAGCATTGTCGCCAATGCTGAAATTGGGTCCTATGAACGGGTTTGACTATTGATTTAGGGTTGCCGTGTTAAGATGATAGCACTAGGCACGCACACGGCCCGGCGTTTGGCACACGGCCCGGCGTTTGCGCACTGTATCACTCTCCAAATTTCCCGCCGAGGGGAATTTGTCTAGTTCCTTTTGTTGTTACTTTTCAAATAAACTGTGAAATCTGCTCCTCTACACTTGAGTCCTGCTTTCCTAGAATCCGTCACAGTTACCCTTCTTTTTAATTTGGTCCTTCACCCCCTCGAAAGCCTCCATGAGGATTTCTGCCTCCGCTCTAGTTGCCTTAGTGAATCTGTGAATTTGTGATTGATGGCGGGGTCTATTTGAGGAAGCCCTGTGCACATACTTATCCAGGATAGGTTTCACCTGGCTTGATGAATCCATGTCTGCTCATCCTGGCTTGGTCTTTGTGCAACTGATTAAGCCTGGACGCTCATGTTTTGGATTGGTTAAACTCAGCTCAGTCACTTATCCTGGATGTCTTAATCCTACTTTTGTGCAACGGGCCCCAAGGGAAAACGAGTTACAGCAAATGAAGCTCATTTACACAGTATCACCCAAGACTCAAGCTCAACCTTTGACACCAAGGGCAAGCCCTTAACTTGTTAAACTATCTGTTGGTGGTATAAAAAGATGAGGTGCCATGCTATGACTGAGGCAGCCAGCAGGGTGCACAATATGATCTTTCCATCCATGCAAAGGCAGACTTAAAACCATTGTTCAATATTTGGTTTTAGAATTTTAGAAGAAATAAAGTAGTTAAAACAAATATAAGCGATACAAATAGTGTTTATTTGCAAACATGCAATGAAATGTATCAACAGAACTGTCCATAAAAAGGATCAAAATGCCCCTAAAAATCAAATCAAAGTGGGAAAAAAAAATACCTTCTGGGGGAAGAGTTAAATTCTTCAAGAATTTTCAACAACTTTGTGTGTGTGTGTGTGTGTGTGTGTGTGTGTGTGTGTGTGTGTGTGTGTGTGTGTGTGTGTGTGTGTGTGTGTGTGTGTGTGTGTGTGTGTGTGTGTGTGTGTGTGTGTGTGTGTGTGTGTGTGTGTGTGTGTGTGTGTGTGTGTGTGTGTGTGTGTGTGTGTGTGTGGGCTCCCTGTTTTGGGACTTAAAGACAAAATCAAAGATTAGGGCAGTACAAACACCAGTCTATTCTATCTATTCTAAAGTAAAGGTTAATTTCTTTTCTATCTGAATTACAGGATTGGTTCTGTTATTTTCAAGTGATGACTGGTCTATGTAGGGTAGTCAAATATATAAACAAGCACAGATCCTGTAAAGACCCACAGCAGGCCCTTTAGAAGCCTACCAAAACTGGATTCTATGAATCAAAGTATCATCAATATCTTGGCATATACAGTATAAATAGGTTACCCCAGTGGTTTTCAAAGTGGGGGCCGCCAGGGGGCACTGGGGGGCCTCAGAAAATTGGAGGGAAGTTGAGAAAAAAAGCAAAACACGTTAGTTAATAATATTCTTATGCTAAACAAATGTAATAATTATTGAATAGTGAACACACACACAATTGAGAGAGATTTGGTTTCTTTTGTTCTGTTCTTGTCTGTCAACAGTTTGTTGAAAAGTTCATTATTCAGTGGGAATATAATACAGTGTTGGAAACATGTTCGTTAATATTCTTATGCTAAACAAATGTAATAATTATTGAATAGTGAATAAAAGTAAGAAAATCATTCTAAAAATTGATGTTTCTTTACATATTTTGTAGCATTGTTGGTGGGTTTGCAAAGGGGGTCCCCGGCCAGAAGCTAATGCTGTTTGGGGGGCCATGGCATGGAAGAGTTTGGGAACCCCTGGGTTACCCTGTTTCTCTGTCAGCTCATCTCCTGGTGTCTTTTAATTTTTGTGCCACACAGGCTTTGATCTCAGTGTCTCTGATGGCTCCATGAACTTTTTTGACATGGTCTGTAAGAAATGAAATGCTACTAAATTTACTCAGGGTTCACCAATTAATTCCATCCATCCATATTCTATTCCGCTTATCCCTTTCAGGGTTTGGGGGGGGGGGGGGGGGGGGGGCTGGAGCCTATCCCAGCTGTCAATGGGCAAGAGGCGGGGTATACCCTGGACCGGTCGCCAGTCGATCACAGGGCCCAATTAATTCATATAGTGTAAGATAGGTGTCAATGGGGTTGGTAATGAAAATAATAGAAAAAGATCAACATTTTTGTGTGTTAACAAGCTGATACAACAGCATTTTGCCCAAACCAAACAATATTCTGGCATGCTTACCAATTACTAGCTTCACTTTGCTTTTGTCAAGGCTCTGTCTTTTCTCCCCCATAATCCCTTTTTTTCCTGTGACGGAGTACGTCGCCATCCCTTCCACAGTGAAGATGGAGTCCATCACAGTCCTGGTGAGCTTCTTGTAGCCATTACACCTTTGAGCATAATCCAAGGTGGTTGGATTCATTAAATCCGTTACAGACTCGTTCTGCAAATATGAAAAAAAAAAAAATTAGAATACATCCATGTACTCTCAGAAAGCAAAAAAGTCCAGTTCTCAGAGGTGTTGCATTGGCATGGGTACTGGGTACTGACCAAACTTTTTTTTCTACTGGGGTCCAGGTTGAGTGGCGAAGCTTATGTTTGCATCCCATGTGTGCAATGTGTAGGTGTAAGGCCTAAGTTAGCAGCTAGCTATTATGAGTTTCTAATAAGCAGTCTTCAAAATATAGGAATTATTTAAAATCATCATTTTGGCACAAATAGTCTATGTAGTATTACTATGAGGTGATGAATGAGTGTGTGCTCAGTCTAATATAATATAATCTAAAACTAAATGTTTCTAGAGCAGCAACAGTGACATTTACAACAGCAAAGTGAAAAGTTAAAACAGCATATTTAGATAACTCAAAGCCTTGTTGTAAACGTAAAATGTACAATCTTTTTTTTTTTTTTTTTTACAGTAACGGCATCATAATCACACTGTTTTGACGTGCTGACGTGCTGAGGTAAGCGTATCGTCTCACTTCCTGTTTCTGGTTGCTGCCTTAGGAGTAGTGTGCGTTTGTCGCTCTTGTTCCTCTGAGTGTAATTTGCTCTGTGTTTTGTTACAGCAGCCTTTTATCCGCGCTCTAAAGTAACATTAGTTCTGCTCAAGCACCCATAAGTCTGTTTATTTAGCGACCGTCAATTTTATTTGTCTACGTGCTTGTCTGCTCTGCTAGCTTAGCCTAGCAGCTAGCGATGGCTTCTCTCTGTCCCTCTCCAGCTCTCTCCTGCTTGGTGTGTCACATGTTTAGCTACTCCTCTGCGTCCTTTAGTGATACTGGTACGTGTAATAAATGTAGTTTATTTGGTGAGTTGGAGGCGAGGCTTAGTCAATTGGAAGCTCGGCTCCGCACCATGGAAACCAAACCATTAACTGTAGTTAGCCAGGCCCCCATAGCCAGTGCGGACTGACCAAGTGCAGCTCCGGTTAGCCGTCCCTCAACAGCTCCCGAGCAGCCGGGAAACCAGGGAGGCTGGGTGACTGTTCGAAGGAAGCATAGTCCCAAGCTGAAGCCCACGGGTCACCACCAACTGCCTCATGTTTCTAACAGGTTCTCCCCACTCAGCGACACACCCGCTGAGAAACCAACTCTGACTATTGGCAGCTCCATTTTGAGAAACGTGAAGTTAGCGACACCAGTGACCATAGTCAAATGCCTGCCGGGGGCCAGAGCGGGCGACGTCGAATCAAATTTGAAACTGCTGGCTAAGGATAAGCGTAAATACAGTAAGATTGTTATTCACGTTGGAGGTCACTAAAATTAATGTGGAATCGGTGTGTACATATGCTAAAACGATGTCGGACTCCGTAGTTTTCTCTGGACCCCTGCCAAATCTGACCAGTGATGACATGTTTAGTCGCATGTCACCATTCAATCGAGGTGGTGTCCAGCAAACGGTGTGGGCTTCATTGATAATTGGCAGACTTTCTGGGGAAGACCTGGTCTGATTAGGAGAGACGGCATCCATCCCACTTTAGAGGGAGCAGCTCTCATCTCTAGAAATCTGATTAATTTTATTTATGAACCTAACCCCTGACAACTCAGAGTTGAGACCAGGAGGCAGCGCTGCAGTCCTACACGCTTCTCTGCACCTCCATTAGAGCAGTTACCCACCCAACACTCCATAGAGACTGTGTCTGCCCCCCGACCACGTAAACTAAGTAAACCAAAAGTACAGAGAAGAGGAGTTAAACATAAGAATCTAATTAAAATTAGAACAACATCTGAATTAAAAGTGGACTCCTTAACATCAGATCTCTGTCCTCTAAAGCTGTTCTAGTAAATGAGTTAATATCAGACCATAATATTGATTTATTTTGTCTGACTGAAACCTGGCTGTGTCCTGAAGAGTATGTGAGCCTAAATGAAGCTACTCCTCCGAGCCATATTAATACTCACATTCCTCAAGGCAGCGGCAGAGGAGGTGGAGTTGCAGCCATTTTTGACTCAAGCCTTTTGATCAACCCTAAACCTAAACTCATTTGAAAGCCTTGTTCTCATTCTTTCTCATGAAAAATGGAAAACAGTGCAGCCAGTTTTATTTGTTATAGTATACCGCTCTCCTGGTCCTTACTCCGAATTTATAGCTGAGTTCTCGGAGTTTCTATCAGGTTTAGTCCTTAAAGCAGATAAAGTAATTATTGTAGGTGACTTAAATGTACATGTCGACGTTGATAATGACAGCCTTAGCACTGCGTTTATCTCAGTATTAGACTCAGTTCATAACTTTTGAATTCATATTACCAGACTAACAGCCACTAGGCAAAAATTCTTATACCAGACTCCTGTCTGATAGTGCTGTAGCTAAATTTAAGGATATGATCCCATCAGTATTTAATTCAATGCTATGTCTCAATACAACAAAGGATTCCTATGCCAACATTAGTCCCTCCCAGATTGACTACCTGGTTGATTGTGCTACAGGTTCATTGCGTATGACACTTGACTCTGTTGCTCCCCTAAATAAGAAGAAAATTAAACAGAGGAGATCAGCTCCATGGTATACCCCTCAACCCGCAAATTAAAGCAAACTTCACAGAAAATAGAAAGGAAATGACGTTCTACGAATTTGGAAAAATTTCAGTTCGCCTGGCAAGACAGTCTTAAAATATACAGGAAAGCCCTCTGCAGTGCCAGGGCAGCCTATTATTCTGCATTAATAGAGGAAAATAAGAACAATCCCAGGTTTCTCTTCAGCACTGTAGCCAGGCTGACAGAGAGCCATAATTCTGTTGAACCATGTATTCCTTTAGCTCTGAACAGTAATGACTTCATGAGCTTCTTTAATGATAAAATTCTAACTATTAGAGACAGAATTCATCGACTCCTGCCGTTAACAGGTACTGTTTTGTCTTCAAATGCAGAAATCGTAGAAACTGTTACTCAGTCTGTCACAGTTTCAGACTGTTTTACTCCTGTCGACCTTCACCAACTAATTTCAGTAATTTCATCATCAAAATCATCAACCTGTATTTTAGATCCTATCCCGACTAAGCTGTTTAAAGAAGTATTACCTATAATTGACTCTTCAGTATTAGACATGATCAATCTGTCTTTATCAACAGGCTACGTACCACAGTCCTTTAAAGTAGCTGTGATAAAACCGCTACTGAAAAAGCCTACTCTTGATCCAGGGGTTTTAGCCAACTATAGACCGATATCCAACCTTCCCTTTCTCTCAAAAACTCTTGAGAAAGCAGTTGCCAATCAGCTGTGCGACTTTCTAAACAATAATAGTTTATTTGAGGATTTCCAGTCAGGATCTAGAGTACATCATAGCACTGAGACAGCACTGGTTAAAGTTACAAATTACCTTCTAATTGCATCTGATAAAGGATTTGTCTCTGTACTAGTCTTATTGGATCTTAGTGCTGCATTTGACACCACTGACCATGGCATCCTATTGCAGACACTGGAACACTTCATTGGCATTAAGGGAACTGCGCTAAGCTGGTTTAAATCCTACTTGTCAGATCACTCTCAGTTTGTACGGGTTAATGACGACTCCTCTGTGCTCACTAAAGCCAGCTATGGAGTTCCGCAGGGTTCTGTGCTTGGACCAATTCTATTCACCTTATATATGCTTCCTTTAGGTAAGATTATCAGGAAGCACTCAATAAATTTTCATTGCTCTGCAGATGATACCCAGCTATACTTATCAATGAAGCCGGAAGACTTCAAGCATGTCTTCATGACATAAAGACCTGGATGACCTGCAATTTTCTGATGCTAAACTCGGACAAAACTGAAGTTATAATAGTAGGCCCTAAACATCTTAGAAAGTCACTTTCTGATGATATAGCAGTTATGGATGGCATTGCGCTGGCCTCCAGCACCACTGTAAAGAATCTGGGAGTCATCTTTGACCAAGACATATCCTTTCACTCCCATGTAAAACAAATTTCAAGGACTGCCTTTTTTCACCTACGTAATATCGCAAAAATCAGGCATATTTTGTCTCAAAATGATGCAGAAAAACTAGTCCATGCATTCGTAACTTCCAGACTGGATTATTGCAATTCCTTACTATCAGGCTGCCCAAATTCGTTGCTGAATACTCTCCAGTTGCTCCAGAACGCTGCAGCACGTGTTCTGACAAAAACCAGGAAGAGAGATCATATTTCTCCAATACTAGCCACTTTGCACTGGCTCCCTGTAAAGTTTAGAATAGAATTTGAAATTCTCCTCCTTACTTACAAAGCCATAAATGGCCAGGCACCTTCTTATCTTAAAGAGCTCATAGTAAATTATTGCCCCACTCGAACACTGCGTTCCCAGAATACAGGTCTACTTATGGTTCCTAAAGTCTCAAAAAGCAGAACAGGAGTCAGAGCATTTAGCTATCAAGCTCCTCTCCTGTGGAACCATCTTCCAGTCTTTGTCCGGGAGGCAGACACTGTCTCTACATTTAAGAGTAGGCTTAAAACTTTCCTTTTTGATAAAGCTTATAGTTAGGGCTGGCTCAGGCTTGTCCTGGACCAGCCCCTAGTTATGCTGCTATAGGATTAGACTGTCGGGGGACCTCCAAAGATACACCAAGCTCCTCTGTCCTTCTGTCCCTCTCCATCTGCACGCTCTCATGTCCTACCACGGCATGTTACTAACTTAGCTCCTTCCCCGGAGTCTCTGTGCTTGGTCGTCTTGCAGGTTACTCTCTCTGACTGCATTTCTGTCTGTCTGTCTGTCTCTGTCTGTCTGTCTGTCTGTCTGTCTGTCTGTGTCTGTCTCACTCTCCCTCTCTTGCTCTCCCTCTCTCACCCAACCGGTCGAGGCAGATGGCCGCCCACCCAGAGCCTGGTTCTGCTCGAGGTTTCTGCCTATTAAAAGGAAGTTTTTCCTTGCCACTTTCGCCAAGTGCTTGCTCATGGGGGAATTGTTGGTTCTCTGTAGATAAAAGAGCTTGGTCTGTACCAGCTCTATATGGAAAGTGTCCTGAGACAACTTCTGTTGTAATTTGGCGCTATACAAATAAAATTGAATTGAAAATTGAATTGAATTCAACATGTGGATTTAAGGGCATTGTGTCACGGGGAATACCAAGATCCAAATGCAGCACCGACTGGATGAAGAAACACGTGAGTCTCTCCGATGCTGTGGTCCAGAGGGGGTCAAGACGAAACTCGTAGTCGGGGTCACAGAAACAGGGGTCTTTACGGGGAAACAGGAGAGCAGACGAGGTCGAAGTCAGGCTGAGTCGAAACTGGGGAATCTGTCCGAAGGTGTACGCTGGAGAGTCTTGCATGAGAGCTAGAACAATCTGGCGAAAAGTGAGTGAGTGGAAGCTGCTTAAGTATGGCACTGATTGTGATTAGCATCAGGTGTGTGCTGGCTGAGCAGGTGTGCAGATGAGAGACAGGGTGGCAGCGGATAAGAAGCTGGCAGACTGTGACACATCGTATACTTCACTATGAACCAGAGGCGGGCCGTACTATTAGGCAAACCAGGCATTTGCCTGGAGCCCCGGGCCCCATATAAGGCCTTTGGGGCCCCCAAAATGCATTTTTTTAATAATTTGTCCCCATATTACTTTTTTTCAATCAATATCTCTTCACAATAGTAGCATCGGGATGTCTAATTTGATCAATTACTCATGTTTTGACGGTCTTTCTACCAACCGTGCACCCCCTTCAGTCTGCACTGCATGGACTATTCCATGTTACGTATCACGCTCGATCGCGCTGTGCTTATGCGGAAATGATAATGCCGCGTAAAATCCAAACAACAAACAAACGGTAAAAGAGAGAAAGAGACATGAAGCGAGCATACGAAAGTGGATCACAAAAAAGGAAAAAGAGGGACCAAAGGCAGCAGTTCATCTCAAAGCTGCCAAAGCTGTCAAGCTTCTTTACCAGAACCGCAGCAGCGGAGTCAGCGGAAGCAATAAGGACATATTAGGTTAACAGTCACTGTGTCATAATGTGTCTCATAACTGATCTAATTGTTTTGTATGCTATTCTCACTTTGCAGGTGACACAAGATCGACCACAAGGCCCTTTCCCTAACCCTGTCTTTCAACATATTTTATTCTTTTTTTAAATAAATCTTTATTCATCCTGGAATAACAATTGTCAAGTCTTTACTAATTCATATCAATTCAATTCAAATAATTCAAATTCAAATCTATTTGCACACATCCACGCTTTAAGACAGTATGAGAGTTTGCAATGTCCATGGAATATATATATAAGGTACATTAGACTGGTAGATGCAGGGGCCCCCAAATGACTGTTTGCCTGGAGCCCCCAAATGGCTAAGTTCGCCACTGGTATGAACTCTGCTGTCATTGGGGTCATTTCAGGGTGTCGTTTTGAATCTCGTTCAAAAGGAGTTCTGCTCTCTAACATTTCTGTCATCCACACCTGCCGGGTGGAAGACCGGTTTTTAGCCATGCAATCGTCACACACAGCCTTGTGATACTTTTTAAAGCTACAGTAGAAAGGGACAACCGCTGTACTGTTCCTCTTTGACACTAAAGTCACCTCTAGCTCTTTGGTGTTCAGTTCTGCCGAGGACATTTTCACACAGTAATACTGCCAGCACCAAAGCTTTCGCTTACCATTTTTCAAATTGCTTTCTTCATCTACTCTCACTCCCATATGTCATATGCCACCGAAGTGCTGCTTTTCTTTGAATCGGGACTAAACTCACAACAGAGGACATGTCACTGGATTGGACCTGGAAGACAGAGGCTAGAGGGCGTCGTGATGGCACAACAATAGGAAAGGGGTTAACATTCTTAATGCGAACAGGAACTTTCCCATTTTTGATGACTGCCAGTGTTCTTGCCACATGCCACTGCTCCTCGTCACTTATGCTCTCTACCAGTACACTAGACTGGTTGGATTTGCAGGTTTCTTGTACCTGAGCCCAGATGATCATCTCACTGTGAGCAGGTACTTCAACAGTCTCATTTCTTTTCAATCTGGCCACACCTACTTTGCCATCAGGGGAAGAATCTTCCGCAATTTGTCGGCAAGTAGCAAAAGCTTTCTCCCAAGCTCCCTTGGCCTCTGGTGAAATGGTGGAGGTGAAGGCAGTCATCCCTGGGTGTTCTCCCTGAAACAGAGACTTTCAGCACTGGTTAATCACATTCATGCCCACACTGCATGAAAAGTCACATTTCCGTCAATTTCCGTCACTGTAAATTGCCGTGGAAGTTCTCCCTCAGCCACTGTGACCATGAGGTGTTAAAATGCAAATGTAAATGCTGCAAAGCTATACAAATGCAAATTGGGATTTTCTGTGTGTGTGTGTGTGTGTGTGTGTGTTCTGTGCCTACAGAATACAAAGATTTTTTTTTTCTGAGGATTTAAAAGTGTGTTTAAATCATTTTTATAGGTTACATACAGGATAAGTGTCCTGACTCTCAAAGGTCTTTAATTTTCCACTCAAATTGCTAAATCAAAATTGTGAAAATTAAAGCATCTACAGTTCTTGGACACTGGTCACAGTTTTTCGCATTTTGCCACCTCAACACCAGATGAACAATGCTTGTGTGATTAGCTTGCAAAATTCCTGCAGAGTAAGTCCACTGATGATTCTTTAAGTAGGAATAATAAGGGAATACACCAAAGTAACTTTTCTTTTTTTCTTTTCTTTTTTTTCTTTTCGATGATGTCACTTTAGAAAATCAATTTAGAAAATCAAAGCACCTAACAAAATCACAGTATGTTTTTCATTTACGAAACAAAAATGGTCTCGCAAGAAATTCCGAGAGCGCGACCTCGCATATGATTGGACGCCTCCTCTGACTCAAAGACGTCTGCAGAAAACGACCTTGGCGCTTCTGTGAACGCGAATCGAGCTTGGATTACAACAGTTACGTTTCGGGTCCTGCTAAACTCTAACTAACTCATGCAATGGCCGGACGTCGTCTTCAGTTCATCCCAGAAGGCACTCCTCTGCGACGAGTGGACGGCCTGGCTGCGGAGCGACCATATCCAGAAAGTCCAAACAATTTAGAGAAGAAACTGCTGAGTGTCTTCAGTGGATTGTCTCGGCTGCTAACGCAGCTAACCGCGCAGTTGGCGAGGAGAATGACCGTGAAAAAAGCCACACTGCTCGCTCTGGAGGAGCAGCCCCGACCGAACTGCAGCTGCGGAGACGAAGAGACGGGTGCGCAAGTTACGTAAGTAACGTTAGCATTTAGTACCACATTGTGCAGTTTTTAGGGCGCCAAACCTTTATTATTCTTATTGCACTACGTTCCGAACGTTTGGTAATCGTTCACATTACATTTAATATTACAATGTATTTTGTATTTTAAAGGAAAAGGTGCGACGTCTGCACAATAGTGACGGACACGACAGGCGATATGAACCTGAGCAGGGGTAAGTTAATAAAATACACAGGAAATATTCAGCAGAATATAAGTAAACGTAAAAGTTGCATGACCTGTACTTTTTGTGTTTTACAGACTAAACGCCCCACAACGAAACGGTGACGTCATATTTGATGGCGACTTTAACTGGGAGTCCAGACATGGATGGTGTGGACAGCAGTCTTTTAAACCCTTTCTGTTGTTTCTTTTTGTTGTTTTTACTGAAGCCTGTCTTAATTATTTCAAACCAATATATATTTTCTTCCAGCAGCCTGTAAGACATATTATGAGATGGTGTGGAGGAGCTTCAGGTTTGCCCAGCCAGCTCTTTCAGTTCAGGCAGCAACTGTGAAGATTTCAGCTCGCAGCAGACAAAGAGGGAAGCAGGTAAGAGTCCCATGAATGCCGCTTTATTTTCACAACAATGTAAAAATGGGCTGAATTTTATTTATTAGCTGCATTGTTTTTGACAAACATGCTCACATATGTTATCATGTGTTATTGTTTCTTAGCAGTACTAATATTATATTAATACCTGTATTTACAGCTGCTGGAAGCAAGAAGGAGTATCCTAGCTCTCCAAACTCTGCCAGACACTGCAAGATCGGCTGGAGGTGACCCAAAGTATGTGGCGACACACCGCAAGAGGCTTCGCATCGAGTCCCCTTCAAAGCGACAGGCACCAACTCAGTATGACCCAGAGGCAGCAAAGAAGCATTTCCAAAGGCCTTAGACTCTTTTTCATGCACCATGGACCACCGGCATGGCCCAACCCAGAGACTCTTGTCAGTGAACCCCTCTGCACATTTCCTTGCTTTTTTTCCCCAGTAGTCACTGAATTTCCTTGGTTGATCCTTGTTAATGTGTGTGTCACGATTTCATTAAAGACTTATTTTCAAAATGTTTCTGTCAACTGTGTTCTTTGTGTTCTACTGTGTGGTAGTGTAGAAGGTGGATCGCCAAATAAATCAATGAATCATCAATCAAATAAAATATATATGTCATTTATATTTTATATATACATAAATATAACAATATAATAACTATTTTTATTATATTAATTTATTATATAATATATGAATTTAATATGTATTTATTATTATTATTATTATTTGTGGCACACAGATGACCAATAGCAGCAGAGTTGTCATCCAATCACATGATCACTCACTCATGTGATTGGAGTTGCTATCCAATCACATGATGGTTTCCTTTTAAAATGCCTGTGGAATCATCCAATGGTTGTTTGTGAAGTCAGCAGGCCAGCCTGAGTAGATCAACATCGGTAGCATTCATGTGCTAATTAGAGCTATTCGCACCTTCACGAAGGCGCAATTAACCCCCGCCCCCCGCCGACAGATGGTTCGTTTCCAACGATTTTTCGGAGCCGGCGAAGTTCCCCGTAAACTTGCCGTAAATCGCTGAAAATCAACGAAATTCGCGGGGATTTAGGGGTCGAAAATGTGGTTTTTCATGCAGTGCCAGAATCCCCCTTTCTGACACAAGGCACTCATCCTTCACAATCACAACCCTTTTGTCCAAGACTCTTATCCCTTCTATGACGAAGTCCAGGATTGCATAGCCAATGTAGGGGATCTTCAATCCGTTTGCGGCTTTGAGTGTCAACCAGTAGAGGTCACCCTTGTCTCGTGGGTGAATGTGACCAAACTACTTTCGAAAAAAAAGTCTTGCTGAACAGTGTGACTTGGGAGCCAGTGTCCAATATGCAAGGTACATTGACCCCCTCAACCTCCACCATAACCCCAGGGCAAGTTCCAACAATGTCAGGCCGTTGTACTTCTTCCCCACAATCCACTTTCCCAGCTATTTGCCCTGTAGTAGCTGGGGGTTCTAGTTTAAAGGATTCCTCTCATTTGTAGCAGCACTGCAATAGCGCTGAATATGTCCTGGCTCCCCACAAGCTCTACATTTGGGTCTCCCTCTCTTGTCCCACTGAAAGTCTCCAGCTGAACGTTGCCTTCGCTGATAGCGGCCATACTCCACTCCACCCCTAGGAAGCCCCCCTTGCTCTTGGTGACTGTTTGCTGACACTGTAGGAGAAAGCTGTCTTTGTACTTCATCTACTAGCGTTTTACTGATTGTGGCCAGCTGTTCCTGTATCTCCTGTCTGAGCTCGATTTTGACCTCCTCCTTCCACTTATTGAGCTCATGCACATTTGTAGGTGGTGGTACTACAACTCTAGCTGCTTGAGCCCCATCTTTCCCGTGCTGTTCTCTTTCTAAAGCTTGAGCTTCAATGCAGGCCTCACTAAAGCTGAGCTCTGGCCTCTGCCTGATTAGCCGTTCCAACTTCCTTTTCACTTTGCCTGACCTCAGCCCCTTCACAAACTGATCTCTGGCTGTGGGCTTCACCTGTATTGCTACACCTGGCTCACTTTCCTTCCATTGGTTAAATAACTCCCTGAAGTGCAAGACATACATCTCAACATTCTCGTTTTCTCTCTGCCTGCATTGAAAAAACTGAACTCTGACATGAGCAAGTGAAGATGGCTGGCCATAAAGTTTCCTTAATTCATCTAAAATTGCCCTTGAGGACCCCCTTTTTTCTGAATCTAACAGCATCACTTGCCTTTTTGCAACCCCATCCAGTCCCCAAATTACAAAATCAACTTTTTGCTGAGCATCAAGACCTTGGGCCCTGAGCATGGACTCCATTTGTTCCACCCACACTCCAAATTTAATGTCTCCATCTTTACCTGAGAATTTTGGTATGAATGGTAAGGCCATAAACCATGGCATAGCCATAGTGGGAACTGTAACATTAGAGGGACTGGCTACAACATTGTTTCCTTCCTGCACGTTTTCATTCATTTTGCACTGTGAGGTGTGGTATGGGGATCCTGCCGACAACGCCAAAATTTATGTCACAAGGCTGTGACAAATAGTGTTTTAATATCCCCGGGCCACACCAACACAGACACAAAAGGAAGGTACAAATTCAACAATTTATTTTAAATGACGAGGTTTAAAACAAGGGGTTTAGTTACTAACGAAAAGATTTAAAAAGATTAAAAAGTACTGCAGTCCTTGAACGCCTCATAGGTTCCTGTCCAATCTAACAAGAGTTTTGTTCTATACTCAGTCCGGTTAGTAGTGAAGGTTCAGTGGCAGGGGGCGTGGTCCGGCGTCAGCGTGCAGGCTGTCAGCTGTTCTTGTCCCTGCGCTGCTCTCGTCTCTCCGCTCGTTGTCGATCCGTATTGCTGCAATCATCAACAGTCACAATTACTGATGGGCACCGCAGCAGTTAGCAGCCCACTCACACAAACTAGACAGATCAGGCGGGTTTTCGTTCCTTTACTTATCGAGATATCTGGCTCATCACAGTATTACAGTGGCAGCAGCAGCAGCAGCAGCAGCAGCAGCAGCAGCAGCAGCAGCAGCAGCAGCAGCAGCAGCGCCGTCTCGTCTCGTCACAACACAGCACGTCACAGCACAGCCTAGTCCAGCAACAGCACGCTGTCTCGTCCACCTGGCCAGCACGACTGATCGCCCCACAGATTGACACGCCAGGAAGAGAGCGAGCTGATGATCGCCAGCTGTTCTATATCAGCTGTCTAATTGACAGCCAGTCACGGGGAAACAAAGGAGGTGACAGGGGGCGGAACTATGGAAGTTAATGTCCACAAGGTTTAGTCCATGCAATGAAATAAACTGCTTCCTCTCCACAAAAAAAACACACATCAAAAGGGGAGCGAATCACACACACCAAAAATAAATACACACAAACCACAGTGGCTACAACTAAGCAGCTCGTTTCACCCTGTGACAGACACACCCTGGACCTGGTCATAACCTATGGCCTCTCCACTGGTGTGTCCTCTGTTATTGACCTGGCTCTGTCTGACCATTATTGTGTGTATTTTAACATCGCCAGTTTTAACCATCAGGGCGCCCCGGTGAGAAGAGTGAGGAAACGCCACCTAACTTCTTAAGTGGCTGCAAATTTTATCGAGATTTTACAGAGCACTCCTGCAGCAGTGTTACCTGCACCCTGCGATTTTATTGTTGACAATTTTAACAGGAAATTGCGATTAACTTAAGACTCTGTGGCTCCACTTTTAACAAAAACGGTATAAACAAAATGTTTACCCCTGTGGAGAAGGAAAGATGAAATTAAAATATCAAAAAGACTGTACAGGATTGCAGAGAGAAGGTGGAGAAAAAACAAACTCACAGTTCACTATGAAATATTCCATGAACAACTCAAATCGTACAATAAAACGGTCAAACGGGCAAGAATATCCCATTTTTCAAACCTGATCTCAAATAATAAAAACAACCCAAAATTACTTTTCTCCACCTTCAATCTTTTAACTAACACCACTTTTAAAAAATCCCCAGAGACACCAACGGACGCCCTCTGCGAGGACTTTGCAGACCACTTCAGAAGTAAAATCGACGACATCAGATCCAGTCTTTTATCACATCAGAACGTAACTTTTAAGACACCTGGACAGTCGATTTTACCCGAGGAAACACTGGAGAGTTTTGCCCTGGTCAATGCGAGGACACTTGGTCGAGTTTTCTCCCAGGTAAATCCAACAACCTGCCTTTTAGATCCAATTCCCACATCACTTTTAAAGACGTTTTATGGATTCTTTGAGGAACAGATTTTAAATATAGTGAATTGCTCTCTTCAGACGGGTGTCTTCCCTGCTGCCCTCAAAACAGCAGTGGTGAAGCCCCTTCTGAAGAAGATCAATTTAGACCCCAGCATTCTTAACAACTACAGACCTGTATCCAACTTACCCTTTTTAAGTAAGATTTTAGAAAAGCTGGTTTTTAACCAACCAAATAATTTTTTAAATACTAACAACATTTTAGAGAAATATCAGTCTGGTTTTAGAGCGAACCACAGTACCGAGACTGCCCTCTTTTTTTAAATGATATCAGGTGTAATGCGGACTCACAAAAACTCACAGTCCTGGTGCTACTGGATCTAAGTGCTGCTTTTGATACAGTAGATCACCACATTTTATTAAACAGACTCAGAAACCTGGTGGGCCTCTCTGGTACTGTTTTTAATTGGTTTTACTCCTATCTCACAGACCGTTGTTTCTATGTAGGTTTGGATACATGTTCCTCCGGAGCCCATGAAATGAAGTGTGGGGTGTCCCAAGGGTCAATTTTTGGTCCAGTACTTTTTAATCTTTAGATGCTTCCCCTTGGGGTTGTCATCAGGAGCCACGGCATCAGCTTCCAGAGCTACGCTGATGATACACAGCTTTACATTCCCGTGTCTCCTGATGACATGGGGCCTATTGATACCCTTTTAAAATGTATTGTAGACATTAAGTCATGGATGGCAGAAAACTTCCTACAGCTCAACCAGGATAAAATAGAGGTTTTAGTTATTGGTCCTGAAGGCAAGAGAGAGAGACTTTTACCAAAACTACAAGGTTTTACACCCTCACAATCTGTTAAGAACCTGGGCGTCATTTTTGACTCTGAGCTTAGTTTTATTCCTCATATCAAAAATGTAACAAAGATAGGTTTTTACCATCTTAAAAATACAGCCAGAGTCCGCCCGTTTCTCTCTCAGGCTAACACGGAGGTGCTGATGCATGCTTTTATCTCCTGCCGTCTAGATTATTGTAATGCCCTGCTCTCTGGTCTTCCCAAAAAGAGTGTCTATAACTTACAATTACTCCAGAACTCAGCCGCCGAGTGCTGACGAGGACCAGAGGGTGGGAGCACATTACACCAGTTTTAGAATTGCTGCATTGGCTCCCTGTGTGCTTCAGGATCGACTTTAAGGTGCTTTTATTAGTTTTTAAGTGTCTTAACGGTCTTGGGCCATCTATCTGACCTGTTCTTATCATATCAGCCCTCGCGGATCCTGAGGTCCTCTGGCACAGGCCTTTTGATTGTTCCAAGGGTTCGGACCAAAGCCCATGGGGAGGCGGCATTCAGCCATTATGGTCCGAAGCTTTGGAACAGCCTGCCAGATTGCATCAGGACCGCAGAGACGGTTGATGTTTTTAAAAGGAGGCTCAAGACTCACCTTCTTAGTTTGGCTTTCAATTGATTTCTTATACTCTTTTAATTCAGACATGTTTTACCCTAGCCCATTGTCTTTTAGTTTTTAGGTCCTTTTATTTTATTCAGTGTTAGGTCTTTTATTCTATTGTCTTTTAGGTTTTAGGTCTTTTTATTCTATTATCTTTTAGGTTTTAGCTCCAGCGTTTCCTCATGGGGGGGCCTCCACGCTGGGAGGGGTGCCTGGTCTGCCCGCCGGGGCGTCGTCCTGGGGACCCCTCAGACTGGGGACCCCTCGGACTGGGGGGCTCTGTCCTGCGTGTGGAGTCCACCCCAGTCTGCCCAGGTCAGGGGACCGAGGGGCTCTGCACTATGTATGGGGTCCACCCCGGTTTTTCTGGGTCGGGGGTCTCTGTTGTGGCGGCGTTCCCTGTGGCCATGGGCTGTGATCCTTCGCAGTGTGGATGAGCTCCAATTAGGTGGTTTTCTTTTTCCTCTCATGATTCCTCAGTGCCCTGCCATGTTATTACACCGACAGCTTCATTGGGGTGGGCGTGTGTGTGTGTGTGTGTGTGTGTGTGTGTGTGTGTGTGTGTGTGTGTGTGTGTGTGTGTGTGGGTATGTGTGTTCGTGTGCATGATGTAGGTCTGCAGGTGTGATGGGGGGGGGGGGGGTATTTGCTATGTTATCGCTATTTTATGTTTTTATCTTTTGTCAAGCACCTTGTGTTGCATTTTTATGTATGAAAGGTGCTACACAAATAAAGTTTGATTGATAGATTGTCCAACATTGCTTTGACAATTTTTCCGCACCACAAATGTAAAGTTTTCCTCAGGTGTTTAATTCCTTGCATAAGCAAAACGCCTGTTGTTAATGAGGGTTTCTCTGCAACACGTTCCCTTTCGTCTGTTTCAAAAGCCTACTCTGCTGGGACCGCTGTGCTTTTAGAAATACCAAATATCACTGTCAAAAGATGTAATGTTTTAAACCTTGCCACTCTCCTTCCCACACCAGGCGATGGACAAGGACACAACTGTGTTGCTGCCCTCCAACAGGTTTCCTCCCCAAGATGGATCTCCAAGAAACACCATTAACTAACCCTGATTTGGTTGTTTTTTGTAGATGTATCTGCTTCACGTGATCCACAAACTGGTCGCAACAGAGTTGGATTTGCTGTTGTAACTAATCATGAAACTCTTGTCTGAGGTTCACTCCCCTCCCACTATTCTGCTATTCTCACTAGAACTGACAGCATTTGACAGAGGCATGCAAACCGGCAAGAAACAAGACTGTAACTACACTGACTCTAGATACACATTTGGTGTTGTGCATGATTTTGGCACTCTATGGAAACACAGACGATTCTTAAAATCTGATGGAAAACCCATTCTCCATCATGACAAGGTTGCAGCTCTCCTAGATGCCATTTCGCTACCAAAGTCAATTGCTGTTTGTAAATGCCTTGCTCATACTAACAACTCAGATTCTATCTCCTCGGGAAACACAAGAACTGATGCTGCTGCAAAAAGACCCGGGGTCTCATTTATAAAACTTGCTTACGCACAAAACGGGGCATAAAAGTTGCGTACGCAACTTCCTACGCAAAGGTTGTGATTTATAAAAATAAACTTAGCGTGAGAATGTGCGCATTGTGCGTAATGCTGCACAATGGATGCGCTGGCACTGCTGGAAGATCACGCAAATGGTAGGACCAGGATGGAGAGAAGTTTTAGGGACCACGGAGATTTCCTGGCCCGTGATGATGACTGGCTAATAAGCCGATTTAGATTCCCTAGAGCGGTGCTCTTGGATCTATGTGCTCAACTGGGCCCAGTGTTAGATAGACCCACCCGCCGGAACCGCGCCATCCCGGTGCATATCCAGGTGCTGACCACTCTGGGGTTCCTGGCGACTGGCTCCTTTCAGCGGGAATTAGCCAACAGGTAAGTGTTTGATATGATTAATATTATATAATGTTACATTGTCTGTCCAAACCCCCTTTTGGGTATGATATAATTCAGTTAAATTATGTCCTTAGGTCTGGGATATTGCAGCCATCCCTCAGCGCCATAATGCCAGCCGTTTTGGATGGCATTATAAAAATGACCAGTCGATACATTAGGTTTCCTTACACTGTGGGTGAACAGGCCGACATTAAAAGGCAATTTGCAGCAATGTCCGGTTTCCCAAATGTAATCAGCGCAATTGACTGTACTCACATTGCTATAAGGGCTCCGAGTGAAAATGAATTTGCTTATGTGAACTGAAAAAATGTGCATTCACTCAATGTACAAATTATTTGTACCTCGGACATGATCTTGACGAATGTAGTGGCACGGTGGCCTGGTTCAGCACATGACTCATTCATCCTGACGCACAGTAGTGTAGGGAGCAGGCTGCAGGCAGGCGCTGTGCGTGATGGCTGGCTCCTGGGTAAGTACATAAACACCATTGTATAGATTCTACCCATTAAAGCCTGATGTATAATTACTCTTCTGTTATACCTTGCAGGTGACAGTGGCTACCCCCTAAAGCGCTGGCTCCTCACCCCCTTCACCAACCCGCAGAGCGCAGAGGAGGTGCGCTTCAATGTGGCACACTCTCGCGCGCGCTCCGTCGTGGATAGAGCCATTGGTCTCCTCAAAGCTCGGTGGAGGTGTTTGGATGCCTTGGGGGGCAGACTGCTTTATCACCCTACAAAGGTGTGTAAAATAATAATGGCTTGTGGAGTTCTGCACAATGTGGCACTGGGGAATGCTGTTCCCCTCCCGCATGGCCTCCCTCCCCCCACACCACGAGGACCCGGATCCACAACCACCTCCCCGAATTTCAGCAGGGAGCAAGGCTCCGTGAAGGTGTCATGCAGCGTTTTAAATAAGACGGCAAGTATGTTTCATTTTTTAACAAGATCTTTAATGGAGCTGGCAATGTCAGACATGACCTCACACATGTTGCCCATCACTGTGTGTATTTGCTGGAGCTCGTCACGGACTTCATTAATGGCACTGATGGTGTCCCTTTGTGTTTGAAGGACAGCGTCTGTCAGGATCCGACCACTTCTAGGTGCGCCATGCGGTCGGGACGCACTGGTGCTGGGGACAGCCAGGCCTTCAGCCACGGTGCCAGGACACGCCGTGCCCGGAACCTCCTCGTCACCCACCGCTTCCGACTCCACAATGACTGGGGACACAAAGAAGTCAACTACCTTTTCACAAGTCTTAAAATATTTACTTTAATAAACAGATAAAACTGTACTTTACCAGTCTCCTCTGTGGTCTCTGCCAAATCGGTGTCTCCTTCCTTCTCTGACACTATGCCATACACGCTGGCCGTACCAAGGATCGGGGCTATCTTGGTGTCCAGCGGTGTGGGCTCGGGTGCGCCCTTGCCCCCACCAGTAGCAGATGCACTTCGACGGTGCCATGCCACTTTCTTCTTGGCCTCCACCTTCAAATCCGACCACTTCTTTTTAATTTCTGCCACAGAACGCTCTGTGGCACTGTAACTGTTCACTGCGGTGACGACGTGCTGCCACTCATTTCTTCTTATTTTATTCGTGACGCCACTACTGTGACCACCAAACAAAATATCTTTTCTGGCCTCCACATCACCCACAAGCACCTCGATTTCACCCTCCGTAAAATTTCTTTTTCTTTTTTCTGCCATGATCGTACGTAAAATGCCATTGATCAGCAGGCATATTTATATGCAAAGACATTCATGAGGTACTTTGCATTGACCATTCAGGGTAAAATGTGGGTCTGTCAGAGGTGAGGTGAATCCACCTGCACAATCTTCCAGGTGGAGTGTGATTTATAAAGGGAAAATTGCGTGCAGGTGTGAGTACGCACGGTTTTATAAATCCGAATATTTTTTGGCGTACGCCATTTCCAGCTTTTGGGCGTACGCACACTTTTAGTATGGATACCACGCAATGTTTTATAAGAGACCCCTGCAACCCAACCCACTATCCTTGAGTCATTGTTTGTTTCAACTCCAGTCTCTATTTCCAGCTTCCTTACAGCAATACAGTCCTTTCCCACACCACAAGGAAAGACGCAATGTGGTGGGGACCCGGTGACAAACCTTGCCTCCCTAAACATTTCTCTCTTCACTTTGCAAAATTGACACACGGGTTGGGGATGGACGCCAATCATGTATGGTTTGTGCAAAACATAACGCAGGTAAAACCAAAACAATCACACACACCGCTCACCCACCACCAGACAGACCATTCAAACATTTAATGGTGGATTTCATAGAATTGTCACCAGCAGAAGGAAAGAAATACTGCTTAGTAATGGTTGACATGTGGTCAAAATGGGTTGACACATTTCCCGCAAAACACCAAAACAGCCAAGTAGTAGCAAAGGTTCTGTTAACGGAAATTATTCCTAGATGGGGAATAACAACTAAACTGAGCAACAATAATGGCTCTCACTTAACTCAATAACCCAAATCAGTGAATTTCTTGCCATTGACCTCAAACAACATTGTGCATATCACCTTGCCAGTGGAGGTGCTGTCGAAGGAGAGAATGGCACTTTTTGAAAGCAAAACTGGCAAAATGTTGTGAGGAAACAGGACTGCCTTGGACAAAAGCTCTGCCCATTGTTCTGATGCACATGAGAATGAGAAAAAGATCCAGAGTGAATATGAATCTCTTTGAAATTCTTTTTGGCAGACCTGTAACCAGGCCACTCCCCTCCACTGGCCTATGTGAAGATGACATGTTACAATATTGCAAAAACTTATCTTCCACTCTCTCTCTCATCTCTCAGCAGGTAAAATCAACCCTTCCAACACCAGCTTCCACACTACTCCATGACTTCCAACCTGGCGACTGGGTAGTGATAAAGGACCTAAGAAGGAGGCACTGGCACTCCAAATGCTGGTGAGGTCCATTCCAGGTGCTCCTGACAACACATACTGCTGTAAAGATCACTGAGAGAGCAACATGGGTTCACGCCAACCACTGCAAGAAAGTCCTGGAGCCAACAGAGGGACTCAGCTGCCAACACAGTCAACACAAGGAGGATCAACGCGAGTACGGACAACGCGAAGATGGACAACGTGAAGACGACACACAATTCAACAGACACCAGCTAGTTGCAACGCAAAACTTTTCCCCGACAGACTACACCATGCACCACCTAATCCTGATCCTATCATGTTGAGCAATGCTGATAGAGGCCTGCACCTCCTTGTCTTTGCAACTGCCATGATGATGTTAGCTTTGAAGCTCAGTTCATTATTGGAAGCTCAAGAACGGTCCAGAGAAGTCTTCAGTTCACAGTCAGAGTATTTATTGTAGGTCACAGGTAAAGCAATGCAGCGCTGGACTCAGAGTGACAGAGCTCCCTCAGGATCTCAGCCAGAATGAGCCCCGTTCACAGACAGTCGTTCACATTTAAGGAGTTGGGATTGACCAGCCCAGTACATTAATCAGTTCACAACATTCTAGACATTTTCAAGTACTAGCCTCTAAACATGTGATAAGTAATCCATATGTGTGTATGCGTGTTGTGTCTGGCGTGAGGATAATATTACAGACATCATAAATAAGGAGGAGAGGTGCCATGGGCATCTTGTTTGCCACTACTGATTGTCTCTGGGGACATGATATTTATGACTCAGGGCTAAGAGTCAGGCCTTCTATCATAGTGACAAGATGTTTTTGTGTGCCAGAGTACAAAACAAGATGTGAGAGTGTTAAACAAGATGTTCTCCGTAACAATGATGCATTTTAAAATCTGTGTGAATTAATGTATTGGATAATTACGTTGTGACTTTTTTTTAGTGATTAATTAATAATCAAAAGGGAGGAATTGTAATGGCAATTTCAGTTCCTTGTGCTTCATCTGCTTGAGACACTCCACCTCCCATTTCCTCATCAGGATATCAAGTCCTTTTGTGCTTTAAATTGTGATGTCTAGACCTCTTAACACCAACATACAAAATCCTGAGGGATGCCTCCGGTGTGAGCCACCCCCTAGAGTGTCGGCTCCAATACCTCCAGCAGACCCAAAAGATGTGTATTCACACTTTGGGTAGTGGAGGTGCTCCTAAGGTATAAATGTTTAGCTCTCCCCATGCTCGGGGTCTTTTCTTCATTCTACCGCTCGTGTGATGATTGACCTTTTCTTTGCAAAGAAAATAAAACCTTGTCGGCCGGCAGAAGTCTCTATTTCATTCTTCACCAGCAGCAGAGAATTTCCACAACACTACTCCGTGGCGAGTGGGTAGGAGCAATATCTAAAGACTAGGTGTACGGTTTTATTAAACCAACTTGGTTAGTCTAATAACCCCCACCGCACGGGGTGTGTCTTGATTGGTGAAACAGTGTCATACTCAGCTCTGACAATCCGACAATCTCCGTCCTTTTCCACGTGTTTATTTTCTTCATTAGCAACTCCACACATGCTATGAAGTGGTATAAACATTGAACGTGCTGTAGGTAGCAGCAATAGGCTACAGAAGCAGGTAATCAACTGAAAACACAAATGTAAACAAAATTACTACATTAATGCCACAGATACATTATCCATTCCGTAATCATCATACACAAACATATTTATACATATGAACTCACCAGCTTGGCTTCACCGGTCAAAACGTGGCACAACAAGTTATAATATTAACCACCAACTGAACCAATACACAATGGACCGCCGTCGCTAGGGGGCATTACAAACTCGGACCAGTATAAAACAGTTTTAACCATCTAACACACAAGAAACGACAAAAACAGAACCAGAATACAATACTAACAGTGAGAGAAAGAACAAGGCAACAAGGATCTAAGTCAATCTAAGCAATAGTAAGAGAACAAGGGAAAATGGCTGGAAAGTCATGGCAAGAAGCACAGACAATCTGGCAGCATGCTCATGCTGCCACACTGCTTAAGAGCACTGGCAATAAGTGGAGATCAGCCTCAAGTGCGGAGATGAGAGGCAGCACCGCCAGGGCACACCTCCACTGCAGGCAATGAGAGAGAGTGATTAACAAAAGTAACAACAACATAACTGGAAAATCAAAATAAAAACATAACCCATTACACTGGGACACTCAAAACCTGTCAAAGCATTTATAGGTGGCAACTAGTGTGCCATCACCTAACATTAATTCGAAGAAATGAAAAGACAGCAGAATTTAAGTATAGATGATCAATTCTATGCTATAGGATTTGGGCCGGCTGCCCAAATATAATGAATGTATGGGAAGCACTGCATGGTCCACAAGTGAAATCACTTCTCCTGACTATGTAAGTTATATCTTTATCTCTCCTATTTGGTTGTAAAGAGGGGCTGGGTGGCTGCTAGAAGGCACCAGGTGGCTGGGGGCAGGCTGAGCAGCCTGTATAGCATCTTGCACAGTTTCACACAGATTGTATCTGCTTGCCCTACAATTAAATCAAAGAAGGAACACTTACCTATTCAAAATCACTAATTGAGTTGTGACTTATAGTTATGGCCTTGTTATTATAATATTGTCATGGAAATAGGTTCAAGGTTACTGCAAGGGCTCCCCTCCATACTTACCCTCTTGCAGTTGAAGGTTCAACCTTCGCAACCGCCTGATCTTATCCTTGTCTTTCATCCTCTCCTTGAGCTCCTTTAGGTCATTTTTGTAGTCCATCTATGAGGAAAGAAAGAGAACATAAAGAAAGAAGAAGCTTAAATGGATGGAGAAGTTTGGTTGTATCTTGTGATATGCTGTAAGTCCAAAATCGGTGCTTCTCTGTTATCTGTTGCTCTGGTTGGGACAAGTGGAGAATGTGTGTTGTAATCTTGCTGAAATATTTTGAAGAAAACTGCTTTCTTTAGGTCATTAAACCAACAAGTGCAACACCAAAATCAGGTCTGAAAAATTGTCACACTTGTTCATTCAAACTGAATGGGTACCTGAACTTTGGCAAACATTACTGATGACAGGAAGATCATGGAGTGAATACACTAATATTTTTGGAACCTGCAGACTTCAGAGGGTGTGCAGCATGTTTTGTGTGGGGCTGGGACCACTTATGGCACCACCAATTAATTTAATAAGTATTGACAGGCAGAAAATCAATAAGTAAACATTTTTTGGTTTTCCCTTAATTGCTGATTCTGCCTTGATTTGCCTTGATTTGCTGCCTAGTTTGCTGCCTAGCCACAGCATGACTGATACCTCTCACAACAATCAGTTGGGTGCTATGGCCTAATTTACGCACTGTTTCTATTGTCTTAAAAAAAGAATAAAATAAACAACTACAAAAAAAAACTTTGTTGTACTTTTAATGATATGAACTAAGTGTTACATTTACCTTTGGTCGTTTTGGAGTCCTGCATGGGTCCTCGTGAAAAATCTGAAAAACAAGTGTGTGGGGGAAGGGTGTAAAAGGTCAGCAGTTATGATGATGAGTATAAGACTGAATAGAAACATGTATACTGCCCAAAAGTGTTTGAAGTTGTATACATACTCGGGTTTGTAAAACCATAATGATAAATGTATGACATAGACAACAAATCATCAGTGAATAATGTCACAGTTGAAGCAATCCAAATAATTAAAATAAAAGGTAACTGGAGAAAAAAAGTAACAAGAACATGAACATGTGTTTGGACAGCATTTCTGTACCTTCTGGCGTTGAGGTGTGCCATCCTCATCATCAGAGTGACCACTTTCCTCAGTGGCAGTTGTAGTCTGACAAGTGTTATGTGCTATGTTTCCCACTGCACATGTGCAAAGTAGTTGATTGCCATGAGCGAAGAGTAATGGAAGTTGTTTTATTGTCGTGCAGACGTTGAAGTAAAGTTACAGAAAACATGCAGTTGTCATCATAGTTATTGAGCTAACAATGGTAGAAGAGGATGGCCGCTGGTAATTATAAAGTTCTACCAGTGATGAAAAGAAATCTTACAAAAGCTGGAAAAATGAGGTCGAAATCTGGAGACTGGTTACCGACCTGGACAAAAAGAAGCAGGCCTTGGCGGTCACCTTCTCGCTAATGGGGAGAGCGAGGGACAGCGCCCTGGAAATAGCCGCAGGTGATTTGAACAAAGATGATGGAATGACTACAATTCTGATAAAACTGGACTCTGTGTTTTTGAAAGAGGAAAAGGATTGCCAATACGAGGCGTACATGGAGTTTGACCGGAACACGAGAGAAAATGGTGCCTGATGGTCAATTACATTGTCGAGTTTGAACGGAGGTACAACAGAATTCACCAGTTCAAAATGGAGCATCCGGACGCGGTGTTAGCATTGAAGCTGCTAGACACTGTGGGACTTAATGTTAAGGACAAATAGTTGGCGCTTACCGCATGTTGTCAAACGAAAAGTCTTTCGTTTGACAACATGAAAGCTGCCTTGAAGAGGATATTTGGCGATAATACGCCACAGAGGGGCGCTAGTGAAACAGTCAAACAGTTGTTCCAGGCACCAATCCGCTCGACAGATATGGTAGGAGAACACGATGTGCAGTCTGCCAAAGCATATTTCACTGGGCAAAGGACTGCCCCCACAAAATGATCATGCAAAACTAACAGAAGATGAAAGACTGTCAGATGTTCAATTCAATTCGATTCAATTCAATTTTGTTTGTATAGCGCCAAATCACAACAGAAGCTGTCTCAGGACACTTTCCATACAGAGCTGGTACAGGCCGAGTTCTTTTATCTACAGAGACCCAACAATTCCCCCATGAGCAAGCGCTTGGCGACAGTGGCGAGGAAAAACTTCCTTTTAATAGGCAGAAACCTCGGGCAGAACCAGGCTCTGGGTGGGCGGCCATCTGCCACGACTGGTTGAGTCAGAGAGGGAGAGCAAGAGAGAGAGACAGACAGACTTGCAGTCACAGTAACAGTCACAGTGGATGTTATAACAGTAGTAGCAGTTGCAGTGGATGTCAGGCAGGGCCAAGGCAGGAGACGCAGCCGCAATCCACAATCCAGATTCAGCCACTGTCCATGGGAACCAGCAAGACGACAAAGCACAGAGACTCCGGGGAAGGAGCTAAGTTAGTAACACGCCGTGGTAGCACATGAAAGCGTGCAGATGGAGAGGGACAGTTTTAAGCCTACTCTTAAATGTAGAGACAGTGTCTGCCTCCTGGACAAAGACTGGAAGATCGTTCCACAAGAGAGGAGCTTGATAGCTAAATGCTCTAACTCCTGTTCTGCTTTTTGAGACTTTAGGAACCATAAGTAGACCTGCATACTGAGAACACAGTGTTCGAGTGGGGTAATAAGGTACTATGAGCTCTTTAAGATAATAAGGTGCCTGGCCATTTATGGCTTTGTAAGTAAGGAGGAGAATTCTAAACTTTACAGGGAGCCAGTGTAGAATGGCTAGTATTGGAGAAATATGATCTCTCTTCCTGGTTTTTGTCAGAACACGTGCTGCAGCGTTCTGGGTCAACTGGAGAATATTCAGCAATGAATTTGGGCAGCCTGATAGTAAGGAATTGCAATAATCCAGTCTGGAAGTTACGAATGCATGGACTAGTTTTTCTGCATCATTTTGAGACAAAATATGCCTGATTTTTGCAATACTATGTAGGTGAAAAAAAGCAGTCCTTGAAATTTGTTTTACATGGGAGTGAAAGGACATGTCCTGGTCAAAGATAACTCCCAGATTCTTTACAGTGCTGCTGGAGGCCAGCGCAATGCCATCCATAACTGCTATGTCATCGAAAAGTGACTTTCTAAGATGTTTAGGGCCTACAACTATAACTTCAGTTTTGTCCGAGTTTAGCATCAGAAAATTGCAGGTCATCCAGGTCTTTATGCCCTGAAGACATGCTTGTAGTCTAGTTAACTGACTGTTTTCTTCTGGCTTCATTGATAAGTATAGCTGGGTATCATCTGCATAGCAATGAAAATTGAAAAGTGCTTCCTGATAATCTTACCTAAAGGAAGCATATATAAGGTGAATAGAATTGGTCCAAGCACAGAAACCTGCGGAACTCCATAGCTGACTTTAGCGAGCACAGAGGAGTCGTCATTAACATGTACAAACTGAGAGCGATCTGACAAGTAGGATTTAAACCAGCTTGGTGCAGTTCCCTTAATGGCAATGAAGTGTTCAAGTCTCTGCAATAGGATACCATGGTCAATGGTGTCAAATGCAGCACTAAGATCTAATAAAACTAGTACAGAGACCTATCTTTTATCAGATGCAATTAGAAGGTCATTTGTAACTTTAACCAGTGCTGTCTCTGTGCTATGATGCACTCTAAATCCTGACTGGAAATCCTCAAATAAACTATTATTGTTTAGAAAGTTGCACAGCTGATTGGCAACTGTTTTCTCAAGAGCTTTTGAGAGAAAGAATGCAACATTACTTTGTTGTCTAAAGACACACAGTCTGACAGAGGGATTTGCGTGATTGACACATCTTGCACCAGAACAGTGTGTGGCGAAAGATGGCTTGATCATTGTGTCAGTCAGTTAACACAGGATGAACTACTGAAAATGAAGGACATAAAAAGTGCAAGACCATTCAAATTTAGCGATGGGAAAATTGTCCATTCCATGAAGAAAGTGAAAATCCCAGCTGTAATAGTACAGACTAGATGTCAAATTGAGAGAGAAGTTGTCCGAGCAGATATCCCATTGCTTCTAAGCAAAACTTCACTGAAAAGAGCAGGTGCAGTTCTGGACATTGAGAATGACATAGCCATAATGTTCAAGCAACCTGTGAAACTTGAACTGACATCATTGGGGCATTACTGTGTGAACCTGAGGGATGAGAGCACCCCAGAAGAAAGTGACATCCAAAATGAAGATGACATCCTCATCGTGACAGAAAGCATGACAACACAGAACAAACAAAAAACTTTATTGAAACTGCACAAGCAATTTGGACATGCCTCAGTTGACAGACTGCAAAAACTACTGACTTGCTCAGGTAATACTGATGAGGAGTGCACCACAATTCTGAAGGATATTGTACAGAACTGTGAGACATGCATCAGATACAGTAAACCAAAGCAAAAGCTGGCAGTAGGTCTACCCATGGCGTCAACCTACAATGAAACTGTAGGACTTACATGAGCTAGAACCAGGAGTGTGGTATCTGCATGCCACTGACCACTTCACACGCTTCAGTGCAGGGAGCATTATTACCACCAAGAAACCCAGGGAGATAGTGAAGCACTTTATTCACTGCTGGATAAGTGTGCATGGTCCTCCACGCAGACTGGTCACTGACAATGGGGGTGAATTCAACAACGAAGATGACATGGCTGAAAACTTTAACATCCATCCATCGTCTATACCCGACTATCCCTTCTCAGGGTTGCGGGGGGCTGAAGCCTATCCCAGCTGTCAATGGGCGAGAGGCGGGGTACACCCTGAACCGGTTGCCAGCCGATCGCAGGGCAACATATATAGACAAACAATCATTCACGCTCACACTCACACCTACGGGCAATTTTGGAGTCACCAATTAACCTAATGAGCATGTTTTTGGTCTGTGGACCAAAGCCGGAATGCCTGGAGAGAACCCACGCATGCACGGGAAGAACATGCAAACTTCACACAGAAAAGCCCTGCCCGACCTGGGGATCGAACCAGCGACCTTCTTGCTGTGAGGCACATGCACTACCTGCTGCCCCACTGTGCCACCCGAAAACTTTAACATAGCTCATGGAGCAATGGTCTCTGAGAAAGGCATGATCAAACCCTAACTGAAATCCTGATGAAAGTAAAGGGAGACAACAGATGTGACAGGAAGACAGCCCTAGACTGGGCCCTGATGGCAAAAAACTCTCTGCACAATGTGCATGACTACAGTCCCTACCAGCTAGTGTTTGGACAGAGCCCAAATCTGCCGTCAGTTCTCACTGATAAACCACCAGCTAGAAGGGACTAGCATGGCTACTTGGATAGCCCAGCACATCTCAGCATTACATGCTACAAGGAGACCATTTACAGAAGCAGAATGTTCTGAGAGGATCCAAAGAGCCCTTTGTAAACAACTGCGACCCACTGATGACCGATACAGGGGATAAGGTTTACTACAAGCGGGTGGATTCTACAGAGTGGAAAGGTCCAGGTGTGGTCATCAGCCAAGGTGGTGTGGCGGTATTTGTTCACCATGGGGGCACATATGTTCATGTGCATCAATCCAGACTTTGAAAGGTTGCTGGCTCACAAGATATGCTGGGACAAAGGGATAATCAAACTGAAAATGCCACATTACCAGAAACTGGAATCAGTGAAAATAACCATAACACTGAAAATGAAAAAATGTAAGTGAGGAAGAGGCACCCCCAAATGATGAAGATGCTGAGGTTAACAATGACAAGGTGGTGGTGGCAATCTCTGGAGGAAACACCAGCTGTTTGCCAATATCTGCTAGCAGTTTCCAGTCACATGCTAAGCACATCTGGCTTCTCTCCGATGGTGTGGAGTTGCTCCTTGTAGCTGTAGCCCCTTCACGGACATAGGCAGTTGTCCATGAGGTGTTAGATATTGGCGGTGGTAGAGCGTTGATGTCGGATCGTTTTTCCTCCAGTGTGGATGCAAGGCTCTTTAAAACTTGGTTGTAGCACCAAGTGTACCGCCCTTGGGTGAGACTGGTCTTGCACCCTGTGAGTTTGTGCCGGAGGGAGGCTGGCCTGGAGCAAAGGACACACCCAGGATCTTCGCCAACCCACTGGTGGTGTTGGAAGGATGTTGTATGTGGCTCTGATGACAAAGCTCAAACTCCTTGCTTCCATGGCCCACACATCCCTCCAGCTCAACCTTCTCCCTTCGACACTCTCCCACCATGTCCACTGTCCCTGTTTACCGAGGGAGACTGCCTTGGCCCATCTTGCCTCCTCCTTCTGATGGCGCACTTCCTCCACCACCATCTTCCTCCGTGCCGGAGCAGTTGCATTTCTCCAGGCTCGGCGGCTAGTGGTTAGCCCAAGGCCTCCTCTTCCTTGCTGAACATTTCCCACAATGTCAGCATGTCTGAGAGCTGCTGTTGCCTCTTCCACTGCTGTTGCTAGTCTCCATTTGCACCCAGTAATCAAGGTTGGTGCATTTTCCCTCATCACCAGATCTTTGGATTCATTCAGTGTCATCTGCAGTTGTGTTTTAGCACATTTGAACTCCTCTGTGACGCTGATGAGGGGCAGCTTGAGGACACTGTCTCCCTAAAGGCCTATGGTGGTGAGGCAGCATGGAACTGCCAGCCACTTCTTGATGTGGGCTGTGACTCCTCTCTCCAGCTTCTCTACTGTTGAGATGGGGACCTCATAAGACTGCAAGGAGCCACAACACCCGGGGTTGCAGACCAAACTGGAAGCACCAGGTCTTTAACTTCCCAGGTAGTTGGGTGTTGTCAATAGCCTGTAGGCCAGCATTGATGTCATTGCGCAGTTGTTTCACCTGGTCTCTGTCTCTCAGTCTTGCGTCATAGCACCTTCCAAGGCTTTTGACCGGCTGTTCAGATACTGTGGGGATTGGATCATCACTGATGTAGCAGAACTGGCCTCTAACTGACCTCTTCTTTACCTGGATTTTTCTCTGCAATACTCAAGAGAAATGGAGTTGTAAACCAGTCTAACTGGTTGAGTTATAGACCACCTGGTTTGCTTGATTGCAGAGAGAGACAAGATGTCTGGAGATCTCCTCCACACTTTTTTTTTCAGAGAAAGCGGGAAGACCAACACCTCAACATCAAAGGTTACCTTCTCCTCACTATGGTTCTCATGGCAATGCTAATTCTTTCCTGATAGCCCAATGAGAGATCGGGACAATAAAACTGTCCGAATGAAAGGTGCCAGGCTCCAGAGGAACCTCCAAAAATCAGATAATGCTGATGGGTTGTAAATTAGACATTCCTGAAGCAAACTGTGCTGTATGTTTGTGTGCTTTTTCCTAATACTCCAGGATAACCAAACTTCTATGTTGAAATTAACTTTTGATGTTTTCACCTTACAGGACCCACAATATGTATAATATTGACGTTTTTCCAGTTTCTCTAACTTGAAGAATAACAAAGTTGTGATTTTAGCTGTTTTATAAAGTTTGTCTGAATTTCTACCATGGAACCATACTGCCATCTAGAGGTTCGTAAGGGTCAGGTTGAATACGTTTGATGTGATGCATTTATTAAGTAATCATAATAGTGATAATCATTTTTGGCAAATATAGTCTGCCCTTCTTTATTTCTATATTTTGTGTTGGTTATACCTTGAGTCATCATATATATATTAGGATGAGTAGTAGAAATTGTTACCATGATTATTGTTTAATGTTGTCATGCATGTTGTGAACAATGTTGAAATGTCATTGAAAATCGTCCATTCAAAATATATGTGATTGACCATAGTGAGAAGCAGATGAGCCCCTTGTATGAATCATTAATTAATTCGAGCTCCATGAGGCGAGATGTTTTCCAAAAAAATTGTTCAGTTCAGTTATTGTACAGAATGTTATGCAGATTATTGTACCTCCTACTTGGAGCAGTTTCTATTGTTAAGTCTGACGGCTGCAGGAAGGAAAGACCTGCGATACCGCTCCTTCACACACTTTGGATGAAGCATCCTGTCACTGATGGAGCTCCTCAGTGCAGTGAGTGTGTGTTGGAGGGGGTGGGTGTCATTGTCTGTCATAGAGGACAGCTTGGCTATCATCCTCCTTTCCCCCACCTCCTCCACCTGTTCCAGAGGGCATTCCAGGACAGAGTTGGCCTTTCTGATGAGTTTGTCCAGCCTCTTCCTGTCAGCTGTTGTGATGCTGCTCCCCCAGCAGACTACACCATAGAACAAGGCAGAGGCCACAACAGAGACATAGAAGGTCTTCAGGAGTGCCCCCTGCACTCCAAAAGACCTCAGCCTCCTGAGCAGATAGAGTCTGCTCTGTCCTTTTTTATAAAGTGCAGTGGTGTTATGAGTCCAGTCCAGTTTGTTGTTCAGATGAACACCCAGGTACTTATAAGATGTGACCATGTCAATGTCCCTTCCCTGGATGTTCACTGGTGATGGGGGAGAGTGCGGGCGGCGGCGGCGAAAGTCCACAACCAACTCCTTGGTTTTATCCGCATTGATCAGCAGGTGGTTCTGCTGACACCAGTCCACAAAATCCTGAATAAGTCCTCTGTATGACCTATCGTCCCCATCTGTGATGAGGCCGACA